>NC_134460.1:14955576-15276730 GCF_047948215.1 Lycorma delicatula | reverse complement strand
AGTCCCGGGTTCGAATACCGGTTAGGCATGGCGTTTTCACACGCTACAAAAATTGTCATTCATCTCGTCCTCTGAAGCAATACCTAACGGTGGTCCCGAAGGTGAAAGAAAAAAAAACAAGGCAGTTAATAGCACCCACCGGGTTGGTCTAGTGGTGAACGCGTCTTCCCAAATCAGAAGCCGAGAGTTCCAGCGTTTAAGTCCTAGTAAAGTCAGATATTTTTACTCGGATTTGAATACTAGATCGTGGATACAAGTGTTATTTGGTGGTTGGGTTTCAATTAACAACACATCTCAGAAATGGTCGACCTGAGACAGTACAAGACTACACTTCATTTACACTCATACATATCATCCTCATTCATCCTCTGAAGTAATATCTGACGGTGCTTCCGAAGGCTAAACAGAAAAAGAAAAAAAGCGGTTAATAACAAATTTTTCTGAAATTGACCCTTTTCTAGAGCGGTCAATAAATTTTAAACGTCAGCATAAAACAGCATAAATTCACTTTATGGCATTAGCGCCATATAGTGAATGACGTAAAGAACTAAAAAACAATAATAATTTGGTTTTGGTATCGCGGTTTTGTTACTCGTGCTATTTATGCGAAACGGAACCCCCGCGTATAACGAAGGATTACTGAACTTAATAATAAATTTATTATTTTTTTATTGTTACGTGGTATTACTTTCTGTAATGTATTTTTCAAAAGTCATTATCTGTTTTAACATGAATTTTGAACTTGAATAAATTTTTCATGAGAAAAATGTATACTATCAGAAAAAACCATTCTGTAAGATAGATAATCGCAATCAAACGGTTTGACATACTTGTATTAGTGTATAATATTAAAAATTGTAAAAATTCTAAAAGAATATTAAAAAAATATAGTGAAAATATTTAGTAAAGTGTAAACACATAAAAAAGAACTTTGTAAATTAATTGAAATGAAAAGAGTTACAACTAATTTACAAGTATAGCTAAAGGTCTTCTCCGATTTTTACGAATTGCGGCAAAGTTCCTTATAATTACACAGAACAAGATTTATATATATATATATATATATATAAAGATTATTCGTTTCGAAATGGCAGCGAGTAAAACTATTGAAAAGAGCGCCGACTGGTGATTCTCACCTCTTAAGTAAGAGTTCCCAGTGACCGGTGGGTGAGGATTACTCATGAAATGAAATTAATCGAGCGGCTGGTATATACCGATCTCTTGTATATTAAGTTGTTATATATTTACTGTTATAAAATGGTGTTATAGAGGAAGAAGAAGAAGTTGAGGAGGATGAAATGGGAGACACAATACCGAGATCTGAATTTAAGAGAGCATTAAAAGATTTAAACGGCAGAAAGGCTCCTGAAATAGACGGAATACCTGTAGAATTACTGCGCAGTGCAGGTGAGGAAGCGATTTATAGATTATACAAACTGGTGTGTAATATTTATGAAAAAGGGGAATTTCCGTCAGACTTCAAAAAAAGTGTTATAGTAATGATACCAAAGAAAGCAGGGGCAGATAAATATAAAGAATACAAAACAATTAGTTTAACTAGTCACGCATCAAAAATCTTAACTAGAATTCTATACAGAAGAATTGAGAGGAGAGTGGAAGAAGTGTTAGGAGAAGACCAATTTGGTCACAGAAAACGTATAGGGACAAGGGAAGCAATTTTAGGCCTCAGATTAATAGTAGGAGATTAAAGAAAAACAAACCGACTTACTTGGCGTTTATAGACCTAGAAAAGGCTTTCGATAACGTAGACTGGAATAAAATGTTCAGCATTTTAAAAAAATTAGGGTTCAAATACAGAGATAGAAGAACAATTGCTAACATGTACAGGAACCAAACAGCAACAGTAACAATTGAAGAACACAAGAAAGAAGCCGAAATAAGAAAGGGAGTCCGACAAGGATGTTCCCTATCTCCGTTACTTTTTAATCTTTACATGGAGCTAGCAGTTAATGATATTAAAGAACAATTTAGATTCGGAGTAACAGTACAAGGTGAAAAGATAAAGATGCTACGATTTGCTGATGATATAGTAATTCTAGCCGAGAGTAAAAAGGATTTAGAAGAGACAATGAACGGCATAGATGAAGTCCTACGCAAGAACTATCCCATGAAAATAAACAAGAAGAAAGCAAAAGTAATGAAATGTAGTAGAAATAACAAAGATGAACCACTGAATGTGAAAATAGGAGGAGAAAAGATTATGGAGGTATAATTTTGTTGTTTGGGAAGTAGAATTACTAAAGATGGACGAAGCAGGAGCGATATAAAATGCCGAATAGCACAAGCTAAACGAGCCTTCAGTAAGAAATATAATTTGTTTACATCAAAAATTAATTTTAATGTCAGGAAAAGATTTTTGAAAGTGTATGTTTGGAGCGTCGCTTTATATGGAAGTGAAACTTGGACGATCGGAGTATCTGAGAAGAAAATATTAGAAGCTTTTGAAATGCGGTGCTATAGGAGAATGTTAAAAATCAGACGGGTGGATAAAGTGACAAATGAAGAGGTATTGCGGCAAATAGATGAAGAAACAAGCGTTTGGAAAAATATAGTTAAAAGAAGAGACAGACTTATAGGCCACATACTAAGGCATCCTGGAATAGTCGCTTTAATATTGGAAGGACAGGTAGAAGGGAAAAATTGTGTAGGCAGGCCACGTTGGAATATGTAAAACTAATTGTTAGGGATGTAGGATGTAGAGGGTATACTGAAATGAAACGACTAGCACTAGATAGGGAATCTTGGAGAGCTGCATCAAACCAGTCAAATGACTGAAGACAAAAAAAAAGACCAAAAAAAATATTTACTGTGTATATTTCGGTTACAAAATACAAAAAATAGTAAAAAATTGGAGAAAACTCCAAATGTATAAGATAAACAAGAATATAATAACGGATACAGAATTTAAATCTTTAAATGTAAACGTTTTAACATTCGCTAACAATCAGGTAATTTTTGTAAAAGACATTAGATGGAAATAAAAATTCAAGAATTAGAAAAATATCCAAAATTAAATTTCTATACAAATTTCATACGAAAAAACAGAACGGTTTCCCGATAATAAAATTAGAATCCAAACGATACAAATTTCAGAAGAAGAATCGTACAACAGAGTCCAAAAATTTAAATATTTAGGTGAAAAAATTACCCGGAATGTTTAACAAAAATAAAGATAAAAGCCAGAACACATATCATCTTACAAAAATAATATTTACTATAAAAAATCCCTATCCAAAAATACGAAATTAAGACAATAAAATCATAATTTATCGAAATCGTTACATAATGCGGAAGGCTTACAGAATTTCTGAAAAAAAAAATTTCGTAAAAATCGAAAAGAATTTTAAGAAAATTCCACGCCCAAAAAATCTAGGATAAAACTTAAAAATTTAGAAAGTCGGAAGAAATACACCAACGTTTTGTAAAGACAGACCGTATGAGAAAAAAACACACAGATTTTATAGTCATTTATATAGGTTGGATGATACTAGACCATACTTTAAAAATATATATATATATGTAAATACGTAATACGTATTTACGTAACGTAAATATACATTTACGTTTTAGAAAAAAGGAAAAACCAAAATATGCTAGTTCGAAGAACTTGAAAATATCCAAAATTATATAATATTTCCGAAGAAATAATTTTCGACAGACAATCGTTTAGAAAACAGTGCTACCAATATAGCAATTATAGATAAGATTATTTTTGTGCCGGCTAAATCTAGCGTAATCAATTTGATTATTTATCTACGTACTTACGCGTTTATAAATGCAATACAATAATTTACATTATATAGTATACAGATTATAACAAAAAGTTCCTTTTAAAATACATTTAATTTTTAATTTAATTTCGCTGGAGAGGTAATTTGTTAAATTCAAAATGTATCTACCGTTCGCAAAACTGTACTACCTTAAAATAATTGTTTCCGCTCCAGTGATGTTATACTAAATGTACTGTAAATATGTATACTAACTTTTATGCGGATTTGAATATTACTAGATCGTGGATACCGGTGTTCTTTGGCGGGCGGGTTTCAATTAACCACACATTTCAGCAACAGTCGACCAGAGACTGTACAAAACTATACTTTATATACATTCATACATATCATCCTCTGAAGTAATACCTCATACTGGTTCGGAGGATAAACAGAAAAAGGAAAAAAAGGTGTGTATACTAAAGATTGTAAACTGAGCTGTAAATCTGAACTTCTAATTATATTAAATGTCGCATTAGTTAAATAGAAAAAAAAAAATAGAAGGCGATATACGAGTAAAATTATATACAGTATAACAAAAAACCTTCCAGGCTATTGATTAAATTTGCGTATCAAAATGAACATAAAATGTTCTACGAAAAAATGATAAATATCCCTTCTTTTTCCTACATTCCGTCAACACAAATTTGTGTTTTAAAAGAATTTATTTCTTAAGATTGGATTAAACATTAGAATATTTGGTATACATGTTTACCCACAATTTCTCAAATAAATAAAAAAAATTACGGTAAAAAATTACCCACAATTCTCATAATAGTGGCCAGTCAATTTTTGAATTTTTTTATATAATCGTTAATTTTATCGGCTAAAAATGAAACTTATTTCAAAGAAAATGATAGCTTATTTTTGAAAATCGGCCGAAACCGTGTATTCAAAAATCGATAAGATAATTTTCAGTCGGATTCCATCTTCATCTCTATTAAAGTAATTAATTTGAATAAACTTGAATTTGTTCATTCTTTTGATCGTGTTTAGTTAATTAACTCTAAATAAAATAACTTGTTAAAACGTTATTTAACTGCAAAATGAACAAAACGGGTTCTTTTTTTTCGTAGCAATTACCTTAACGAAACGCTTGATGATTTAAACGAAGCTTGCGAAAGTCAAAGTACGAGGATATACAAAAAAAGACAATATTTACGGTAGTAGCTGGAAAAGAGAGGACTGAGAATAAGTTAGGAAATGAATTTTTAGAGCAGGTAAAGAAAATTCAGTACTTAAAGAACTTTATACCCGATGAACTGACTTCCACGGTACAAATTAAAACCGGAATATCATTAAGTAAACGGGCATCTAATAATAAGGGGAGACGGCTGTGTGGAAAGTTAAACTTAGCGTTAGGGAAGAGATTAATGAAATGTTTTATTTAGAGCGCGACGCTATGCAACTGAAATATGGACGACGACAAAGGTAGACAAAAACGAATTGAGGCTTTTGAGATGCGGGTGTAGCGCATAATGATAAACGACAGACGGCAAACCGTGAGACAGATGAAGAAATATTAAGAAGAACGGGAAAGAACAAGAAAATACTAAATGCGACTGAATATAGGAAATGGAACCGGCTTGTACATTGTGCGAGAAGATGGTGTTTATTAGCGGATGCGACAGAAGACTTGGTGAACGGAAAGAAAGGAAGAAATTTCAAATGATGGATGGAATTATAGAGAAGGGAAAATATGCTGAAACAAAAAAGGGTTAGCAAAGGATAGAACAAGATGGAGAGCAGCAACCGTGACAGGACCTGTGCCCTAATGGCAGAACACTATCAATAAATAAACCCACCTTAAGGGTACGTTAAATCAATTACTTGTTATACGTTCTGTTTATTTCTTTTTTTGCCATTAAGCTTTAAAATTTTGGAGATTTTTTGTTCTTCTGTTTTGATGTTCGCATGTTGACTTCGGTTTCTCCTGGAATTTTTTATTTTTATTTTTTAATATTTTCCGTGATTTCTGTGTAATGGTTTCTTCTATTACGCTTACTTCTGCTAAATATTTTTGAACCGGTTTTAACCGTTTGTTCTTGTAATTTTAGTAGAACTGAGGAATTCAGAGATTTGTTTTGCGAATCTGTTATTATTCATTCTGAATAGATGACTGTAGAAATTAATTCTATTTTTTCTCACCGAGTATGAAATTTTTTTTAATTTAATTGTGCAGATCGTATAATGAAAATAATTTTACTCTTTTTATTTTCATTTATTATTTTCGCTCGACAAATTAATTCATCACAAACACTCTGAAGCTTGTACATGGAAATATGGAAATGGAACTTTGTAACGTATAAAATATGTCATATCTGCTGACCGGGATTCGAACCTGGGATCCTCGGATGAAAGATCGATACGCTACACTCTGTCTCGGAGATCGGCATTTAAGTCGCCATTATTAATAATTGAAGAGATAATAATCGTTAACAAAATTTATTATTTATTAAAAAAAAAACATCGGTGTTAATAAATATCTATACCAAGTATTACGATTCCTTAAGCCTAACTTGAGATATAAATTTTTGTTTGAAGAAAATAGACGAACAGGATCAAAATAAAGGGAAAATTACCATTTTTTTTTTTTTTTTTAAAGAATAACAAACACTTTTTGTTCATTTTGATACAAATAATTCGAAAATGAATAGCAGAGTATATTTTTTTATTACATTATTACATACGAAAAAATAAATAAAAAGGTTCATATAAGCATATGTCCGGAAACGCTTACTTTTTTGTTTGTCGGCCATTTTGTGTTTTGTATTCCTGAGATACGGTATACGAGTAAATTTATATCTCAAGAACGAATTCAGGTACTTGAAAACATTCGACTTTTGTTAGTTTCTAATTTTACAATAGTTATCCGTGTACATTTTCTCCAGTTATTTCAGGGACAATCATTCGGTTTACATTCAAATTGTTTCATTACCTTAAATATGAAGGTGTAATAGGCTGCAGATTACTGCAATACGTCGTAGCTCGTACGTATGTCATATTATCAGCATATGAAAGCGAGCTGAAATTAAAGATCGTGAAATTACTTCAAAAAATCAATATTTACATAAATAATTATTTTACTTATATGACAATTTTACTTTATTTAGGAATATGATTACACATAAAATTTATGTACTGTTGTTTCTAATATGTAAACGTAAATAAGAAATCAAGCTCGATTAACTGACACACGAATCTTCGTATATCAGTTAGTTTGTTAACTGCGTAAATATACGCAATAAAATCACAAAGAAAATGCAGTCAAGATTATAAGATTTTTTCGAAGCTTACGTTTTTTATTTTACTTTTTTAATGTGATACGGGATAACTGATTCTAGTCGATCGTAAAGTGAGATGAATACGTGTACCTATCTTAGACTGAAATGTCTTCCCAAATTTAATAAAATATTATAAATTAAATTAAATATATGTCATATACCATATGTTTCTGCCATTATTTCTTTATAAACTAAAATGAAGGTTAAATTTAAAAGAAAATCCGCTACAATGTTTCAAATATCACTTTATTTATAAAAACGATACGCGGCGAAGCGGAAGCATCTCGGCCTTTCGTCCTCGGGTTCGAATGCCGGTCAGGCATGGAATTTTTTATATGCTAAAAAAGTTCCTTTTCATATTCCCATGCACAAGGTTCAAGCTTATTTCAAATGAATTAATCATTAAAAAAAAGACAGAAACTGTATTTATAAAAATGTGGAAATAATAATAGAATACCGTCAAACCAAAAATATTTAAAGAGAATTATATCAAACCGATTACAGTAATTTTGAGTTAACTTATACTTAAAAGCAGTGAAAGTGAACGAACTCGTTATTTTTAATTCATTGCATTTTAAAAGCTGCTGCGTTAATAAAATAAAATATTTTTATAGCGCGGAATAATAAATCTTAAGACGAGTAGGATAAAAATGAAGTTTATGACAAAATTTTGTAAAGTAAACTACCGGTTTAATTAATCCAGCAATTAATGTACAAAAAAAAATATCAGGTTTTAATGATATTCAATTTCTATTAACATCGACTTACAAATAATGAATCGCAAATAAATTTTAAAATAATTAAATAATTTTTTCCTAAAAGTGTTCAAGTGGCACTTTTCGTCACGCTGCAGACATCCAACCCATAGGAGAGTTAGTCCCATTCCCATATTTTAACCAGCGCGTGTGAAGTATTAGAAGCCGCTTAAATTCTGTGCTTCAAATCAATGGTAGATCATCAGGCAACGGAAGCAAAGATCCTTTATAAAACCCCGAAGAAAAAAAACCACACCGGGTCAGATGGGATAACCTTGGAGGTTACGGCAAACGAATTCTGTCATGGGGTCCATGCAGACCGATCCAGCGGTTGAAGAAAACGACATTCAATCGATCCCGTACAGAATTATGCCGATCAGCGGGAGCACCAAATTTTGTTCCAAATAAAACTCTCTGTTGTATCCTACATTTGAGGAAAGAACCGTGTACGCCGCAGCACATTCAAACAAGCAACTTCTGTTATACTGGCTTCAGCGATTCCTTTTCACACGGTAAGAATTCACTGGGATTTTCTGACACCCAGATACCGACATTAGTGCGTTCATCGAGATGGAATTTTGGCTCATCACTAAACACATTAAAATCAAAAATTCGTCACGCAAAACATAGTCGGAAGGCAACAGCTGTAAACGGTATGTACGCGTATGTAAGCGTTTCCTTAAAATATTCGGCACTGTCATCACCGGCAACGCTAATTCGCGGCCCGCCTTCCTAAAAAATTGTTTAGGTCTATACAAGAAAAGACCCTGACACCTTCAATAATTTCCTCAGATATTAGAATATCTAAAAAGGGAAGAATACAGGACCACCTAGAGGTGGTCCTATATGTTTCCCTTACATAGACATCCGGCTGTTTCAAACCGATTATGCCATCGATGAATGCTATTGTGACTAGGAGGGCCATAATTAAACTTTCTACAGAACGCGCGTCGAACTGAAACTACAGATTTACATTTAGCAAACTGAAATACACAGAAGGCTTTCTGTTCATTAGTCGCCATCTTTGCGACAGGCGGTATCAGGCGGAAACATAGGGAATAGATCTACAGCAGTACGCGCCCTGTTTACTGTTGGATTCTGAACCCAACCACCAAAGAACACCGGATCGTGGATACCGGTGTTCTTTGGTGGTTGGGTTTCAATTAACCACACATCTCAGGTATGGTCGAACTGAGAATGTACAAGACTACATTTCATTTACACTCATACATATCATCCTCATTCATCCTCTGAAGAATTATCTAAACGGTAGTTACCGGAGGCTAAACAGGAAAAAGAAGAAGGGATTCTAGCCTTAAATTAACGCTGGTCACCTCATCCAAGAGATATAACAAATTAAAACCCCCGATATTTTCTTTTGTACACCCGGTATTGAAAATTGTATCGGAAGTAAAAAGAGTGGTGTGTAAAAGAGGTAGTTCAGTATGTACGGTGTAGCAAAGTATGTCGAGATTAAAGATTAGAACTGAAGGTAACAAAGAATAACGCCAAATTATTTGATGAACTCTACTAAAAACAAGGCAATGATGGAATAAAAAAAAAAAAAACAATGTAAAGTTTATCGAACGTTTCATACTGTATACCAAAATATTTTTTTTCGTTTTCTAAAATTTAAAGATATTATAAGCCCGAAGATTTTTTTTTGTTACTAGCTATTTACTTTTTTAAAATCTCAACATATCAGACAGAATCATATAAAACTGATTTAAACGAATAAATTTATCAAAATATAACGTGCAGCAATACGTAAAAACGTAAAAGTACATTCTTGGTAATCTCATCATATTATTTTGGCATGATTAAACGTTTTAGATATGGTAATTCTTCTATTTGGGTGTGTAGATCGATTGATCGTTTCGTGATATTCCGGAAGTATTCAGATATCTTAACGCAAACTATATTGATTCATAATCCGTAACCGGCTGCGTTTATTAATTACGTAATGAATGTAATCTTATTACTTCAAGGACGTGAAATTATTAGAACAATAGAATTACGGTAGTATCGAAAGCCGTTGGCATTAACATAAAATTGGTTCCGTCAGACCTCGAAATATCACCGTCCTGTACGAGAACATTAGTAACAACTATCTCCGCTGTTCCATTAAAACATGGAATTATAAGAAATTTTTAGTTATGGTCTAACAATATTTATGGGTATAGAGAACCTATCCCGGAACAAAAAAAAACATTATCCCGGCGGATAGAGTCTACCCGTTGGATAATGTTTTTTCCCTCTCCTGGACGGACGGGATAAACCTTCCTCTATTTCCCTTTTCCTTATCCTTCACATTTTTATTTTTAAACATCGGTTATGCAAGTCTAGGTCTAACTCCCCTAAATCCACCGTGTTGGTCTAGTGGTGAACGCATCTTCCCAAATCAGCTAATTTGGAAATCGAGAGTTCCAGCGTGCAATCCTAGTAAAGTCAGTTATTGTAACACAGATTTGAATACTAGATCGTGGATACCGTTGTTCTTTGGCGGTCGGGTTTCAATTAACCACACATCTCAGAAATGGTCCGACTGAGTCCGTATGAGACTACACTTCATTTACACTCATACATATCGTCCTCTGAAATGTTATCTGAAAGGTAATTACCGGAGGTTAAACAGAAAAAAAAAAAAAAGTCTAACTTTCCTACATCCTCCATACTGAGGATTCCCAGGGTTCTTGATAACAAAACCACTGCACACGTAACGTTAATCGGTAGATAGGACGGCTTCTTTGAACCGACTCGAGAATTATTGTCCCCTGTTCAGTGGCTGCATAAAATAATAATTATCCTGATGACTGAATTTCTCTCCCTCTCAAAAGTAATTTTTGTTCAGAATTAAGTATAAAACACACGTTGTGTTCAGTATATAAATAATAATGAATAAATGAAGGCCTGGCGTTTATAGACATAGAAAAGGCATTCGATAACGTAGACTGGAATAAAATGTTCAGCATTTTAAAAAATATAGGGTTCAAATACAGAGATAGAAGAACAATTGCTAACATGTACAGGAACCAAACAGCAACAGTAGCAATTGAAGAACATAAGAAAGAAGCCGTAATAAGAAAGGGAGTCCGACAAGGGTGTTCCCTGTCTCCGTTACTTTTTAATCTTTACATGGAACTAGCAGTTAATGATGTTAAAGAACAATTTAGATTCGGAGTAACAGTACAAGGTGAAAAGATAAAGATGCTACGATTTGCTGATGATATAGTAATTCTAGCCGAGAATAAAAAGGATTTAGAAGAAACAATGAACGGCATAGATGAAGTCCTACGCAAGATCTATCGCGTGAAAATAAACAAGAACAAAACAAAAGTAATGAAATGTAGTAGAAATAACAAAGATGGACCACTGAATGTGAAAATAGGAGGAGAAAAGATTATGGAGGTAGAAGAATTTTGTTATTTGGGAAGTAGAATTACTAAAGATGGACAAAGCAATAGCGATATAAAATGCCGAATAGCACAGGCTAAACGAGCCTTCAGTAAGAAATATAATTTCTTTACATCAAAAATTAATTTAAATGTCAGGAAAAGATTTTTGAAAGTATATGTTTGGAGTGTCGCTTTATATGGAAGTGAAACTTGGACGATCGGAGTATCTGAGAAGAAAAGATTAGAAGCTTTTGAAATGCGGTGCTATAGGAGAATGTTAAAAATCAGACGGGTGGATAAAGTGACAAATAAAAGGGTATTGCGGCAAATAGATGAAGAAAGAAGCATTTGGAAAAATATAGTTAAAAGAAGAGACAGACTTATAGGCCACATACTAAGGCATCCTGGAATAGTCGCTTTAATATTGGAAGGACAGGTAGAAGGGAAAAATTGTGTAGGCAGGCCACGTTTGGAATATGTAAAACAAATTGTTAGGGATGTAGGATGTAGGGGGTATACTGGAATGAAACGACTAGCACTAGATAGGGAATCTTGGAGAGCTGCATCAAACCAGTCAAATGACTGAAGACAAAAAAAAAATGAAGGCCAAATTCTTTAACGATAACATTTTCGAAAAGTAACATTTTTTGTAAAATCTTCTAGAAAGTATCTAATTTTTAATAAAATTTTAACTTCGTTCAATAAATCGATAAAGAATCAACGTTCTTGATAAAAGGTTAGTTATTTATGTTAAATAGTCGACGACGCTCTTTGTGACTCTCCTTAAAATTTCATGAAACCCGTAAATGAAATAAAGCGATGCAGTTACCGAATTTGAGACTGAAACCTCTTACTTAATAGGCGCATTATAATATTCTCTATAGAACTATATAGCCTAAGGTCCCTTTCCTCACATTAACCGAACTAGCTTCTTGTTACGAAATACAATAGAAGTTTCTCTATTATGAACTACGGTTGTATGTAATACATGCACTCTAATTCAGTAGGTTCATTTAGAATAAACTACGTCGGTAGATTTATGTTAACGAATGATGTATTATAAAGCCGGATAATATTTATGAGGGCGTGGTGGAACTAAATATAATTCGACTGTCTAACCCTAAACTACAAAACGAATCCGTATTTTTTTTATTATTTCCTAACACGTAAACGTTTCTGAATCAGACTACCATTTGAACAATATTTTAACACGTCTTATCTGTACACTTACAGGAAAAAAAGAAGTATTCGGTACTCTTAGACCGTTGCGTAGCAACCGAATAGAGTAGCACTTAAGCGTATGGACTGGAGCACGAATAAAAGCAAGTTTTCTAGTATTTCAAGTCTCTCACTCCCGCAACATTATTTATTTACCTCAAACTAGGAAAAGTAGTTTACTCATTTTTTTATAAAAATAATTAATCAAGCCGAGCGAAATTTACCATTATACGAAATATTTTTAGCGATTTTAAATTAAAGATTATAACAGAAAGAACGATATAAGAAAATGAATATTATAATATTCGGGAAAGAACTGAAAACGTTTGAAAGATCTATTTCGGAAAGAATTTTAGCCGTGTCAAATAATATACCCGATTATATTCTTCACATCGAAATAGAATTAGGTCTCATCTCTTAAAAAATAAATATTTGCAAAGTATTAGATTTACGGGACAATAGGTTGATTCGTAAGCTCGTATACAAGGAAACGGGCAAGAAATTAGATTAAAAGAGTGGAGGAAGTTAACTGAAAGTTGTAACGGTCATTTTGATTTTAATATTAAGGGATATTAAGGGATGAGTGCGATGGTAATAAAGGGATGAGTGCGATAAGGATAAAATCAAAACCTAAACCGACAACGATTGTTAACGTCTATATGCCTACAAGCGCCCATGCTGATGATGAGGTAGAGTGTGTATACGAAGAGATTGATGAAGCAATTAAACACGTAAAAGGAGATGAAAATTTAATAATAGTTGGAGATTGGAATGCAAGCATTGGAA
Source organism: Lycorma delicatula (assembly GCF_047948215.1). Classification (NCBI taxonomy): domain Eukaryota; kingdom Metazoa; phylum Arthropoda; class Insecta; order Hemiptera; family Fulgoridae; genus Lycorma; species Lycorma delicatula. The sequence continues at coordinate 15,263,504 of NC_134460.1, read as the reverse complement.
AAGGCAAGGAAGGAAATATAGTGGGTGAATACGGGCTGGGCAAAAGGAATGAAAGAGGGGACCGACTTATAGAATTTTGCACGAAGTATAATTTAGTAATTGCCAACACCCAATTTAAAAATCATAATAGAACAATATACACTTGGAAAAAGCCAGGCGATACTGGAAGGTATCAGATAGATTATATCATGGTTAAGCAAAGATTTAGAAATCAACTCGTTGACTGCAAAACTTACCCTGGAGCAGACATTGATAGCGACCATAATTTGGTGATAATGAAATGTAGATAGGGGTTTAAAAACCTGAAGATAAGGTGTCAGATGAATCGGTGGAATTTAGAGAAGCTTGAGGAAGAGGAGGTAAAGAAGATTTTTGAGGAGGACATCGCAAGAGGTCTGAGTAAAAAAGATAAGGTAGAAAATGTAGAAGAAGAATGGGCTGTAGAAGAAGAATGGAAGAACTTAGGCGGAATAAAGAGAACCGGTAGAAAACCTTGGGTTTCAGACGATATATTGCAGCTGATGGATGAACGTAGAAAATATAAGAATGCTAGTGATGAAGAAAGTAAAAGGAACTATCGGAAATTAAGAAATGCTATAAACAGGAAGTGCAAACTGGTGAGAGAAGAGTGGATTAAAGAAAAGTGTTCAGAAGTGGAAACAGAAATGAACATTGGTAAAATAGACGGAGCATACAGGAAAGTTAAGGAAAGTTTTGGGGTACATAAATTAAAATCTAATAATGTGTTAAACAATGATGGTACACCAACATATAATACGAAAGGTAAAGTCGATAGATGGGTGGAATATATTGAAGAGTTATACGGAGGAAATGAATTAGAAAATGGTGTTATAGAGGAAGAAGAGGAAGTTGAGGAGGATGAAATGGGAGAAACAATACTGAGATCTGAATTTAAGAGAGCATTAAAAGATTTAAATGGCAGAAAGGCTCCTGGAATAGACGGAATACCTGTAGAATTACTGCGCACTGCAGGTGAGGAAGCGATTGATAGATTATACAAACTGGTGTGTAATATTTATGAAAATGGGGAATTTCCATCAGACTTCAAAAAAAGTGTTATATTTATGATACCAAAGAAAGTAGGGGCAGATAAATGTGAAGAATACAGAACAATTAGTTTAACTAGTCATGCATCAAAAATCTTAACTAGAATTTTATACAGAAGAATTGAGAGGAGAGTGGAAGAAGTGTTAGGAGAAGACCAATTTGGTTTCAGGAAAAGTATAGGGACAAGGGAAGCAATTTTAGGCCTCAGATTAATAGTAGAAGGAATATTAAAGAAAAACAAACCAACATACTTGGCGTTTATAGACCTAGAAAAGGCTTTCGATAACGTAGACTGGAATAAAATGTTCAGCATTTTAAAAGAATTAGGGTTCAAATACAGAGATAGAAGAACAATTGCTAACACGTACAGGAACCAAACAGCAACAATAACAATTGAAGAACATAAGAAAGAAGCCCTAATAAGAAAGGGAGTCCGACAAGGATGTTCCCTATCTCCATTACTTTTTAATCTTTACATGGAACTAGCAGTTAATGATGTTAAAGAACAATTTAGATTCGGAGTAACAGTACAAGGTGAAAAGATAAAGATGCTACGATTTGCTGATGATATAGTAATTCTAGCCGAGAGTAAAAAGGATTTAGAAGAAACAATGAACGGCATAGATGAAGTCCTACGCAAGAACTATCGCGTGAAAATAAACAAGAACAAAACAAAAGTAATGAAATGTAGTAGAAATAGCAAAGATGGACCGCTGAATGTGAAAATAGGAGGAGAAAAGATTATGGAGGTAGAAGAATTTTGTTATTTGGGAAGTAAAATTACTAAAGATGGACGAAGCAGGAGCGATATAAAATGCCGAATAGCACAAGCTAAACGAGCCTTCAGTAAGAAATATAATTTGTTTACATCAAAAATTAATTTAAATGTCAGGAAAAGATTTTTGAAAGTGTATGTTTGGAGTGTCGCTTTATATGGAAGTGAAACTTGGACGATCGGAGTATCTGAGAAGAAAAGATTAGAAGCTTTTGAAATGCGGTGCTATAGGAGAATGTTAAAAATCAAATGGGTGGATAAAGTGACAAATGAAAAGGTATTGCGGCAAATAGATGAAGAAAGAAGCTTTTGGAAAAATATAGTTAAAAGAAGAGACAGACTTATAGGCCACATACTAAGGCATCCTGGAATAGTCGCTTTAATATTGGAAGGACAGGTAGAAGGGAAAAATTGTGTAGGCAGGCCACGTTTGGAGTATGTAACACAAATTGTCGGGGATGTAGGATGTAGAGGGTATACCGAAATGAAACGACTAGCACTAGATAGGGAATCTTGGAGAGCTGCATCAAACCAGTCAAATGACTGAAGACAAAAAAAAAAAGAGTGCGATGGAAAAATTTTGTCATTAAATTTAGAGGACAGCTTAGGGTCAAACGGTTTGATATAGCTTCAAAGGTTTGGATTTCATAAATGATATATAAATTTAGGAGAATTACATTAAATAAGTGATATTTTCTCCGAGACTTTTACGAGTGTTATTTTTAGATACAGAAGATAACTCACGACGTCGTTCTTCAGACGGTGGGTATTAGGCGCTTATGTTCGTTATGCGAGTTCGGATGAACAAGAAGATGCGATGCATTTTCTAGTGAGATGTAAAGTCCTGGCATATTACAGAAGAATGAAACGGTGTAGATTTTGGACGCGGTCGATCGAAAGAATTTTAATTCTTACATAGGTTACGATTTTTTTATTTATAATTAATTTTATATATATAAAACTTTTTTTCCAATATTTTTATCTTTATTATCGTTATTATTATTTACATAAAAAACATCTTTATTTCTTCTAAGATCCTTTTGTTTAAAGATGATGTTGAAGTTGCGGTGAAAACTGTTAACTGTTGATTTTGACACCGACAGAATGAATCGATGGTTTATTGTTAAAGAATGCTCCTGGATTTAGGAAAAACAGTTATAGAAAAAATATTGAAATTTAAATATTTTTAAGATGTTGTTCAGTGTCGAATACGTAGAGAATAAGTAGTATGGATTTAGGTGTTTGATTCCAAACTAATGTTTTACTAACATATTTTTTGAACAGTATCCAGAGCAAGGAAAAATTTTGGACTGCTTTTATACGTCGTCGCTTGTTTAAAAATGTTCAGTCGATCTTTCATCTGTACAAAACATCGGTTAGGCCAGACCGTATGACGGGTAACAAGTTCTCGTTGGCGTCATTTTTGGCAGACGAGAGAGGAAGAAAGACATGGCGAGAGAGGTCGATTAACGACAATATGATAAACGCAGCGAAAGATCTTGTTAAAGATCTTCGTATAAAAGTCGGGAGAACTGCTAGACACCTAAAAAGCAGTTAAAATATTCTGAGCGAGCAGATATACCGGGTGATCGTTTGAAAAGTTACCACTCCCATCGTATTTCTGTTTACAGGCACGTATACCACCCAATTCCGAAGGGAATTTTTTTTTAAATTATTATCAAAGGGGATGGAACCTACGCTACATCTACCCCGACTCAAAATTCTTAAATAGCAACGATAACATTTAATTACATTAATTGACAGCCCAAAAAAAATAATAAATTTTTTGTGAAAAGAAAATTAAAATCCGCCTATCCCTTTGCTCGGTAGCTGCGAAAAATCGTTTGGGGTAGTAATTTTTTTAAATTTCAGTTCAATTTAAATAATAAATTTCACTATAAAATTACGCGATACAACTTATTAAATCATATGAAATAATCGTAATGTGTGGGTTAAAACTGTGAAAATCTATATATATATAAAAATGTTAAGTTCGTTTGTGTACGGCTTCAAAAACTCAAAATGTTCTCCACCGATTGAGCTCAAATTTCAGCACGATATATAACCCGCATCAAAGATTGTTTTTATCTATTTTTCGCATCAGTCACATACCCGCGACCGCAAGAAAACAGTTTTTTTAACGGTCAGTTAAAAAAACCAGTGACCGCGCCATCTGCCGGAAGCGAGGGGAACACTCACCATACTAGCTAACGACAACCGCAGTCAAATGTGAAACAATACCTGTTCCCAATTACATTGTTTATTAACAAAAAAACAAACGTATCCACTTGCATCTGATTCAGATTATTATACAATCTGAATTAAATATTCACTTTAATCGAGGTACTTTTGTGCGATCGTGTCGTGATTGAGCTGCACCTTTCACCAAGCTCTGAATTTATTATAAAACTACCAACAGTGGGATATATGTATTAATGACGCGTGCAACACTGCACATCCAAACCAAATTCGCGCATTATTCGCAATTATATTGACCGCTTGCTTTCCCTTCATCTCCCACAGAGTTATGGGAAATATATCGATCGCATATGGCTGAGGATATTTTGCATAGAGTACGCCTAGAAAATACCAATATAACCATTGAATTTACAGAAGGCATTTAAAACGAAGCATTGATAAATATTGAAGACAAGTGCTTAGCTATTGCAAATAAAGTTCTTAGTCATTCGGGAATACCAGCACCCACTGGCACTAGCTGCGATTGCTTCATTTGATGTGGATTTACGCCGTGAACAGGGTTACAACATCGGTGATCTTCAATCATATGTCCAATCAAACATTCCCAAATTAACGCGTGAACAGAAAGGCATTTATGATCGCATAATGCAAATGATAAATGACGGAGTTGGGGGGACCTTCTTGTTGGATGCGCCAGGAGGAACTGGGAAAACATTCCTCATTAGATTGATTCTTGCAACGGTTCGATCAAAAAATGACAATTATCCTGTTGCGAAATATTAATCAGCTAAAACTCTACAACGGCACGCGACTTGCAGTTAAGAAATTGGTGAATAAAGTAGTGGAAGCAACGAATTTAAAGGGGCCTTTCAAAGGTGAAGATGTCCTCATTCCTCGAATACCCATAATCCTGACCGATACACCATTTTAATGTAAAAGATTGCAATTCCCAATTCGATTGGCATTTGCAATCACAATGAATAACGCTCAAGGTCAATCTTTAGAATTGTGTGGTTTAGATTTAGATGCGGATTGCGTCTCACATGGGCAACTGTATGTTGCGTGTTCCCGCGTCGGCAAACCAGATAGCCTTTATATCTACGCAGACAGTGGAAAAACAAAAAATATTGTATATCCACAAGTATTGCAAAATTAAACTTCTATGAAACGTATGCTTTGTTTTGTTTCTCATTTCTCATCCATGCAACCACAATGTGCCACAGCGAAGCGTGGCGGGTACAGCTAGTTATTTTTTAAATTATCGACATACAATTTCGCCCTTACATTTTTTCTAAATTTTCAAAGGTTGAAAACTTATTGTTTTTAAATGAGACGATGTAGCTTGTGACACCTGATTGGAAGTGCGTTTGAACGATAAGTAATTTGGTGCAAATAAAATAAAATATATAATTAATATATAAGTTATAACTAAAAATGTGGTTTTTTTTACGTTATGTTGGGATTCAATGTTACTGAAACAAATCATTAGAAATTGTCCGTTCTTCTTAAAAAAGAATAGGTTTTAGGTACCTCCAGCGTTTAAAAAACGTAACGATAAACACATTATAACATCAGTTAAATACACGAAAAATCAATAATAAGGTACCTACTTCTTTGCCTTAACAAGTTGAAAAATTGATTACCAGATAAACTTAATAATTAAATAATTAAATAAGAACTAATTCATAAATTAATAATATTTAATAAAAAAATAATTATTAATTAAATTCTAATGACTACTAATACCATCATTAATGAAGTAAAATTTCCATTATTACAAATCGAACGATTAAATTTAATTCAATTAACACTTGGATATTTTCGAGTTCAAAAGTTGGCAACTGCTCTCTACAATTTTTAAAAAACTGAAGATCGCATTGCTGGTGTTATATTACTTTTTATAACAGGTTGTAATTTTCCGCCAGCAATTGAAATCTGGTTTCTTTGGTAAATTTTTGCAAATTGTTTTCTTTCGTATCGTGTGTAATCAGTAGCAAAAGGTATTTATTGTATTTAACTAGTCATACTTTATTTAAATCGTTACGTTCTTCGGTTAAAATTGACCTTTCATTTTCTATCTTTTGTAAATTTGTCGCTAAAACGACTTACAATCTGGAAGAAAAGACCGAACTAATTTTTACATACGGAGAACAAAATAAATGCGCAAGAAGAACTGCACAAGCGTTTAATGAACGACATACAAATAAAAATATTTCACACTCTTACAAAGTAAAACTTGTAAAAAAAATTCCAAGAAACACGATCTGTCACGAATAAGAAACGTGCAGGGCAAATGGTTTTAGACGAATTAACTACGGCTGAAAATTTCCTTCCTGGCATCGGATAGATAGAAGAGGAACAGTCGAGTGGCCGACCAGATCTCCTCATCGTACACCACTGGACGTTTTTTTGCGGGTTATTTAAAATCGGTAATTTATAAAGACATTCCTGATAACATACAAGAGTTGAAAAACGAGAGTGTAGGCGTGTAACTAAAGAAATAAGTAAGATGTGAATATTAACAAAGACTTTATTATCGATTACAGGAAAACGGGAATCATTTTGAACAATGATTTAAAAATCGATACTTTTATTTTAGGTTAAATGTCCGTAACGATAAATAAACTCGATAAAATAACTTATTTTATCGAGGTAAAAAAAACGTTTCGTTTATTATTTCTGAAGGATTGCTATTGTTAAAAATCCTTCATAAGAAAATTAACTAATGAATAATTTAAGCTTTATTACTTCCTTCTACGATGTAAAGGAAATTTCGTGATCGCGAAAAATTTCGGATTTCAGATTTTTAAAATAAATATCCATTTTGACCATCCCTGAATCGGTTTTGACTAGTTTATTAATGTTTTGTTTTTGTGGGCTATGAAGTGTTGGCAGAAATATTTTTTCTAATGGACTTTAAGATTACCGATAACTATTATTATAAAGCCTCCTCTATGAATCATGAGACCTTGCCGTTGGTGAGGGGGCTTGAGTGCTCAGGGATACAGAGTAGCTGGACCGAAGGTGCAACCATATCGGAGAGGTATCTGTTGAGAGCCAGACTAAGGAATGATTCCTGAAAGAGGGCAGCAGCTCTTTCAGTAGTTGTTAGGGGCGTGAGTCACAATGACTTAAACGGCCGTATCAACATCACTCAGTCCTCTGAGTGCTGCGCAGCTGAAAGCAATGGAAAACTACAGCTGCTTTTTTTCCAAGAAAATGTGGCTCTCTGCATTTTCACATAGCAATAATGGAGGCGCCTTCCTTGGTAAAATATTCCGGAGGTAAAATAGTCAGATGGGTGGATAAAGCGACAAATGAAGAGGTATTGCGGCAAATAGATGAAGAAAGAAGCATTTGGAAAAATATAGTTAAAAGAAGAGACAGACTTATAGGCCACATACTAAGGCATCCTGGAATAGTCGCTTTAATTTTGGAAGGACAGGTAGAAGGGAAAAATTGTGTAGGCAGGCCACGTTTGGAGTATGTAAAACAAATTGTTGGGGATGTAGGATGTGGAGGGTATACTGAAATGAAACGACTAGCACTAGATAGGGAATCTTGGAGAGCTGCATCAAACCAGTCAAATGACTGAAGACAAAAAAAAAAAAAATTATTATAAATTAACTTATTATGGGAGTTCCTTAAGAATCCCTTATCATGAGCTTCTTTGTCAAGCGACTTACTTGTGATTCCACTTAAGAAGCCGATTGTAAATATATTGGTTGTTGAACAAACAAAAAAAACCATGGATAAAACTAATTATGGCACAACTCTTTTATATAACTGCATTATAATTTATTTACTAATCGAGTAGTGTTTAATAATCGATTTCGACTTTATATTTTCATTTTCCTAGTTTTTAACACGCACAAAACTACTCGCAGCACAACCGTTTAAATAAATATAAGGTGCCGCTGTTTTAACAGATGAGTTTTAAGATTAATAATTCGCTTTTATGGTATAGTAAATAATCGGGGAAGCCATTCATTTTATTTTCCAACCTTGTTTTTATTAAACCGTGTAATTTTTTATTTAATTACTTGAATTTGTATTCGTAAAACTCAATCGTACCGTTTTCGACTACTCGCTAACCTATCTAACTTAAATCCGTGTAAACGCTGAAGAAAAAATAAACAAATATAGGTATATTCTACTGATAGCAGTCATTTAATATTGTTATCGTCTCGTTTTAACGATTTCTGGATGCATTTTTTTTAGTTTTTAGGTTAAAGGTCAGTTTACAGGAAGCCTTGTATCTTACTAAGAAATGGTTTATTTAAACATTGAAACTTCCGGTACATTCGTTTGATAATTTGAGAAGATAACTCGTGTATAGTATTTAAAATTGAAAATATTGCAATAGGGAGGAAGTGATACGAGAAAAAAATTAAAAATTTTAATTAACAGCTGCAAAAAAAGATAGATTTTAGATCTGCAAAATACAGGTTTTCATCAATTTATCTTCAGTAATTTTTGCTGGGCGTTGATTTTGAATCAGTCAGGATATCTTGTTTTATCGGTATAAAAAAAGACAGTATATATATATATATATATATATATATATATATATATATATATATATATATAAAGAGAGAGAGGGTGATGGATAGAGTGTGAGAGAGAGAGAGAGGAAGGGAGGGATAGCAATAATGAAGACGTAAGACGGGTAGTTGTTTTCATATTGATAAAATATCACAAAAAAATGAATGTATCAACAAACCTAAAAGTTAAAAAAATTTGTGAACAAGTTTATTTACGCTTAGACGGATTTTATACTCGATAGTGTAAACAAAATAAATGTAATCCACCATTTCATGCAGCGTTTCCACTACGTAAATATATTCATTACACCATAAAAATGCAGCTTACAGTAAAAAAACCCATGAAATTTCTATTCAAGTTATATAATTTATATAAATATATATTTTTTTTTAATTCATAAAACGTTCAAAATGTTAGATAAAAAACTGTATTTACGTTGCTGAATTAAACACGTAAACTGCACTCAGTAAATTGAAATTTTAATTTAAATGCTACTCATATTACAGGTTACAAATAATAAAAAAATAATCGTCATATACTTTGTCTATGTTGTTGCAATTCATAAAATCGTTTTTTTCCTTTCTGTTTTTCAGTTTTTAGCTCAAACTTTATGTAGATTATTCAAATATTTTCTGTTTACAAAATAAATTAAAGACGGCGTGATCATACGTATACAGACATACCGTAATTTATTAGTGTATGACGAAATAGACGTTAAATTTTTTTTCTTTTTTTCATTCACAGTTCAGAAAAATAATTCAAATATAAAGCGGTTCAGATATTATATTTGAATTTTTTAACATCCATAAACTGTACGAAGAAACAATATTTATCGATTCTTTGAGTAGTTTCTATCGACTAATTGATATAATATTTGTTTTTGATGCTGTAAGAAATGATCGGTATGAAAGAGGACAGAACGAGTTATCGATTTATATTTGTGATTACAGCTAAAATTTAAAGCTCAAAATGAAGCATTTATTTCATCAAAATATTTTGAACGAAATTTTAAAATGTCGGCAATAAATATACATACCTTTCCCGGCTCGACGGTCAAGTTATTCGATTTATTTTTTTTATTTTTAAAATCAGTATATTAGTGCCACAATTTTGAAAAATATGTTACCTCTTTTTTGGAAATTTAAGGGCATATATTTAGGCGTCATATATAAGGATTTTTTTTTAATAATAAGAATGTATTCACTAAATTTGATTTTAAATAAATTAAAATCGTAATTTAAGAAAACCTTTTTGAGTTTTTCAAAAATTTGGGAGCTCCCCATCAAAAGAGAGGTATACATTTTTATCACTAAAAAACTGAAATTGCGAAAGAATTTTTTTTATTTCAGGGGCTCCCATATTCAAGGGGAAGCATTCGGAAAAAATTAATTTTTAACAAAACTATTTCAAACAAGATAATTCATAAGCGGTGATAAAAAATAACTGTTTATTATGTTAGAAAATATGCAGATACAACCGTAATTCTAAATAAATAAGTTGTAATTTTCTAAAAAGGGGGGTGAAAAGTCAAAATTTGGGGTCAATTTGGGGTGGGGGTAAAAAAAATTTCCCCAAGAAAAACGAAAGAATTTCTTCAACATGGTTCCGCTGGTATATTTTAATAAAATAAAAGTAATTAATAAGTGATATATCCACCTCCAAGGCAACTGGTCCTCGCCGTTAAGCAAAACACAGTCACTTCGGAGTGTCGTGGCAGCAGTCTCTGTCCTACCTAGCCGCCTTTTGGGGCTTTTCCACCGGGGTTTCCCCAACTTCACTAGGACACACCGACATTCCTCTTCCGGATAGCCGCTACGCCCTTTCGTTAAGGAGCTTCCCATCCTGTTCCTAATCTAACAGTTACAGATGTACGTTTCGCACATCCTTCACTTCGCGACCCGCTCATACCTCGAGGATTCTTTATGCCATCATCAGGGAGTCACGACCCCTCCACTCTTGAATGTGAGCGGACCCGATCACCCTAGGCAAAAAGAGTACCTCCTTGACCCTGCACGTCGCCACGCTTCCTCCCTATTTTTTTTTTTAAATTACAACATTCTGTCACACATGTATGAGTGTACTGCTGCTGCAAAATATATATTTTTTTTTTTTTTGTCTTCAGTCATTTGACTGGTTTGATGCAGCTCTCCAAGATTCCCTATCTAGTGCTAGTCGTTTCATTACAGTATACCCTCTACATTCTACATCCCCAACAATTTGTTTTACATACTCCAAACGTGGCCTGCCTACTCAATTTTTCCCTTCTACCTGTCCTTCCAATATTAATGCGACTATTCCAGGATGCCTTAGTATGTGGCCTATAAGTCTGTCTCTTCTTTTAACTATATTTTTCCAAATGCTACTTTCTTCATCTATTTGCCGCAATACCTCTTCATTTGTCACTTTATCCACCCATTTGATTTTTAACATTCTCCTATAGCACCGCATTTCAAAAGCTTCTAATCTTTTCTTCTCAGATACTCCGATCGTCCAAGTTTCACTTCCATATAAAGCGACACTCCGAACATACACTTTCAAAAATCTTTTCCTGACATTTAAATTAATTTTTGATGTAAACAAATTATATTTCTTACTGAAGGCTCGTTTAGCTTGTGCTATTCGGCATTTTATATCGCTCCTGCTTTGTCCATCTTTAGTAATTTTACTTCCCAAATAACAAAATTCTTCTACCTCCATAATCTTTTCTCCTCCTATTTTCACATTCAGCGGTCCATCTTTGTTATTTCTACTACATTTCATTACTTTTGTTTTCTTCTTCTTTATTTTCATGCGATAGTTCTTGCGTAGGACTTCATCTATGCCGTTCATTGTTTCTTCTAAATCCTTTTTACTCTCGGCTAGAATTACTATATCATCAGCAAATCGTAGCATCTTTATCTTTTCACCTTGTACTGTTACTCCGAATCTAAATTGTTCTTTAACATATATATAAATATATAAACATTCTATAAATATATATATATATATAAATAAATAAATAAAAATCCCCTTGATCGCGGCCTCGTCAAGCATCGCATGGCCGTTACTTCCTCAAAGCAAGCATTACTCATCAAGTCCTCTTCCTAGCCTCGTAGAGCCGCCTCCCCGAATCTGCCTTCCTGTTCCTTCGTACCCAGAATTCTGTCGACCGTTTTCTCTACGGCGTTCCATTCCTTCCTGCCTAGGAGGATGTATCCCACGATGTTAATCGGGGTGAGCCACGCCAGTCTCATCTGTACCCTGACGTGATCCCACCGAGCACAGTTAAAAACCGTGTCCTCTGGTGTCTACTGGCGTACAATATGCACACGCCGGGGAGGCTCTTCTTCCGAACCGATTAGGTAAGCCGTGAAGTTCCCGTGGGTGAGATAGTAACTCACTTCCGCACCTTACCAGGTGAGATATATCCACCTTACCGCCAAATAAGTGTTAAATCCTCGAGATCTTTCGGTTTTTTCTAACCATCATCATGAGTTAAATATTATAATTAAATCAAAACAAACGGTTATAATATTAATACTATAAATAAATTATACAATAGAATAAATAATAAAATGAATAAGATAATATAAAATTATTATCAGATAAAACTGAAAAAAAAATATACATAAAAAATGAATACACTTCATATAGTCAAAAATTGAAACAGTTTATAAAAAAAAAATAATATAACACCTGCTAACGGATACAAATAATAAATAAATTAAATATATTAATAATAATTTTAATAAGATAATAAACAGTAATGATTCTAACCTTAACAAACAGGGGGTGTTATATAGTATGAGCTGTGAGGATTGCGATATGATACATGTCGGTATGACCAATCGTAAATTTTCTACACGTGCAAAAGAACATATTGATAATATAAAAACAATAAACCAGAAAATTCTAATTTTGCTACGGTCATACTTACAACCCACATACATTTATAAAAATGTTAGATATTTCTTACGATCATTTTAATACACATAATTCAGGCAAATTCCACATGTATAGTAACGAAAAAAAAAATCGAATTAATAAACATAAATTTTTTAAAGAAAATAAATTATTTAAACAAGTACTAAATACAAACATAAAGAAATAATAATCGGAACAACTAAAATATCATTTTTGATAACACGGTTTTCCTTTTAATTACGTTTCAATCCATTAGAGTATATTCTCTTCAGTATATTGTTAACATGCAATCTTATTGCCCTGAGGTAGATAATCCCCACGTCCGGAACACAACATCTATGTTCCACGTCCAGGGCGGCAACAGCTGTACCTTTGTACATCACATATAGCTGGCTAACGGGGTTCCGAGTAAATTCCTCGGTTGCTTTGTTAAGTTTGACTTGGTTCCAACTTCAGGTCACTAAACGGACTGGATTTTTGGCCACCTGCAGGAAATGGAATAACAAACGATTTTGGAAATGGATTCATACCACTCTTAGAGCTGGCGATGTGGCGGCCAGGGTCAATGTTATTGTAGGTGTAATGGAGACCCTTCCGTTGTCCACATGCCCCCTGCGATGGCTAGCATGTAGCAATGGTGCCCATGTATGTCGGTGCATGGGAGCTCTGAAAGCTTCGGTGAGTAGGAGCCTGGAGTCAGTGCAGAGACTGCGCATCCGCTCTCTGCCAGGACATATGCCGGTTCCACCGGAGTACCGGATCGGACCTCCAAGGTTAGTAGCCCTGGAGTGGGGGTGTACCCCGGCGGCTAGCCTTGCTACAGAAGGGATTCACTGTTCATGAATATTGAACAATCAAACGTGGCAGAGGGTGCACGTAAACACCCTCGTTTGGAAACCTCCGATTCGCCGCAAGCGAAGAGGAAAAAAAGTAAAGAATCTGATAGGATAAAGAAAGATGCTGATAGAATCAGTAAAGAATTAAAGAAAAGTCTATTTGGCTATAGCGCACAAAACCAAGATTTTTAATTATTACAAGGGAGAATGGAAACTTTCAAAAAGTTAGTCCATTCCTTATCGCAAGAGAAGTTACAAATTGTGCTGGTGGTCCTGTCAAGGAAATTCGTAAAACTTTTAATGGATTGCATGTCGAAACCATCAACGACATGCAAAGCCAGAAAGTTTTGGCGTTGAAGAAGATCGGTGAATTTGCGGTTTCTGTCCAACCGCATAGCACACTGAACTCATCCAGAGGAGTTGTTGTTTGTCGCGATCTTCTTAATTGTACAGAAGAAGAAATTGTACAAGAAATGTCGAGTCAGGGAGTAACTCAATGTCGCAGACTTACTATGAGAAGAAATGGTGAGATTCTTCCTTCGGCCTCGCATGTTTTGACATTTAATAGGCCGAATCTTCCTGAAAAGGTACGAGCTGGCATCCATCGGCTTGATGTACGAGCTTTCATCCCGCAGCCGATGATATGTTTTAAGTGTCAACGATTCGGACACACAGCAGCAAGATGTGAAGCGCAGGAAATATGTATATGTGGAGAGAAAACACATGAGGGTTACCCATGTAAAGACCCTCCAACCTGCGTTAACTGTAAAGGGCATCACAACTGTCGTTCAAGAAACTGCCCTACATATAAATTAGAAACAGCAATTCAGGAAGTTAAAACGCTTCAGAAGGTAAGCTATCCTGAACCAAAGAAGATTGTTAATAAGCGTACACCACGACCATCGACTTCTTATGCAGAAGCAGCGGCTGCCCCTTCCACATCTAAAATTAATGTGGAGCAGTTGCTTAACACGATGGCACCAAGTCTTGCGACGATGATTGAAAGAATCATCGATTCAAAGATTGAGTCGACTCATCAGAGAAAACAAAGTAAAGATGAGAAGGCTCATCCCCGGACTGACGCCGTTGACATGAGAGACACACCAGCGCCGTTTAAAAAACCAGCTAAATCTGCGATTGTAAAGTCACCAACTTGTGTAAGAATTAAAAATCTTGATTTATCTGACAAAGAGAAACAGATCGCTCCGTCGTGTAGTCACAAATCTAAAGAAATTGTGACAAGAAAACCTGAATCTGCGGAAACAGAGGTGCAAGTTATTATAGAAAAAGCACCAGGTGCAGATGAAATAAAACCTGTACGAATAGAGCCTCCCAAAGCGCAAAGACCAGCTTCGGTGAGAGCATCTATTTCAGCCGAACCCAGTACTGCAGTAGAGATAGAGTCCGGCTCATCCGCCGCGGAGACATCATCGCGCATTAATTTAGATTCTTTAGCAAAGATGCTAACAGCGCCGGCGAAAGTTTCATCAACTGACGTCAGCCGAAGAACGTCACTGGCATCCGAAATAGAGGAAGACGATGCCATGTCTGAGGCCTCAGATACGCTGTCATCAGAGGTTGAGGCCGTCAGAAGAATGGAGAAACGTAAAAAAGGATGGCCGAAAGGAAAGCCTAGAAAGTAATTTTATTGGATCAGAAGTTATAAGAAAATTAAAATTTTGATCATTTCTTGACACATGAAAATGTGAAATTTTGAACCCTTTTTTTATTTTTTTTTGAAGTGGGATGGGGCTAATGACCAAAGTAGTCGATGCCCCTAAAAACCTCAAAACAAAAAAACAAAAAAAAAAAAAACATGCAATCATGACTGTATACGTATTTAACTTAAGTATAATTTTTTAACTGCTGATGACGGTTTGAGAAAACTGAAAGATCTCGAGGACACGACATTTATTTGCTGGTAAGGTGGATATATCACGTATTAATCGCTTTTAATTAAAATACTAAAGAGTAAGGGGTATAAAAAAATTAAGATTATTGCTATTTTAATGCGACGGGTAACTTGCGAGACGGATTTAAATTTAAAATAAATTTTTAAACCGTTAAAAAATATTACTTTTTTAAGACATCGTCGGTGTGGAACGGATAAAACATTTTATAAAGGTTTGACGGCCTATCGATGTAGAAAATATACGTGCAAAAGGTTCCCTTAACTCCTGTGAAGCACGTATAGCTGAAAATGTAATGGAACATATTAAAAAAAATCGATAATAGCAGGGGATATATCAACTATTCCAATAATAATAAAGCCATAAAATGGCTTTATTAGTTTTAAATTTACGGGAAACTTAATTTTTTAAATTAAATTACGATTTCGAAGTTAAAGACATCAGTAGTTTATCTTTTTCACGTGTAAACATTATCTAGAGAAGAAAGGGCTAACAAGTGACCTTGGAGATTTCCCGGTGAGCGTAATACTACGACAAAACAAACTGCGAAAAAAAGTAATCTACAATTAACATCACAGAACTACGCATCAAGTCTCAAATTTTCAGTTCGGTTACGACTGTATACCGTAATCATCGACCACTGTGGCGATAAATATCTTCCTTTCTTGAGTACGTCTTGAAAGAAGACTTAATTTAAAAAAAACTCATACGGGATAAACAAAAGCAATTAAATCAAAGTTTTTATAACTTTACCTAGTTAAAAAAAAAAAATCGAACTTTTCACCATATAAAAAAATTATGATACAAAAACTTGTCCCGCCGATTTTGACGAGAACTAAAACGCGGGAAACGACGAGCAATTCAAATACTGAACATTTCATAACTGCTTCCATCCAACTGCTTAGTCCGATTACAAAGTCACCGTGGTACATTTTTATTTCACTTATACAAAGAGCCTTAACATTTCCGACCGTTACAAAAAGAATATATATAATTTTCAAAACGTATCAGAAAATAAAATAAAATAAAACTATCAAAATTTTAAGCATTGAAGCACTAAACTGATTTTCCGTTATTATCTTTTGATTTCACACTAACACAAAGGAAAAGTCGTTTGGTTCTATAATTTTGTTTATTTGAATTTAGCCGATTATGTGGATTTCACCGTTTAAAGGGTTTGATAATTCTTCATTTAAGACTATTACAATTCGGTAGACCGTGAGGATGCAGTTAAGTTTTTGGAATTTACCGTTCTCACATAATAAAATGTTTTTATTGATAAAAGAGTTGAATTTCATCCATCATTTTTTATTTTGTAAATAGTTCCGATTTCGTAAATTACTTTCATTTGGTAAATTTCTTTTTATGGAGATTTAATAAAATGAAAGCAGTTTTAAAATGAATATAATTTTAATAGATATATTTCGAAAAAATTAGTAAAGGATTTAATTTATAACAAACTGAAATAGACATCCTTATTAAGAGGTGCACGGAACCGTAAGAAACTGATATATAAAACAAATTTAAACATCCGTCCAACATTTAAATTTTCTTTTGAGATAGAAACGATAAGAAAGGGATAAAAATTTCATTTTTTGACTACAACGATGTAACCGTAACTTTTTACCTACCTTTTTTCTTCGGTAATTACCTTACAGATAATACTTCAGAGGATGAATGAGGATGATATGTATGAGTGTAGTCTTGTACAGTCTCAGTTCGACCGTTCCACGAGATGTGTAGTTTATAGAAACCCAACCACCATAGAACACCTGAATCCACGATCTAGTATTCAAATCCGTGTAAAAATAACTGACTTTACTAAAACTTGAACGCTGGAACACCGACTTCCAAGACTTCCAAATCAGCTGATTTTGGAAGACGCGTTCACCGCTAAAAAGCCGGTGGGTTAAGATTTATTACCTATCTATTTAAACATGATACGTCGGGCTAACGGCAAAAGAAGCGAGTGAAGATCGGTTTATCTACATGCTTCGGGTACTCTGCGGGTACAAGATCATCTCGGACGATGCCGCCAACTTAATAGCCGGGCTTCAACCTCTGGATCTCCTTGTTCGGAAGAAGAAGGAGATGTAAATGGTAGGAAGTAAGGAAGATGCGGAGAAATCGCTTGTCCGTAAGTAGGAGGAGAGATCACCGACGAAAGCAGGTTGGACTTACAGACTGATCCCGAACCTCCAGAGCTGTTTGGACCCCGAACACGAGGAAACGGGGTACAAGTCGACCTAGTTCCTTACCGACCACGAATATTTCAAACCATACCTGTGTGCACGGACGTTGATACCAGACGCCGAATGCGACTATTGGGCAAAAGACACCGCAGAACACACAGTGATCGTGTGCGATCGATTTCTGCAGCATATGGAAGCACGCCGAAGAGAATTCGATATGCTCTTCCATCCCCCAGGTATGCAGTCCCCGATGTTGGCCAAGATTATCCGCGCGAAGTTGACGGAAGAAGTGTTGGGGATGAATAATACCCACCCACTGATCCTGCTCCGGGGTGTATTCATATTAAAGCACGTCCGGTCCGAAGGTGCGTAATGAAAAAAAGGCCTGTATGCATAATATGTACTGTACGTGTCCCGTACCAAAACGTTTATAATAATTTGATTAACAGTTACCTTAAAATCTATTGTAGAGTAACGAATAAAACGTTTTAAGGCATAATATTTTACGCGGGAAAGTTTAATGCATTCAACCAGACAAATAACCTCTTTTATTATTATTTTTTTTAATTTGCAGTGGGTAAATGAATAAAGGAAAAAGGTTTCTAAATATTTTCCATCGAGTAATTAATTTAAATTGAGGAGTATAAATTAATGATATTATTATATAGGAAAAATAAATGACAGTGAATCTTACCCGGTAATTATCTACGAGCAGGAAAATGAGAAAATGACAGCCGAGCGTGTTTAGTTTGAGATCAGAACACGAGCTTAACATGATCTATATCCCACCTCTTTATTTTTTTCATTAAAACAAGAAATTTGAACGCTTTGAGATAAAATGAAATGCGCTGGTATTTTAAAGTCGAAGTTACAAATTGATATATTGATTTTTTGGAGAAGGGCAGTCCTTTCGATAATAGGTTACTAAAATTAATTTGCCAGCGAAGTATCTTCTTTGCTAGTTAACAACAGCATATTTTATTTTCGAAAACGATTTAATTAGGAAATTTTAACAAACCACAGAAGTCGAAGAATGCGTGTACATTTTTTAAATTTCATAAAATTAATATTAGCTTATTTTTTATTTCACAATGTCATCGAACCGGGCCGTAAAGGAAAATTTTTTTCGTCGGTAATATCTGTGTAAAATTCTATTCTTCATATAGATATTCTTCTCTATCACTAAAACGAATTTAACGATATGCCTGTAAGCTAGAGAGAAAACCGGTAGTGACAATCAAACCCTTTTTTTTATATTTGCTATTAAATAATAATAAAAATCATTTTAAGATAAAACCAACGAAAATGTATTTCTTCCCGTATAAAAAAAAGAAGAAAATGGTAAATCATACGTTTTAAATTAACGTATATCGGCTAAGGGAAAACGGAATAGATTTTGAATTTCTTGTTCACCAATCTATTTAAATTTTTCGTGCAATTTTTTCGGGAAAATTTTTTAATAAAAATAAAAAATGTTTAAATATTTGTCAAAATTCAGTATATTATAACAGAAAGGAAATTTAACGATAAAATTAATACAAATGACGTTAAAAGAAATCACAGTAGCTAACAATTTCTCAATAAGGCATTTCTTAAGACAGTTTTCTAACCTGAAACTTCCTTCCAAGATTAAAGAAAAAATCTCGCAAGTTTCAGGTATGTTCAGATATTTTAAAGCTATAATTTGAGAACACAGACTTCTCACCGCGCACGCGCAAACACACGCAAAATCATAAGCTAAATACCTAAATGGAGAAATAATAGTCATACTGTGTTAACTAAACAAGTAAATTAACAAATATTATTTACGTTATAAATATATAATTATATTTAAAGTATACCATATTATACTTGCGAATTTATTTTAATAAGTTAAGTTTATTAAGCATAGCACAGTTAGAATATAATATAATCTATATATAAATAAATGAAATTCAACCTTACCAACGATTCCCCCACATTAAGTATAAAGGCTGTGTAATCAGCCGAGTAAGGGTTCATAAGTACCTAGATGTTTTGTTTGATGATAAGTTGCTTTTTAGCAACCACATTAAACAAGTTGCGGCGGACGCTGTCTCTGTGATGCACAAGCTTAGAAGGATTGCTCGGAAAGACTACGGGCTTTCTGGTCGCCAAATGTACTTAGTGTACCGAGGTGTCTTCGAGAGTATGATCGCATACGCGGCGCCAGTTTGGGCGCATAGGTTGGATAGAAATAGAGCACTGCTTCTAAATTTAAGGAGTGCCCAGCGCAGAGCTTTAATTGTATGCACTGGTGTTTTTAAAACAACCTCCTATGAGGCTACTACCGTATTGGGAAAGGCTCTCCCAATCGATTTAGTGGTGAAAGTTCGAGCAGGCATGTGGAAGTTGCGAAGAGGTCGGGAAACCGAGGTATTTGGGATGCGGTTTCGGGCCGGGCTAGAACCGGAACGGAACGGTGATCACAATGCACCGGGTCTAAATTTCGAACAGTTGCCCATTTCCCGCCTGCGGAAGAGGCTTTGGGGCCTCGCGATGGAGGCACGGCAGCATGAATGGCACACCACGTCTAAGGGAAGATTTCTGTATAGATTTATACAGGATCTGGGGGGATGGTATGCCTCAAGTTCATTTTTAAGGGCGGCGGGTGCCCAAGTGCTCACCAACCACGTGAATTTGATGCAATATCTGTTCAGGTTTCGCCTAGCGGCTGATGAGTTGTGCGTCTGCGGGGAGGTCCAGTCGAACGAACACCCAATGTTCGACTGCCCTGCTCTTGGGGGGGGCCAGAGACCGGGCCACCCTGGAACTTAGAGGTCAGGGGGAAAACTGGCCGCTCATAAACGGCGAGTCAATGTGGCGTGAGCCGCATTGTCGGACCGTGTGGGAGTTCCTCGATGAGGTTGCGATGTTCAACCGTCATCGGTAGTTTAAGTTTAAATTTATGGGGACTTATTGATTCCTGTGGCGTGTCGGTGGAAAACCTTCCTGGAAATAATGGCTGCCATCAGCCAATAAAGCTCCAAGCGCTTAAATGGTGGACAGACACTATAGCTGGCAAACAGCGACCGAGGCGTGGCGGTTTAAATTGCCGTCTTTTATTTTGTAACTTTTATTGTTTTAATTGTAACAAGGGGTGCGCCTCCCCGACTTAGTTTTAATGTGACAAGTGAGCGGTAGGGACACATAGGCGGGTGCTGTACGGCGCCCAGGTTAACCGCTCACGCATGATAGGAGCTCATTAGGAGCAATTAGGATAACGAGGTCGCAAATCTGTTTCGAGGCTCAGTAGCCGTTTATTGGCACAGTACATTTGGTCTATGCTCTAGGGCGACCGAATGGGGTGGTGGCGGGAGAAATGCCAGCTAACCAAATTACCAACGATTCGTCCGCGTTCTCTTTTCTAGCACTTTCGGTCGTTCGATCATCCTCAGGAAAAGTTATTTTGCAATTTCAGATCGTTAAAATCAAATTATGTAAAAAGTAAATTTAAAATCACAACCGGTCGTCATAGCATAGTTAGTCATGTCTGTTATGTAAGAAAGTCGCAGTTGTTATGAATATTAGTGTTTGGAGGGAGATAGTTTAGGCATCCTGATAATTATTAATTATTTGTTTGAATAAAATATCGTCCACGAATCTGCTCTGTTCATCGATTAATTTATTATAATAATATATATTGAATTTTTCGAGGATACTGGATTTATAAAAATCGTTGTGCTTATTTTGTAACATGCGTCTAGCAAACTTTGATTTATGCAAATAGCCTTTCTTTGTATTAATACGCTCTTTGGCTCTAATAGAAAAAGAACGGTCGGTCATACCTATATATTCTAAACGGCAGTCTTCACATTTCAGACTATAGACTCCTTGTTTATCTAAGATATTTATATTTTTGGAGTTTGCTATTTTAGTATGATCGCTATCGTTTATAAAATCTATTATTTTATTGCTGTGATGTATGTCGTCTTTGGATTATAGGCTTTATATGTTTTTCAATAAAAAATATAATTTGTTTACATCAAAAATTAATTTAAATGTCAGGAAAAGATTTTTGAAAGTGTATGTTTGGAGTGTCGCTTTATATGGAAATGAAACTTGGACGATCGGAGTATCTGAGAAGAAAAGATTAGAAGCTTTTGAAATGTGGTGCTACAGGAGAATGTTAAAAATCAGATGGGTGGATAAAGTGACAAATGAAGAGGTAAATAGATGAAGAAAGAAGCGTTTGGAAAAATATAGTTAAAAGATGAGACAGACTTATAGGCCACATAATAAGGTATCCTGGAATAGTCGCTTTAATATTGGAAGGACAGGTACAAGGGAAAAATTGTGTAGGCAGGCCACGTTTGGAATATGTAAAACAAATTGTTAGGGATGTAGGATGTAGAGGGTATACTGAAATGAAACGACTAGCACTAGGTAGGGAATCTTGGAGAGCTGCATCAAACCAGTCAAATGACTGAAGACAAAAAAAAAATATGTTTTACAAAAGTTCCTCGCTATTAACAAAATTCACTGAAACCGGGAAAACTCTTCCTTCAGGAAGGTGGGCTTTACACACGTCTAGACTCGATCGGCAACTGGGATCGCCTTTAGGTGAACGGAATTTTTTTTTCTACGACGTGTGGGTAGCGGAGGAATGTGCGTAGCCTGTAACTTAAAAAGGTGACACCCGATCTTGCAACCGTAACTTTGATACTACCGGTACTTCCAAATGATCCTACTCGACGACAGGCTGTTTTATTTGTATCGTAGAGGTAAAAGAGATTACCTCAACTACTGCTTTTTACAGGGAAAGACCCTCAAGTAAGTACATCTGAACTAAATCTATCGGGTACATCAGTATGCTGCAAGTACGAGATATTCAGCGATACAGGCGTCTCCATTTTTCAAGTAATTTCGCCGATCGCAAAGGCGAGTTGAATAATGAATACCGGCACTTTTAGACGAAGTAACTCTGGCTGTTCTCTTACACTTCGGGCGGTTTTCATCCGAGATATTACAAAGAGAGAGAGAGAGACAGATAATGCAACATTAAATTTATTTTACGAAGAAAGAAAGAAATAAAACGTTAGGTAACGTATTAAATACGGCAGCTTTTACAGTAATACACTCCTTGTACAAACATTGTTAATTTTATTAACATCACAGCATTTAAACAAGTCATAATGAAATACGTAATCGTTTCAGCTACATTAAAACAATGCGTTTGTTATATTAAAACAATTCTTTCATTCTTTCCCTCTCTCATTCTCTCTCGCTCGCTCTCTCTCCTTTCCCGCTCTACGTCGCTCCCATCGTTTATTTGTACCCTTTCTATAGTATTTCTCTCTTTTATTTTTCCACTTCACGAATAACGTACACAAACTGCCTGTTACAATTTCTATCTTTTTCCCTTACTTCCTAAAACATCTCTCACCGGTCAGTACCTGGTTTTATTTATTTATATCCCTCCTATAAAATGCTCTTTTAAACAGTCATCCTCTTCAATTCTTGTACGGGTTTTTCATGTAAATTATTGATTTAAACCGACTTTTGTTTATTTAAGATAAAACCTTATTCTCGTATCTGTCTTGTATAAGTATATTTTTGCGTGCGTACGAGATAAAAACATTTTCTTTTGTTTATTTATAATTTTCCAACTTCTTTTACAAGTTTTTCTTATTTTTGTGTCCACTTTTTTCCTGCTGTGCGGTTTTTAGTTCGTATTCCAGTTAATTTATGAATTCTCTTAATACATCCACCTCCTCGATGAATCATGAGACCTTGCCGTTGGTGAGGGGGCTTGAGTGCTCAGGGATACAGAGTAGCTGGACCGAAGGTGCAACCATATTGGAGAGGTATCTGTTGAGAGCCAGACTAAGGAATGATTCCTGAAAGAGGGCAGCAGCTCTTTCAGTAGTTGTTAGGGGCGTGAGTCACAATGACTTAAACGGCCGTATCAACATCACTCAGTCCTCTGAGTACTGCGCAGCTGAAAGCAATGGAAAACTACAGCTGCTTTTTTTCCAAGAAAATGTGGCTCTCTGCATTTTCACATAGCAATAATGGAGGCGCCTTCCTTGGTAAAATATTCCGGAGGTAAAATAGTCCCCCGTTCGGATCTCCGGGTGGGGACTACTAAGGAAGGGGTCACCAGAAAACTAAAAAATAACATTCTACGAGTCGGAGCATGGAATGTTAGAAGCTTAAAAAAGGTTGGTAGGCTAGAAAATTTAAAAAGGGAAATGGATAGGGTAAATGTGGATATAGTAGGAATTAGTGAGGTTCGGTGGGGAGAGGAAGACGACTTTTGGTCACGTGATTTTAAAGTAATTAACTCGGCTTCAAATAATGGGCAGGCAGGAGTAGGTTTCATAATGAACAAGAAGATAGGGAAGAGAGTAGAGTATTTCAAAACGCATAGCGATAGAATCATTGAAATAAGGATAAAATCAAAACCTAAACCGACAACGATTGTTAACGTCTATATGCCTACAAGCGCCCATGATGATGATGAGGTAGAGTATGTATACGAAGAGATTGATGAAGCAATTAAACACGTAAAAGGAGATGAAAACTTAATAATAGTTGGAGATTGGAATGCAAGCATTGGAAAAGGCAAGGAAGGAAATATAGTGGGTGAATACGGGTTGGGCAAAAGGAATGAAAGAGGGGACCGACTTATAGAGTTTTGCACGAAGTATAATTTAGTAATTGCCAACACCCAATTTAAAAATCATAATAGAAGAATATACACTTGGAAAAAGCCAGGCGATACTGCAAGGTATCAGATAGCTTATATCATGGTTAAGCAAAGATTTAGAAATCAACTCGTTGACTGCAAAACTTGCCCTGGAGCAGACATTGATAGCGACCATAATTTGGTGATAATGAAATGTAGATTGGGGTTTAAAAACCTGAAGAAAAGGTGTCAGATGAATCGGTGGAATTTAGAGAAGCTTGAGGAAGAGGAGGTAAAGAAGATTTTTGAGGAGGACATCGCAAGAGGTCTGAGTAAAATAGATAAGGTAGAAAATGTAGAAGAAGAATGGGAGAATGTTAAAAAGGAAATTCTTAAATCAGCAGAAGCAAACTTAGGCGGAATAAAGAGAACCGGTAGAAAACCTTGGGTTTCAGACGATATATTGCAGCTGATGGATGAACGTAGAAAATATAAGAATGCTAGTGATGAAGAAAGTAAAAGGAACTATCGGCAATTAAGAAATGCTATAAACAGGAAGTGCAAACTGGTGAAAGAAGAGTGGATTAAAGAAAAGTGTTCAGAAGTGGAAATAGAAATGAACATTGGTAAAATAGACGGAGCATACAGGAAAGTTAAGGAAAGTTTTGGGGTACATAAATTAAAATCTAATAATGTGTTAAACAAAGATGGTACACCAATATATAATACGAAAGGTAAAGTCGATAGATGGGTGGAATATATTGAAGAGTTATACGGAGGAAATGAATTAGAAAATGGTGTTATAGAGGAAGAAGAGGAAGTTGAGGAGGATGAAATGGGAGAAACAATACTGAGATCTGAATTTATGAGAGCATTAAAGGATTTAAATGGCAGAAAGGCTCCTGGAATAGACGGAATACCTGTAGAATTACTGCGCAGTGCAGGTGAGGAAGCGATTGATAGATTATACAAACTGGTGTGTAATATTTATGAAAAAGGGGAATTTCCGTCAGACTTCAAAAAAAGTGTTATAGTCATGATACCAAAGAAAGCAGGGGCAGATAGATGTGAAGAATACAGAACAATTAGTTTAACTAGTCATGCATCAAAAATCTTAACTAGAATTCTATACAGAAGAATTGAGAGGAGAGTGAAAGAAGTGTTAGGAGAAGACCAATTTGGTTTCAGGAAAAGTATAGGGACAAGGGAACCAATTTTAGGCCTCAGATTAATAGTAGAAGGAAGATTAAAGAAAAACAAACCAACATATTTGGCGTGTATAGACCTAGAAAAGGCATTCGATAACGTAGACTGGAATAAAATGCTCAGCATTTTAAAAAAATTAGGGTTCAAATACAGAGATAGAAGAACAATTGCTAACATGTACAGGAACCAAACAGTAACAGTAACAATTGAAGAACATAAGAAAGAAGCCGTAATAAGAAAGGGAGTCCGAAAAGGATGTTCCCTATCTCCGTTACTTTTTAATCTTTACATGGAACTAGCAGTTAATGATGTTAAAGAACAATTTAGATTCGGAGTAACAGTACAAGGTGAAAAGATAAAGATGCTACGATTTGCCGATGATATAGTAATTCTAGCCGAGAGTAAAAAGGATTTAGAATAAACAATGAACGGCATAGATGAAGTCCTACGCAAGAACTATCGCATGAAAATAAACAAGAACAAAACAAAAGTAATGAAATGTAGTAGAAATAACAAAGATGGACCACTGAATGTGAAAATAGGAGGAGAAAAGATTATGGAGGTAGAAGAATTTTGTTATTTGGGAAGTAGAAATACTAAAGATGGACGAAGCAGGAGCGATATAAAATGCCGAATAGCACAAGCTAAACGAGCCTTCAGTAAGAAATATAATTTGTTTACATCAAAAATTAATTTAAATGTCAGGAAAAGATTTTTGAAAGTGTATGTTTGGAGTGTCGCTTTATATGGAAGTGAAACTTGAACGATCGGAGTATCCGAGAAGAAAAGATTAGAAGCTTTTGAAATGCGGTGCTATAGGAGAATGTTAAAAATCAGACGGGTGGATAGAGTGACAAATGAAGAGGTATTGCGGCAAATAGATGAAGAAAGAAGCATTTGGAAAAATATAGTTAAAAGAAGAGACAGACTTATAGGCCACATACTAAGGCATCCTGGAATAGTCGCTTTAATTTTGGAAGGACAGGTAGAAGGAAAAAATTGTGTAGGCAGGCCACGTTTGGAATATATAAAACAAATTGTTAGGGATGTAGGATGTAGAGGGTATACTGAAATGAAACGACTAACACTAGATAGGGAATCTTGGAGAGCTGCATCAAACCAGTCAAATGACTGAAGACAAAAAAAAAAAATAATACATCCAAATTTTTATTTTTTCAAACGCGGTTAATTTTAAAATAAACTGTTCAGAAATCGATGAAAAAATAATATACGATCTAAATTATAAACTATTATTATACGAACTTCCATTTTTTTCTCTTGCCGATCGTTCAACAATTTAGAAACTGTGTTTTATTTATTCGTATGGTCAACATATAGGTTTTCTTAAACAAACTAAGCGTAATATATTTGAACTCCGATCTGGATTCCAACCCAGAACTTTCCGGATGAAAGGGAGAGACGCTACAGTCCACCGCAATGGAGAGTAATTAACTAATGCATAGCGGTTAATTAATCTGAGTTGTTTACTAAATTAAGGATTTTTAAATTACGTTTCAATTGTCTAAAAATACATCCGTAACATTTGACATCCAAGCGGCACTATATGCCGTTATGACCAAAACAGTCCAGTTTTTTTTTCTGAACGATATTCATAATACATCCACTCTAAGCAGCAGACTGAAGGTGACACTTGTAGGGTTGAATTAAACGAGTTTCAATAGGTAATAATGTATTCGGCGTGGTGAAGAAGAGTACGAGAGACCGCTTCGTTCGTTATTTTCTTCAGTTCTCTTTACACGGTGTGACGGTACTTTGGGAACGGCTATTTTTAGGTACGACTTTTTCTCATGTAATCTTTACGTTGCTGAGATCTACAAGTAATATTTTTATTTTTTTATTTTTTTTTTGTCTTCAGTCATTTGACTGGTTTGATGTAGCTCTCCAAGATTCCCTATCTAGTGCTAGTCGTTTCATTTCCGTATACCCTCTACATCCTACATCCCTAACAATTTGTTTTACATATTCCAAACGTGGCCTGCCTACACAATTTTTCCCTTCTACCTGTCCTTCCAATATTAAAGCGACTATTCGAGGATGCCTTAGTATGTGGCCTATAAGTCTGTCTCTTTTAACTATATTTTTCCAAATGCTTCTTTCTTCATCTAGTTGCCGCAATACCTCTTCATTTGTCACTTTATCCACCCGTCTGATTTTTAACATTCTCCTATAGCACCGCATTTCAAAAGCTTCTAATCTTTTCTTCTCAGATACTCCGATCGTCCAAGTTTCACTTCCATATAAAGCGACACTCCAAACATATACTTTCAAAAATCTTTTCCTGACATTTAAATTAATTTTTGATGTAAACAAATTATATTTCTTACTGAAGGCTCGTTTAGCTTGTGCTATTCGGCATTTTATATCGCTCCTGCTTCGTCCATCTTTAGTAATTCTACTTCCAAATAACAAAATTCTTCTACCCCCATAATCTTTTCTCCTCCTATTTTTTCACATTCAGCGGTCCATCTTTGTTATTTCTACTACATTTCATTACTTTTGTTTTGTTCTTGTTTATTTTCATGCGATAGTTCTTGCGTAGGACTTCATCTATGCCGTTCATTGTTTCTTCTAAATCCTTTTTACTCTCGGCTAGAATTACTATATCATCAGCAAATCGTAGCATCTTTATCATTTCACCTTGTACTGTTACTCCGAATCTAAATTGTTCTTTAACATCATTAACTGCTAGTTCTATGTAAAGATTAAAAAGTAACGGAGATAGATAACACCCTTGTCGGACTCCCTTTCTTATTACGCCTTCTTTCTTATGTTCTTCAATTGTTACTGTTGCTGTTTGGTTCCTGTACATGTTAGCAATTGTTCTTCTATCTCTGTATTTGAACCCTAATTTTTTTTAAATGCTGAACATTTTATTCCAGTCTACGTTATCGAATGCCTTTTCTAGGTCTATAAACGCCAAGTATGTTGGTTTACAAGTTTGTTTTACAAGTAATATTAACAATATTTTAAAAAAATAATAATTATTATTATTATTATTATTTTCTGCCCAAATTTACAACATTCATCGTTAAATCAATACCAACAATACAACTTCTTATATAGAATGATTCAAGAAAAATGTAACAAACTTGTCCCAGGACATGTTTTACTGGTGAAAAATAAAGAAGAATTTCGTATAAAATAGGTTCGGAAAAGCTTCGGAAGCGAGTGTAGGTTAGCGAAAGATTTCGCCCTAATTTCTTCTGCGCTTTCGGTGAAATTAAGCCAGACTGTACCTTACGACCCAAATTAAGAGGTAAATTTAGTGGTTTTATAAGAATTGACCCGAAGAATTGAAAAACAATAAGTTCCAAACTTTATTTTTCGCAGTTTTGATAATTTTTGATTTTAATCAACTTCGAAATTCTTACGGTTATATTTAGTTTCAATGGACTTTATTCGTACCGTTTCAATCAAAATCAAATTCTCTAAAGGTCTGTTTGAAAACTTTATCTGTTTATTACTCATTTAACAAATTATTTTACGCCATACATAAAAAAGTGTGATTTACCTCCAAATTTTTTTTTGTTTTTATCCCAGATTTAGCAAAAACTACTAAATATACAGATCTTGGACCTATTTTTATTTTTTATTTTTTTTTTCAATTTTTCAGATGAGATTCCATACTAAATTTAGCAATTAATGGTCCGGCTTAATTTGATCAAAAGCGCAGAAATTAGGGCGAAATCTTTCGCTAGCCGACGGTCGTTAACGAAGCGTTTCTAAACCTACGTTTATATATATGTCCTGAAAATTTGCTACATTCTTCGTGAATCACTATGTATAAAATAATATTGTCCTACATCTCGCGTTAAATTATTATTATATACACAACCTTCATAACCGTTTGTACCTCTTCCGGTTGGAGTCTATCTAAACCGGCAGGATGTCTACTTTAAGTTATAAGAAAAAATAGTATATCTATAAACACACAGTATACACAAATATCCGATTGATACACCCTAACTCGCATTAATTATATCTTAATGTATTACATAAAAATTTCAACTCTAATTTTACTCGTTAAAAAATAAACGAATCTGTATTAATATTCTGCTGTTAAATATTCAACGAAATGAAATCTAATTAAACGACACCAGAACTTTAAAATATAGTCTCATATCTACATACGAGAAACGACTAAAATTTAAATGAATCCGATCATGATAATAGTCATACTGACAACAGCCACATCATCAATAGTTCTGTAAAATAAATAAAAGTTCGGCCGGGCCCGTGCAACTGCCGATCTATATAACTCTTAGAAATACGGAAAGAAAAATAAGTAAAGGAATAATAATCCTTACTTTTTTTAAAACACGGATCGGACAGCGGCTTACATTTATTCGACATGCCCTCACCACCGACCAATTTATAAAGTCGACCCGTTACTGGAATATGTACGTACGTTTACCGCGTAAACGTGTATACCTCATCCCTTTCATTTCTTTGAAAGGAAAAAACACAAATAAAGGTTTGAGCGTTATACGATGAAGCGGTTGGAGTAAGCAAGATCTCTTTGCTAACAGTTAATAGTATAATAATATTTGACGTCGCATATCCCGGTTTTTACGTAAACGAATTTATTATGCAGTAACGTTCTGCGGTTTAGACAAATATCGAGAATATAGATACCGGGAATTAATCGATAAAATTTTAATCATTTAAACAATACAATCAGAAAAAAACAGAATATTAAATTCGCTTAGTTAAACTATCATAAATTACGCAAATAAATTACTAATATTTACGTAATAATAATAATAATAAAATCTATGTAAAATTAAATCGGTAATAAATTTGGTTTTTATTATTCTAGCGTATAGTTTTAAATCAGTGACACCCGAATTAATATTTGTGATACAAATGGATAAATTTTATTCTCGTAGTTAGTAAACTGCAATATCGTAGTTGCCGTAGGTCGTTCAATAATTAAATAGACAAAGGACTGCAGCAAAATTATTATTTATTCGATGTCAATAAAACCAACACTACCTATCAACATAATCCCCCGCTACACTTAGGTATAGTGCATGCAATGTCAATAAAAGCTTGTGCTGGTGAAGGTCGAGACTGCAATTCTACCGAACTTGAAAACTTTTACACCCATCTAAGAGGACAACTCCAACAATCGTTTATTTACGCATATTTCATTTATTACCGTTTTCATATCTTATTAGTTATAATTCATTATTACGTAATTAGTATTAATAAATAATTCTATATAATAACAAGAATAAATAATTCTTGTTTTTACAATCTTTATTGAAAAACCTAATGAATTAGAAAATGGTGTTATAGAGGAAGAAGAGGAAGTTGAGGAGGATGAAATGGGAGAAACAATACTGAGATCTGAATTTAAGAGAGCATTAAAAGATTTAAATGGCAGAAAGGCTGCTGGAATAGACGGAATAGCTGTAGAAATACTGCGCAGTGCAGGTGAAGAAGCGATTGATAGATTATACAAACTGGTGTGTAATATTTATGAAAAAGGGGAATTTCCGTCAGACTTCAAAAAAAGTGTTATAGTTTTGATACCAAAGAAAGCAGGGCCAGATAAATGTGAAGAATACAGAACAATTAGTATAACTAATTAGTATAAATAACTAATTAGTATAACTAAACAAAATTCTTCTACCTCCATAATCTTTTCTCCTCCTATTTTCACATTCAGCGGTCCATCTTTGTTATTTCTACTACATTTCATTACTTTTGTTTTGTTCTTGTTTATTTTCATGCGATAGTTCTTGCGTAGGACTTCATTTATGCCGTTCATTGTTTCTTCCAAATCCTTTTTACTCTCGGCTAGAATTACTATATCGTCAGCAAATCGTAGCATCTTTATCTTTTCACCTTGTACTGTTACTCCGATTGTAAATTGTTCTTTAACATCATTAACTGCTAGTTCCATGTAAAGATTAAAAAGTAACGGAGATAGACATCCTTGTCGGACTCCCTTTCTTATTAGGGCTTCTTTCTTATGTTCTTCAATTGTTATTGTTGCTGTTTGGTTCCTGTACATGTTAGCAATTGTTCTTCTATCTCTGTATTTGAACCCTAATTTTTTTAAAATGCTGAACACTTTTAAAAATGATACAAAAATAACACTGATAAAAATAACACTTTTTTAAAATGAAGAATTCTTAAAAAAAAAGAATTATTGTACGGTTTTTATAGTAATAACTTCTCGCCAAAGTAAGAAGAACAATTTGCCGATATGCCTACTAAAACATCAACCTCTAAATTAAGTTTTGTTTTGAAAACTTATTCTAGGTAAAGAAATCCACGATCAAAAATCTCCGAAGCCGCGGGAAATAACTAGTGTATGAAAAAGTCATAAATATCACACCGAATGAAACGATATAATATCAAACTCCCTCGTTCGTTCGGTCGATTTTATTGTTTGCAAGTTTCAGGATGAAATTTACCCCGATAAAAGAGAAATTAAGCATTCCAAAACTAAAACATTTAATCTTTTAATGTTTCGACATTCATCGGCTTATCTACAACACGTTATTCCTATCGTTTAATATAAGAAAATTGAAATTTTATTTATTCTGTTTATTTATTTTTCAGACCGAAAAAAATTATCTGCCGGATATACAAATAATCGCTACGATCAGCTATCATAATACGATCGTTATGTCAGCTTAGCGAGCGGTTCTGCGTTCACTTCTCTCTTCTAAATACAAATATAAATGCCTGTATCTTTTTACGCCTGGGGAATGATAAACGACCGTCAAGGATGAACTGGTTCTATCGTTAAAGTACAAAAAACATTAGGATAATATTAAGTAAAGGAAATATTTAAGACGTATTGTAAATTAAAAAAATATAAATAAAAAATATACTCTGTAAGTCCGCTAAGGAACGCTAGATAACCTTACGGTTAAGCCGCGCTAAATCGTCACTGCGCGCAATAGTTACGACACGTCAGGAATGATCTAACGATTTTTTTGTTCTACAACAGCTAAACCCTTTTCTAGAAAGCCGAACCTTTGCTGACGTGTTTAAAAGATGCGTTCGAATATATTTTCCAAATAACAATATTTTATTTTGGAATTTACTAGCGAAGTATAATTTCAAAGACGATCTATTTGAAGAATGTAGTGATACCGCGGCGGAGCGGTATTATCTCGGCCTTTCATCCGGAGGTCCCGGGTTTGAATCCCAGACAGATGTGGAATTTTTCAAACGCTACAATATTTAAATTTCATATTCCCGTGCACAAGCTCCAGGTTATAATAGCGAAAATAAATTAATCGTTAAAGTAAAATCTTATTGAGAATACATAAATTTATAAAATAATAAAGTTTAATCGAATTATGTAATAATTTTTTTATGCGTTCGCAGTACTCCGTCGTGTAGTACTACTACAAGTCGGTGTAATTTTTCGTGGGACGCAATAGCCAGGCTACATTAATAATAGATAGGTCATTATGTAATAAATTTATTTTCGGAGGAGTCGATTAAAAAAACAAATTAATAACATTTTTGAAGCGTTATATTTTTTTGTTAATGAAAGTTCTGTAAACTAAAAACATTCTATAAAACTAAACGAACACATCTTCTTTATTACAAATTGCGAGAAGATTGATTTATAATTATCGAAAACGCTTCATTTATCGAATGAAAACATGAACCTCATTCGACAAAAACGCTACGAATCCGTCAGCGATGCGAATAATTCAGGTTACTGCAATTTGGCACCGGTCAAAACACGAGTTGATTTACAGTCGAACGCGTGACGAACGATGTGACACAAACAGCCGCGCTATGTATCTACTCTCTCTCTCTCTCTCTCTCTCTCTCTCTCTCTAACCTATTTTCTCATCTCCTTCTCTAATCCGATCAAACAATAATTCTTGGTTACCCTCACCCTTCACAACCGTCTAATAATCCCCGGTTCATTCTCTAAAGTCCAACGGCAGATAATGAACAAAGCGGATGTGCGAGTTATACCCCCCTCTACAACGCCCTTTATAGTTCTTTTACACTTCAAACGAAACTTATAATTCTTTTGTTTTTAATTAAAAAAAAAAAAAAATACTTTCGATTTCCTCTACTATAAATTCTTTCTTATAACTTATTTAATAATAAACTTATCGTTTCCAAAATTACTAAAATCTAATCGATAATTTCCTACACAAACATTATTAATTCTTTACTGTTATATACATTACATTCTTTATATTTTACTGGTTTCTCATATTATTCAGTTTTAGAGTAAATTCTTTCTGTAAAAAGAAATATTTCTTTTTAGTAAACTCTAATTTACGGTTATATAATTAGCAACAATACAAAAAATTATATTATGAGCGTAATTTAATATATTTTTAATAAATATATTCAAAGCATGAAATAATTATTTATATATATACAAATCAACGATACTCTACTACCATCCAAAAGAAAACACAAAATTAATAAAAAAATAATAATTTTAAAGAGATCTTTCTCTAATATTATTAATGTTCATATAATCCTCTTCAAGATAAACAAAATGATGACGTCACTGAATTTGTGATTAAATTTCGCTTTCGTTTCCACGGGTTCAGAACAGTATAACATGATTAGTGAAGAAAACAACGTAAAATTCTTTTATTTTTCATTTATATCATTGGGATGAAAAGAACTAACTAAATATAATAAGCATCTCGGCTACAGGTTAAGGTTTGAACTTCACTGGTTACGATATCGCCACTGCGCAAAGTTTACAAATTAAACAAATTTGTAAATTAATGATTTACAAATTAAACAAAGAACATTTAGATATAGGGGTATGTCCAAAGATGAGATTGAACGGCTAATCGATCAAGAGTGGCAGGATACATGGACACACTATAGAGTTGGGGATTGGACCAGGCGACTAATCCCCAACATAAATATGTGGACTAGTAATAGAATAGGTAATGTAGATTTTTATACGACACAACTGTTGACGGGGCATGACTCGTTCGGCCATTATCTGTTTAGAATTGGAAAAAGACCTACCCCACAATGTGTGTACTGCCCAGAGACTGATGATGCGGAACACACTGTGTTTGTATGCCCAAGATGGGCTCCAAATAGAAGAGAAATTTCGGACAACGGACTTACACCTGAAAACCTCTTAAATTGGATGGTCTATAGTGACGATAACTGGGATTGGTTCCGTAGGTTTGCCGGGGAAATCTTACGCACCAAGGAAGAAGAGGACAGAAGAAGGGGTTTGTGAAATTAGGGTAGGGAGGACAGACCCTCCGTGGAGGGCCCGTACGCCGTGGTGTGCGGGTTCCTGAGAAGGGGGGGAACTCCTGGGGAGTGTGGGACAAATAAAAGACCGAGTCCCGGTTGGCGGTGCCGCTCCTGCGGGTGCCTCGGTGCTTAGTGGGGGCGGTACCGCTGATTAGAGGCAAACACATAATGACCGAGACCCGGTTCCCTGCTGAGCGGATGGGAGGTGGCGTAGCCATACCCCGTCTCCGAGGCGGGGGATTAGAGGCAGGCGAATAAAAGAAAATTAAAGATCCGAGACCGGGGGAGCTAATCTGCCGTGCCGGGTGTACAACCGGTGGGCGGGGGACACTCCCTTAGAGTAAAAGGACACTCTCCCCGACTGAGTATACTTAAATGGATATCCGGTCGGGGAGAGTAGGGGAAGAAAAAAAAAAAGGTTAAGGTTTGGGGTTAAGTTAGACCCGATAAGAAGTCACCTGATGGCCTTACCGGAAATCGTCTTTTAGACCTTGTAAACCTGTGATGACACATCACAGTCATCAGTTTGGCTTGTGTCAAAATGCCACCGATGCAAACGCCTCACCGAACATTTCCATCAGACATTTCCGCGTGGTTTTTTTACGATGATTATTTTTACTACATACGTGTGGAAATAAGTAAAGAAAAAATTGTAACCGATGAAAAATTCCAAGCGTGACCGGTATTCTGACCCGGCATCTTCTGGACGACAGGCTCAGTCGTTATTATTAAGCCGCGAAGACGATTAACTTTTCTATATCGTAGTACGGCAAACGAACCGCAGAATCACAAGAAACTAACTATTTGGGCTCCATCGTCGTATATGCCACCCGATTCACTGAAAATTTATTACCGCAAACACCTTCCTCGAGTGCGGTTATCTGTGTTCTCCGGCAGTACCATACTTGACAGATGTAGTGTGTCAGGAACTGACATACGTCGAGTCACGGACCAAGGTTTATTATTACTTCAGCATTGCCAGATGCATTGAAATATAATGTAGGAAAATTTGTCCAGAAACTATTTATTATGTGAGAGAAGCTTTCGTGCAGCATCTGTATTACTGCACGGAGGAAAATTTTGATTATTTAATATGAGCTGAGAAGCGATAACATGTTTTACCTCAAATAACCTGATTCAGTATATTTAATTCGCGTGATTATAGGAGCTTTTTCAACATAAATGTTAGAATTAATTACGTATGAAAAGGTAAACTGCAAACTGTTATTTATTTAAATTAAATTAAATTCTTCAAGACTGTAACTTTAATTTAAAAAAAAAATTAATAGTTTTTTCAATATTTAATTACGTAATGACTTTAGTAGTCGCCATTTAAAAGTTTTGAGCCGCCTTTACTCCCCGCTCCCCCTGAAGACCGAATATTCTAAATCGGGACTTACTGAGTATCCTTTGTTATCGAAGAAAATCCCGAAACAGACAACACCTCAAATAACAAAAAAATAAAGGGAGCATACAACCGTAGTTCTAGCGATCCTAAACAAAAATATTTTTGACCGCCATTTTGGATTGGGCGATCAGAATTTAGTTTTAACTGTACCAAATGATATATCAACTGACCAACGGTCCGACTGAAATTTTTGAGTTGACCCCCGCACCACAAAAATCAAAAAGAGTAATATACATTCATTGAAATAACCGCTCGGTTCCAGGAAGAACGCCGCAAACCGCATCAAGTTATGTCAATTATAAAAAGGTTAGAGGAAGTGTAAGTTTCTTTTCAGCCACCCGGTATATATGTGTATATAGTTAGTTAACAATTTCTTGGAAAATTTAGGTTGTGTGTACTATATTCTACTGTTTATACTGATACGGGAATAAAAGTAGCTCTGCGGGAATCTGCAGAAACTAAATTCATACAGAAAGCTAAGATAACTTAATCTAACCTACACCGTCCAAGTTTTCTCAAATTGGTTTCACACTCATCGTTAAACTAACTGAATTACGGTTCCTCTTTTCTGTTCTATTCCGGTAAAGTTTACTTTTAGTATTAGACAAGATATCTTGGTTTCTTGAAAGGAAATATTGTCATTACCACTTAATCTAATCCACCAATTTTATGTTTCGTATAGATTTTTATTCGTTTAATAAGGAATCCATTGTTTTTATTATTAAAAAATGTTTAAATAGAGTTAAAATTAAAAATAATTATAAATATTTAGAAATATGTCGATAAAAAAAAAATTTAAAGGTCGAACCGGTCTTAAGCCTTAAGAACCGTTCTGAAGAAATTTTAATTCGACATCAAGTTGAAGAACAAATTAAGAAATCTAAAAAATGTATCATTAATTTGTTTCAAGAAAGCGTACAGCAAACCAAACAGAATAATGATTGTAATTTAATTTGGCGCAATACAGCCGAAAAAAAACCTTCTATTTATTTTTAACATAAAATTGAAGTAAAAATTTTAATCAAAAAATTAGAAAATTGTGATAAAATGATATATTTATTCCAAAAAAACGTTTTAAAAAAATACGTTACCGTTATATTAAATTTCAAGTAAATATTTGTTACCTCAATTTATTTTTTCAATACCCGATAAGTTGCTGTCTGCAGAACTTTTGTCATCGTTTCCCAAATTTGTTACAATATCTTCAATAATATTTTCACACAAACTGTCTGCTAGCTTTCCGTGCTTTTTTCTTCCTTAATTACATGCCGAATACAATTTTTTCCAAACATTTGCATCTAATCTAGTAACACATTCTATTAATAGATTTTTTGCATCAATTAACTTTAAATGTTGTGTTATTACTCCCAATGTTGCCTTTGACCTATGCCCATATCAAATATACCGAGTTAAAATCGCAACGGTACGGAGAAAGAGTAACATCACACAATTTTTTAATCTTCCTATTTAATTTGCTTTATAATGAATATATTTTTGTTAAACTGATTTTATTAATCTTATAAGTTCTACTTTTAACATGTCTTCTAACATTCTCGGGTAGTACCCGAACAACAAAACAGGACAACAGAAACACAAAAAATATTAAAAGTCCGTAATGTAAATAAACCTTACAAAAGTAGTTTGGGAAGTCGACAGCTGTTTACCAGCGCGGGAACCCCCAGTACAGTAGGCTAACTTAGAAAGTCATCCGACTCCCACCGACCAGCTGTTTACAAGCTCGGAACAACTTGCCGCCATTTACAGCAGGCTAACCTAAAAACTTGGTTGGACTCCCGCCAACCAACTAAATGCCGCGGAAACAGCGACATAAACGGCTGGCCTAAGCGTTGTTTACAAACTTCGCAATAGTGACGTCACTTACCGGACAGTTCTTGTCTATAACTTTAATGTTTTATAACTTAATAATCAAGACAAATATTATATTAAAATAACAAATAAAATATACAAACCCCAACCTGTATATAATTTTGGGCAATCAAACGTCCTCCCTCAATAATATAAAACACTATTCTACCACACAGAATCCTTAATGTCCCGTGCAATTTCTACTACACGCCTAGTAAAGAAATATCGAGTAAAACCAAATCAATTCGTTCTCCAGTAATTTAAAATAATTAAACGTATCCCTAAATCGTCCATCCACTATTACCAATCGTCCGTACCTATCATAATCTAAATCCGTTCAGCCGTTGACCTGCTACGATGGAACAAATATACACATACACCCTAAATAGATTACATTCCTTTTTGAGTAGTTGTGTAATGATGTCAGGTCATTTTTGTACTGATATCAATACATAAAACCAAACACCAAAGTTATACGTAAGCACTGTGAAGGTCTTGTCATGTAACGCTCGTAAAAGCTATAAAGGATACATTTGGTTCAGGTAGTAATAATTAGAAAAATTATGTTATGGTTATTGTAACAGTAGTGTTCCCTGCGTATGGTGCATCTCTTCTTAAACCATTAGTGCCCATCTATTTTTATATTTCGGTAATTCACTAAGAGCTATAACACCATCGAAGGCCATACTGGAAGTTTAGGTATGATTCTTGGCGATTTAATAAATAAATACTTACAGCACATATATATATATATATATATATGAAATATTTTTAACATTGAAATAAAATAATTTTATGCCAACATTAATGATATTAAACATCGTATTCAGCGAATATTTTAGTATAAAATAAAATTCTTACTTAAGTAATAAAACCGTAAAAACACAATTGTTAAAAGTTAACTCTGAAGTATAGCTAACAAAGTTTTTACGTGCATAATAATTGAATCAGAGTGTTAATATAAATAAAAAGAGTTTATTGTTACTTAAAACGCTTTACAAACACAGACTTTTATATAAAAACTGAAAGTTTATCGATGAATAATTCTTAAATTTTATATTCTAAGTTCATAATACATTTTACGTAGTCTTTTTTTATTACCTATATAAAAGCTGCTATTATGAAAAAACAGTAAAAACTGAAAATACTCGTATTTTAGGTCGAGGTCAAAGGATCGTTTGGATTTATATTGAAATACGAAATAAACGTTGTTGTAAACGTTACGTAAACTAACACTTCCCTTTTTATGAAAATGAAAACAAAATAAAAGAAACTCGAATTGAGGTCGATCGAATATAATTTCTCTAATTTATTTTTATATTCTGGAACCAGTGAACGAGCACTTATTTAAAAAATAATACGGGGTAATAGATTAAAATATTTAATCTTCCCGTAAAAAATTCTTAATTATAAATATCAAAATAAAATGAATTATTTAAAATCATTGATCGACAAGTAATATATCATGATTTTTTGGCGTGCGACCATGAAAAAAATTTTGTAAGTTTAATAACCGTTAAAGATTTTTTTAGAAAGATATAATTTTCATAAAAATATTTTGTCTCTGTCAACCAATCATCTCGCCTTCGCGAATGATTTAGTAATCTTTGCGAAGAACTCAGAAGAATAAAAAAATTAACTAAAAGAATAGAAAAATGCGGGAGCAAAATAAGATTATTGATATTATACGAAAAAACGGAATGGATTTCCAACACAAAAAGCCCAATCGGTGTAATTAAAATATTTCCTATTAAAAATAAAAAGTACATCTAAATTTAATACTCGGAGAAGTAATCGCTCCTAATTTCTAGAAGTAGATAGCGTGAAAGCAAGAGTACAAAAACTGAAATGGCCAAACGTGTAAAACAACAAATTTCTAATTAAAAAAAATTAATATCGAGAAACGCTAAACTTAGACGCTACAAAGGAGGAATTTTACTTGCAGCTATATACGGATCTGAACGCTTGAATTTCTTTACAAAAGAAAAAGGATTGAAAAAGCGGGAAGAAAGACATTAAGAAAAACTCACGCTCGATTCTATAGGAAGGAATCTATGTAAAGATCTAAAGATCTTTACAAAAACCGGGAGAGAATCGATCATCCTGTAACGAGAAGAAGGTTAAAAACTTAAGAATATCTGTATAAAATGGAAAAGAGTAGATTGACGAAACAAATATTTAACTCTTTTGAAAACAGGAAAACTAAAACCAAGAAGTCGAGAAGGATCTTAAACAGCTTCAGATATCAAAACACGGACTGGAAGATCCCTTTTAAGAATGTTGTTTCCAGACGAAAAGTACATGTTAAGAAGTCTAGCACGGATAGCAGAAAGAAGAAAGAATCGCTGAGAAAAGATGATAAAATAACGGAAGGACAGGAAATCGAGTGGTATTTATCGTGATCCTTAGGCGGTCCGAACGAAAAAAGTACGTATTTCGTATGTAAGAGGATCATTTATATTTTTTGTATAACCTTCGAATAACAACGTCAGGATAATTAATTCAAGAGCAGAAAATTACGTATATAAAATTATATCGATGAAATAACCAACTGCAGCGACACAAATTCTGGTTCCTTTCAAAACATTTTTCATCGAATAAAAAACAATTCTGAGGTTACATATTCCATTTCGCGACGAAATCGATCTTCAATTGTTGACTTGTAAGCGCAAATTATTTCCTTTACGTAATCCTGACCAAAAATGTCTACCGTGATCAAAGCAAATGAAAAAGGTGGCCGTCAACACTATTAGATCGGGAAATGTATCCTTCACAATTTTGATCGTCGGATAAAATGTATACCACGTAGCTGATGGAACAACTACGTGCTGTAGACCCTTCTGTAAAAACTTTGGCAAAAAAAAAGAAAAAGTGACAACACAGTTGTTTCTGGTGCACGGCTTACACACACAATTTAATTAAAAATATTTATCATTTTACTTAAATATAATATTTTTTCGTTTATTTAATTCAGCGATTCTAACTAAAGTGCGCGCGCATACTGTATTTAATTCGCGCAGGTGTGGCGATACTAGCGGCGACGGTCGGCACTAACTAAAGCGATGTAATTTCACAATTTAAATAGAATAAATTTAGTTTGTTCGGTCGGCAGACAGGTATATCAGCGAGGCTTAACGCACCAGGTACCGAATCGACCGGGCGATCGAGTTCGAGTCCCACAGAGACCGATTTATTTTTTTACACTTTAAATATTATTCATTCGTTTAATTTTACCACTCACTTGTGACAACACAACACAGCAGACGAATACAACTTTTTTGGGATGGGGGTGCGATTTTGCAAAAAACATTTGCAAATATTGTTATTTTTTTAACGTTAACAAATGAGTTTAACAAAAAATATGACCTTAATTAGGCGAAATGTCGAGATTCTGAAAGTGATTTCGTCTACAGTTTCACCTACTTGACCTTTCAACTTGAAAGTTAATGCTATCAGTGCACCATACGTACAAGTAATCTCACTAAGTACGGTGAAAATCGGTCGTGTAGTTCTAAAGAAATAAGGCGATTTAGAGGCCAACACCGAACATACGAACATTAACATCCGGAAAATTTTCATACGGATTTTTGGGTTTCTTAGTTATCAAAACGTCAAGATCCGGAAAAAAAACAGCCCCTCTGTAACAACCTACCGGGTCGGTCTAGTGTTAAATTGTATCGAAAATCGGCTGATTTCCAAGTTGAGAGTTCAAATCGTAGTAAGGTAGTTTTACACGGACTCGAAATACTAGATCGTGGATACCGGTGTTCTTTGGTGATCGGGTTTCAATTAATCACACATCTCAGGAACGGTCGATCTGAGACTGCTGTACAAGACTATACTTCATTTACATTCGTACATATCATCTGAGGTAATACCTTACGGTGGTTCCGGAGGCTAACAAGTAAAAGAAAGCCCCCGGTAACATTCACACTTTCACTTGGACCTCCAAATAAAAGCGGTCCAGTGACATCACGACTCGAACGGTGTACCTGTGATTGCAGTGGTCGTTCGTAAATCAATTCCAATTTTCCGTCTCTAAAACGGACTAATGTGCTTCGACGTATATCCACGCACGGTTTGATGAACATCACTCGTAAATAATTTTTGTTAAATCGATATCATCTTCGAACTGAAGTATCTTTGTAGTCTATTCATAATGAAGGACACAGTCATTTTCTAGAAGTTAACGAGATGAATTTTGCCCAGAAAAAATGCAAATCTTTCCGCGAAAAGGTCGCAGAAACACTATCTTTTTGAATAATACGACAGAATTTTATTTACAATATTCCATATAGCATTTGTGTTTTCTGGTAGAGGCTTCGACAAATCTTGTAGCGTTGATCTTCTCGAAATGTTTTCTTAATTCCATATTTTCGTATTTAAAGGCGCATTATGTACACCAAAAACGTAGCGAATTTTTCTTCGCATATTAACAATTGATGATCCTCTTTTATAACGAACTGACGCAGCGTTAAACTTGCCGTAACCAACTATCGGCATTCGATTGTACAACTGCCCAAATACAACCGACACAGTTATTAAGAACAAAGGGTATTTCTATTAAAAACTAGTAATAAAAAATGTTTCGAATGATCCAAATTCTTTTTAGTAGTCAACAGAAAATCCATATTATGTACGAGTGTATCCATTAATGAAGCGGTTCTTGTCCTATCTTAATAACTTTGATTTTTCACTGAACAGCTTTTTTTGAAAAAATCTCTACATAGCATTCGTATTATAAAAAATCTCTTCAATTTCATATAATTTTTGAACTAGAAAAAAGAATAAACTTAAAAAAAAAATTGTTCTGTACTACGGACGACTAACAAAATAAATTTCTTTAATGTAAAATACAGAAAATAGTGATCGTATTTATCATGGAAACTTTCTTTGTATTTAGTTCTCATCAGGTAATTTAGGTCTCTTTATAGATCATATGGTTATCAAGGTAACAAGAATTATATAAAAACCCGACATTTGTCAATGACGTAACCAGTTAATTCTATGAGATTTTTATAAATTTTGTACTGTATAACAACAGGATGAGTTTATTCCCGTTTTTTTTGTTTTTTTTTTTTTAATTCTATTTACATTTAATTGCAAGAAATAATACTAAGGAGAAAGAAATAATACTAAGGTAAATCCTAGGAGATTTCCGCGTACTTTCATATGCCATTTCATTTCATTTCATTATCGCATATACTCCCTTAATGTTAAATTACTATAGATCACATATAATTTTATACGTGTATATTGAAATAATTTTTCCAATTAACACTTTTCAAAATTGTTATTTTTCTGTATTTATCACCAATATTTCAAGTTATTAAAAATATCGGTTATTATTAATTAAATCAATCGTGCAAGAGGATCTATCGGAAAAAAGTTTCCAAAATTAGCATTTAAAAACTTAATTAATTACCGTGATGATTATTGGCTTCCATTCCTTTTTACATGGATAACGCGATCCAGACGTTTATTCATCGAGCGGAAACATTTCTGGAATTTATCATTCGTCAGAGTGTCCATTAACTCCTGCTCTCTTCAATGGTTTCGAAAAACGGTTCCAAAAAAAAAAAACAACTTCAATTTATTTTTTTGTGTACGTACATTTAAATGCAATCTAATCATTAAAGTCACAGTTATCTTGTTACATACCTTTCTTAATATTTGTAAATATAGTATTTTGTTACTTGTTATTTTCTAAATAATTTAAGGATGACAATAATATGGAAAACCGGTTACACCAAAATAATTACGAGTGAAAAACTATGAAATATTTGTTCAAAAATGTTATTATTCAACTGCAAAATTTACGTTCTAAATCTTCTTTATTCTTGTCGTCTCCTGTCACCACGTGTCAAGGTTACGAGAGATCTCCATGTTTCCGGTCTCTCGGTATCTGGCCTCACCTGACTCCAGTCTCTTTCCCGTCTCACTATACCTTCCTAGCCTGAACCTTCCACCGTTTCTCGACCGCTTCTTCGTCTGTCTTTCATTCTCACTAATATAAGATTCTCTTCGCTCGTTCTTAAAACACGTCCTGGTCATCTTATTTGACCTATTTCTGCCTTTCCGGATAATGAGCTTTGTTCTCACGGTCGCTTAATGTTACCACTTCTAATGCTATCTCATCTAGTTTTACCCGACACTCTACTGAGATATTTCATTTCCTGAGATTGCGTTTACTTTTCTGTTCCTCTTTGACATCGACCAAGTCACTAGAATACAATAAAATAGGAACGCGTGTTGAATTCAAGACAGGTATCTTTGTCGCTGCGCAAGAGGAGTGGCACAATGGACCAAGCGAAATATGCATGACCTAGTCGCGTGAAACGGTAGGAAGTTTGGTGAAGTAAACTTATACATAGTGCAGATATTAACGGGGCATGGTAATTTTCAAGATTACCTGCATAAAAAAGGCAGAAGCGCGTCACCGTCATGTATGTTTTGCGAAGACGAGGGCTCTGTTGAAGAAACAGTGTTCAAATGCTGAAAGTGGGACATACAACGGAATAGGGCGGGTAACGCACAGTGCACACCAGATACCCTTGTGAACTACATGTTAAAAGCGAAGAACATCGGAGGAGAGTCAACACATATGCCACAGAGGTAATCAGGAGTAAAAATAAAGAGGAGCG
Source organism: Lycorma delicatula (assembly GCF_047948215.1). Classification (NCBI taxonomy): domain Eukaryota; kingdom Metazoa; phylum Arthropoda; class Insecta; order Hemiptera; family Fulgoridae; genus Lycorma; species Lycorma delicatula. The sequence continues at coordinate 15,219,045 of NC_134460.1, read as the reverse complement.
GCGCCGGGGCTATAAGTATAGGAACGGGAGAACAGCCCTAGAGGTGAAACCCACCAGGTTGGTCTAGTGGTGAACGCGTCTTCCCAAATCAGCCGATTTGGAAGTCGAGAGTTCCAGCGTTCAAGTCCTAGTAAAGCCAGATATTTTTACACGGACTTGAATACTAGATCGTGGATACCGGTGTTCTTTGGTGGTTGGGTTTCAATTAACCACACATCTCAGGTATGGTCGAACTGAGAATGTACAAGACTACACTACATTTACACTCATACACATCATCCTCATTCATCCTCTGAAGTATTATCTAAACGGTAGTTACCGGAGGCTAAACAGAAAAAAAAAAGAAGAAAACCCTAGAGGTGAGGGCTGGCATGCCCAGGTGTGCCAGTGCCTATGATCCTCTGGGGACTCCAGGGGATGGTAGGCACAGTAAAAGAGAAAAGCCCCGACGCTGTGTTTTGGGCAGATATGTCCGGACACGGCGTCAAGAAAGGGCACAATAAAGACTCCTCAAAAGAGCTGACGACGAGCCGACCTACTATGCCGGATATACAGCCGGTTGGTGGGAAGGCTCGTTAGAGTAACTAGGCACTCCTGTGGGTGGAGTTATACCCAACAGTCCGGACCGACCTAGAGGAGTAGAGGGAAAAAAGTATCTTTTTCGCCAAACTCATCCCGTCATATTCCAGGAGCCCCTGGATGGAAACCGTTAATGCTTGGTACCAGCAGCAGTTCTATTATCAACTTCTGCCTCCAACCTACTATGTTGACTAATACTTGTTCCATGGTATTTAAAGCTGGAAATTTCTTTCAGTGCTTGTCCGTCGATGGATAATCTCAAATTTTTGGCTATGAGGCATACAAGAAGCTTAGTCTTGTTTAGGCTTATTTTCATCATTCTTTTGTCTATCTCTTCTTTCCAGATTTTTATGTTACGGTTCAGATTTTCTGGTGAGCTAGCTATAAGCATTCAATCATTTGCAAAAGCAGTTCTAAGTCCTCCAATACCTTCTGCTTTAAATTCCCTTTGTCACTGTTTACATGCTTTGATTAGTCCACCCATGAGACCGATAAAGAAATATGGTAACAAATTATCCCTCTGTCTCACTTAAATTATTGAAATTAACTGCTCTGAGACTGAATTGTCCACTTCTACATACTCCGTAGAAGTTTTGTATGGTCTTGATCAAATTTAAATTACTGTGTCTCTCTTGTAACTTTCTCCACAGCAGACAACATAGGACCCCGTCAAAAGTCTTCACAAAATCAATAAATCAATAAACCTTTTCTGAATTCATTACTTTTCTCCAGGACCTGCCGTAAGATAAAGATTGGATCTTTGTTACTCCTTTACTACCGGAATCCGTACTGTATCTCTTCGGGCTCCACCATCCGCTTGTCTTCCCTGAATATTTCTTGAGTAAATCTTACCCGGCACACTCAATCATCTCCTTTCTTGTGATTAGGGTTGAGAACTATTACTTCCCAATCCTTTGCCATCTTCTTATGGCTCCAAGCTAATATCACGATTTTCAAAAGCAATAACTTCTCAGCCTTAGGATCCCATACACTTAATCATTTCAGCCCAAATATTATCGTGACCTGGAGATTTACTTAGCGTCATTCACCTTAATGTTCTAATTATTTCTTCTTTAATGCCACCTTCAACAAACATAACTTCACATTCTCCTCACTTAAATTCTCACATAATAAATCCGAAAAATACTCCCTCTACCTAGAAATTATTTCATTTTCCCAATTTTGTAATTTCTTGTCCGTGTCTACGATGAATTTTAAAGGGAATATCTAAATTAGAGGAAAAATGATCAACTTAAATTTCGTTCTTGATAATCCTTTTTTACACATACAGGTCACTTAAAATTTATAAAAAATAAAAATTCTGGATATAATTTTTAACATTAAAAAGAAATTCAGATCAAACAAAACAAACAAAAACGTTTCGTTAATTAAATTCGGTAGAATAACGTTTAGTATGTTAGATACTTTTATTATGTTAAATAAATAATTATAATTAATTGTAATTTAATTTCTTTTTTATGAAGTTAAGTACTTAAAGAGTTATAACGACAGTTTCATCATCAGTAAGGCAAATTGTCTTTGGTGTAAAAGTAACATTAATCATGGAGAGGCGTGAATTCATTATAGGAGCTAAGTTTATACCATAAAAGCAATAAAGCCATGTCTGTACTGAAAACATGGTAGAATCCTTTATAATGTGATACACCTTCTGTCTTTACGAAAAGTAATTTAGCTGTCGCAAAGCTAGCTTTGTTAATAAAATTAGAATGCGTAAAATAAATACAATGACGTCAACATAAATTAATAAATATAACAAACAGTACGAGGATTGTTTTATAAATATTTTAATACAATTTTGTAAAATTATTTATCAGCATACATTATTGTTTAAAATCAGACAAGTTATGATAATCGTGCATTCTAAATTACAGAAATATTATTTGCCTCCCTTTCCCACAAAATCCTAAATTCTCAACTCAATTATTTAGTGCTTTTAGATTTGTTGAATTTTTTCCAGTTTATTACGCTTTATTATTTTCTAGATTATCCGTTACATTTTTTCCTTTGCAACTGAAATTTTTCAAAATTATTTCAATTTTTTTTTTTTTTTAGTATAATTCTTTATAAAAAACACATGTTAAATATAAATAATCACAATCTACTAAACCTACGTAGATCTTAAACCGGAAATTTGGTTTAAAGGCTATTAAATTATACATACTGTCGCGTGTTCGCGGCTCGATCAGAATAATGAGAGACTGACAATTGAAAATATTTATATAATTACCATTTATACTTTCAGAACATAAATAAAACAGACTAAAACAATAATAACAATGACAATAAGAATGATGAACGAAAATAATAAACAAATCACAATAATAATAATAATAATGACAAGAGCAAACAACAATAATAATAATAAATGCCCATAATAATCATAGTAATCAGAACCATAAAAAAAAAAATAATAGACAGTGATTACATACAAAACGGAATTTAAAGTAATCGTCAGAATCTATTCAAAGGTATTAAACATTGAAAACCAGAATCCAGTACCTCAGACAAAAGACTTTAGCATGACTGCTAGTCTTAACACTTTTAACAACTAGTCTTGTATTAACAACAATAATACAACAGAAAGACAAATATAAAGTTCTTTTACTGCAAATATCTTTACTGTTCACGACCCTAACAGTGTATGAATCAAATTTAATACATTATTTCTTTCACTTAAAGTTAACAGTAACTTATTGTTTTCATGTACTGGAATAACTTGTGACGTCACCTTTTTTTAGCCATTAGCCTCCACGAATCACCGTCACGTATTACTTCAGATCATAAATGAGGATGATATTTATGCAATAATTGGAAAAAGGGAGGAAGGTGTTTCGGCCGAAATAAATTTCAAATCTTTACCGAGGCTCTTTAGCAAAAACTTTTCTATTATAGAGACTACAAATTACCAAAAATTTTTATTTAATATACACTTATTCCTAAAAAATGATTTTAAATATATTTGAATTTTTTAAAATATATCTTGGTTCAGAAAAGGAGTTGATGGAAGAGTCTTCATCCATATTTTCTACATAAATAATTTAAACCCCTTCTTAAAAATTTCAACTCTATTTATTTAGAACTACGGCTGAAATTTGTATTTTTTAAACGATTAAAAAGTTCCTTTTTTAAATTTATTATCACCACTTAGGGATTATTTTCTTAAAGAATAGTTTACCCAAAATTTAGTTTACCCAAAAAAGGAAGATTAAAGAAAAACAAACCAACATACTTGGCGTTTATAGACCTAGAAAAGGCTTTCGATAACGTAGACTGGAATAAAATGTTCAGCATTTTAAAAAAATTAGGGTTCAAATACAGAGATAGAAGAACAATTGCTAACATGTACAGGAACCAAACAGCAACAATAACAATTGAAGAACATAAGAAAGAAGCCCTAATAAGAAAGGGAGTCCGACAAGGATGTTCCCTATCTCCGTTACTTTTTAATCTTTACATGGAACTAGCAGTTAATGATGTTAAAGAACAATTTAGATTCGGAGTAACAGTACAAGGTGAAAAGATAAAGATGCTACGATTTGCTGATGATATAGTAATTCTAGCCGAGAGTAAAAAGGATTTAGAAGAAACAATGAACGGCATAGATGAAGTCCTACGCAAAAACTATCGCATGAAAATAAACAAGAACAAAACAAAAGTAATGAAATGTAGTAGAAATAACAAAGATGGACCGCTGAATGTGAAAATAGGAGGAGAAAAGATTATGGAGGTAGAAAAATTTTGTTATTTGGGAAGTAGAATTACTAAAGATGGACGAAGCAGGAGCGATATAAAATGCCGAATAGCACAAGCTAAACGAGCCTTCAGTAAGAAATATAATTTGTTTACATCAAAAATGAATTTAAATGTCAGGAAAAGATTTTTGAAAGTGTATGTTTGGAGTGTCGCTTTATATGGAAGTGAAACTTGGATAATCGGAGTATCTGAGAAGAAAAGATTAGAAGCTTTTGAAATGCGGTGCTATAGGAGAATGTTAAAAATCAGATGGGTGGATAAAGTGACAAATGAAGAGGTATTGCGGCAAATAGATGAAGAAAGTAGCATTTGGAAAAATATAGTTAAAAGAAGAGACAGACTTATAGGCCACATACTAAGGCATCATGGAATAGTCGCTTTAATATTGGAAGGACAGGTAGAAGAGAAAAATTGTGTAGGCAGGCCACGTTTGGAGTATGTAAAACAAATTGTTGGGGATGTAGGATGTAGAGGGTATACTGAAATGAAACGACTAGCACTAGATAGGGAATCTTGGAGAGCTGCATCAAACCAGTCAAATGACTGAAGACAAAAAAAAAAACCCAAAATTTAAAATCAATTTAGTAGTTTTAGTAGACAGTAGTTTTACGACTGTTTTGTGTCTGAAATCCAGCGACATCTTAGAGAAAATAGTTTACTAGAAAAAGCGTTACTTAAGATGGATAACGCTCCTTACCATCCGGACGACAAACTGGACGCGCTAGATGGCAATATAATTGCCGTACAATTGCTATTTTCTTCCAGTAAACACAAGCTGTTAATTCCAGTCTACGGACCAAGGGGTCATAGTAAGTACGAGGCAACGTTATAAAAAATTATTAATGCAAAATTTGAGTTTCTGCGAAAATGAATTACAGGTAGAAGATGTTTGGAAATCATAAAGGAAGCAATATGTGGTATTGCTGACGCTTGGCAAGGCATCTCGGAAAAGACGTTGATGTTGAGCTGGAATAAACTGTGGCCTGACCGGCTACCAGAATCAGAAACTGAAGAAGAAAAGGCAGACAAAAATTTGAAATCGAAAGAAATTTTCGACAGCATTCCTGGTTTAAAAGATGTTACAATTGAGGAGGTAGAAGAACGGGTATAATTAGACGACACAAATTTAGGCTATGCAATATTAAACGATGAAGAAATTGTTAATGATATTAAAAACAAAGAAAATTTAAAGGAAGATGCCGAAGATGAAGAATTCGATGATAATCCAGCGAGTAAAATGAGCTGCAGAGAAGTCGTGGAGATGCCATAGAATGAATAGTATTCCGATAAAAAAGAAGCGCAGGTGGCGAAGTTAATTGCTGTGGCACTAGTTCGTCGATTATCATTAAAAAAAAAAGGAACGTTAATGTCCAAAGAAAAATTACAGATTTCTTTAGAAAGTAAAATGAAGTGTAAATATGTAAATCTAAATTTAAATATAGTACCTTTTTAGTTGTAGGTTTTATATATATAATGTATAAATAACAAAACTTAAGCCTACAATGTTTTGTAGTTACTGTGTGTTAATCTTTGACTCGTATTATAGTGTTGTATGTATACTGATTTTTTTAAGTACAGTACACTAGATACGTAATTTTTATAAAAAATTGTGTTAGTGAATGGTTTACTTATGCAAGTATACTACATTTGCTGTATAATAAAATATTAAATGTTCAGTAGAATAATGTAGTTAAATTTCATCAGTTTGCAGTCTTTTTATGACACGCTTAGTAACGTGAGAGGGGGGCTGATAAAGGCTAGGGATTTTTTTTTGTCTTCAGTCATTTGACTGGTTTGTTGCAGCTCTCCAAGATTCCCTATCTAGTGCTAGTCGTTTCATTTCAGTATACCCTCCAAACGTGGCCTGCCTACACAATTTTTTCCTTCTACCTGTCCTTCCAATATTAAAGCGACTATTCCAGGATGCCTTAGTATGTGGCCTATAAGTCTGTCTCTTCTTTTAACTATATTTTTCCAAATGCTTATTTCTTCATCGATTTGCCGCAATACCTCTTCCTTTGTCACTCTATCCACCCGTCTGATTTTTAACATTCTCCTATAGCACCGCATTTAAAAAATTCTAATCTTTTCTTCTCAGATACTCCGATCGTCCAAGCTTCACTTCCATATAAAGCGACACTCCAAAAATATACTTTCAAAAATCTTTTCCTGACATTTAAATTAATTTTTGATGTAAACAAATTATATTTCTTACTGAAGGCTCGTTTACCTTGTGCTATTCGGCATTTTATATCGCTCCTGCTTCGTCTATCTTTAGTAATTCTACTTCCCAAATAACAAAATTCTTCTACCTCCATAATCTTTTCTCCTCCTATTTTCACATTTAGTGGTGCATCTTTGTTATTTCTATTACATTTCATTACTTTTGTTTTCTTCTTGTTTATTTTCACGCGATAGTTCTTGCGTAGGACTTCATCTATGCCGTTCATTGTTTCTTCTAAATCCTTTTTACTCTCGGCTAGAATTACTATATCGTCAGCAAATCGTAGCATCTTTATCTTTTCACCTTGTACTGTTACTCCGAATCTAAATTGTTCTTTAACATCATTAACTGCTAGATCCATGTAAAGATTAAAAAGTAACGGAGATAGGGAACACCCTTGTCGGACTCCCTTTCTTATTACGGCTTCTTTTTTATGTTCTTCAATTGTTACTGTTGCTATTTGGTTCCTGTACATGTTAGCAATTGTTCTTCTATCTCTGTATTTGAACCCTAATTTTTCTAAAATGCTGAACATTTTATTCCAGTCTACGTTATCGAATGCCCTTTCTAGGTCTATAGGTCCGCCAAGTATGTCGGTTTGTTTTTCTTTAATCTTCCTTCTACTATTAATCTGAGGCCTAAAATTGCTTCCCTTGTCCCTATACTTTTCCTGAAACCAAATTGGTCTTCTCCAAACACTTCTTCCACTCTCCTCTCAATTCTTCTGTATAGAATTCTAGTTAAGATTTTTGATGCATGACTAGTTAAACTAATTGTTCTGTATTCTTCACATTAGGTTAGGCATAGCGTTAATTTTTATATAACCCGACTTTTGTTACACTATTCCGTAATTCGTCATTTTCGTTAATTTGTCACCCACTCGGTCCCAAAGGTGACGAATTACCGGGGTCCTACTGTATTACTAAATAATAAATAGTTATATTCATTATTTTTACGTAGAAATAATTATTTTAGAAAAAACTTCGATCCATTTTTTAATATGCAAATGCAAATTAATGCAGTACACGATAAGAAAACGATTTTACAAACATTAATTAACAAACGTTTCAGTACACATTTAAGTAACGTTAAACGAGAAAAAAAGACGGCAATAAATCACATAACTACGCCAATCGATTTCAATTTATTTTTGAAGAAACTTTCTGGCTACGAAATTTTTTCGTTATTTTTTTTTTTAAACCAAGAAAAGGGTATTAACTTATTTTAATGATTTTATTGTTTAACGAAACGCGAATAAGTTTTGAGCGTTAAAAATTTTAAATGGCGATAAACGATTTTTTTTCATTTTAAGGGCTCCCGTACACAAGGAAAGCATTCGGTTAAAATTAATTTTCAATAAAATAATCCCTAAGCGGAGATAAAGAAATTTTAATAAAAGGACTTTTTAAAATCTTTTAAAAAGTGCCAAGGTACAGCAATAATTCTAAACAATGTAATGCACTTTTCTAGGTTTTAAAACGCGTTGGCTAATTCTTAAGCATTAAGATTTTTACATTTTTAATTCGAATAAATATTACGTACAAAAAAATAAAAAAAATATTTTTTGTTACCACAGATCATCGGAGCAGAACGGACGAAACCATTTTATAGTGATGTGAAGGCCTTTTGATGTAAAAAATATTGAGAAAACTCCCGTTAACTCCTTTTCTGAAGCAAGATATAGCTAAAAAAAGAAAAATATATATATATATAGTCATTTTTGTGGAGGGGTGAATATTATTAAAAAAAATGTTTGGTAATTTGTGATCTCGATTAAAAAACTTCAACTTCCGTAAGAAAATTTTATTACGCCAAAAGATCTTTATCCTTTCTTTCAGTTTCTTTAAAAAAGCATCGGAATAAAAACTTTTTGAAGACTATTTACAATTTATTTAAATCTATTTTTTTTTTTTTTAGATGTCTCCTTAAGGCAGAACACTTGAAAAAGATCAATTTTTTTAATTTTTTTTTTTTTTTTACCAATCTATATATATATACTTTCTCGTTATAGCTATAGCAGCATCACATAACGCTATAGCAGGCCAAGTAAAATTCAGGATTAGACAAATTATTTAAAAATTCATAAATATAATTTTTTTGTTTTTTTGTAAAATGAGAGATTTAATTTTTTTATCGGTAGGAAAATCTTTCAGGTATTTACGTAAATCATGAAAATTATAAATTTTTATCATAATCTTTTTATTATATTGCGTAATACGGAAAATAATTGCGTCGCTTGGTTTAATTAAGAGAATATTTACTGCTATTCTTTTATTTTATAAATGTTTAGCGATTACTTTATTCGTACAAGTCTAGAAAAAAATAAATGTACTGTGAAACTATTACGGTAGGTATATTTTTTTTTACGTAATAAAATTGCAGTATTTTCAAGAATAAAATAATTAATGCATAAAATGCAACCGTCTCTTGCTGTATTTTTTCTGTATTCAAAAGAGTTGAAATACTACTTCTTTCGCTCTAATTCAAGAATGGATTCAATTTTAATGATTTTTTTTTAAAGTAAATTATAAAATATTGAAATAAAAAAAAAATACTATAATTTTCTATACAAATCCAACCGCAGTTAATGCAGTTTACTGTAAAAATGTTTGCGAATAGTGCCTCTCTTTACCGCGTCACAATCAACAAATTAACAAAACTTTTATTCCAACTTTAAAACTTTTATTCCTTTTAAGGGAACTGTCGTCCCCTTAAATTTAAAAAAAAGATCAGTCTTTTTTTTTTTTAAGTTATTTCATGAGCTTTTTTGAACAGATATTAAATATATTTTAATTCGTTAAACAGTTTTTGAGAGATTACGATGAATTCTGTAAATCGCCACACTCTCTATTAAAACAATATTACAGCTAACATCTCATTAAAAATGGCGGATTTTTTTCTATTGTTAAGATATTTGTAAAACGTTTCATAGAAATGTTTTAATTTTGGTAAATTTGGTAAAACGGTAATAGAAGTTGCATTTCTGCTAGACGTAGCTTTGTTTTACACGCATAATACAAGTAGCTTCCCTTAACCCCGCGACTTAAAGCCCATTTCCTTGTACGACTGCAATATCTATTATTTATGATCGATTACATAAGAAAACTTACCACGAGGAAATGAAATTGTGTATATAGATTGGTATTGCGCTCTTTTAAATATATTACGTATTAGCATATATTAGGAAATATCGAGTTTTATATTTTTACACGGCTGCCCAAAAAGGAGTATAATGTATTTAGGGTGTTTGTATGTATGTTTGTTTCACCGTAGCAGCTCAACGGCTAATCCGATTTAGACGGATGATCCCGTGTTGGAATCCTTACGTTATCGGGAGTGTTATAGGTTATATAAATGTGTGTGCGTGTGTAATATATGGAATGCAAAGTTGGCAGGAGTTTATTACTCCCTACTCCATCGCAGAACCTGGACAGAGTCCCTTGCTGCTGGATCATTCTAATCGGGCTTGTTTTTTTAAAAGGGTTAATTTTAAAATAGCGGGTCTAATTTTTTTAAGTTTTGTTTATTATTATTTAGTGTTTTAAGGACGGATTTAATTGCATTCCAATCCGTTGTTAAACCAGCGTTATCGAACCCATTTTACGGGCCGACCGCGGAAGGCTAGGCTTATAAAGCCTGTCCTCCCGACGTAATTCCCCTTCAGACCGTCCACTGAAGTCCTTTCGGTGCTAACTCTCTAATAGGCTAGCAGGAATACGCCACAACGGGGCACTACCTGTAAGGAGGGAGCAATGCGTCCCCTTTTCCGGAGGAGTCGCAATTGCTGGGTTATTTTATCTTACTGTAAGTTTTGAAAAGGAGAGGTTGTGTAGAAGCTCTTCATCCGCTTCTGGTATGGCTGCCCTTCAGGACGCATCTCTGCTGGGCTCTATTCCGGACTAATATATATATATATAATGAAATAAATTTAAACAAATATAAAAGAAAAATTATACTAAAGTGTTAAAAGAGTGACAAAACCGTAAGAAGAATGTTTCCTCCTTTTTTTTGCACGTTTAATTGAGGAAAAAAGGGGACACAATGCAGCAGAATATATTCATTGTTTCCCGATACGTTAGTTGTGCCAATTATGCCCGGGCCCAGAATGCCTTCACAGAAAAGTACCGTGCGCTGCACCAAACAAGTCCTCTTCCAAGAGGCAGAATATGCGGCAGGAACGACCAAAAGCGGTCGGCCGAAAGTGCTAACACCAGAAAAATTAATCGGTGCAAGCTATATATTCTGTTAGTCCCAAGAGGTCTTCACTTTCTTTTTCCTGTTTAGCCTCCGATAATTATCGTTCAGATAATACTTCAGAGGATAATATGTATATACGAGTGTAAATGAAGTGTAGTCTTGTACAGCCTCACTTCAACCGTTCCTGAGATGTGCGGTTGAAACCCGACCGACAAAGAACACCGTATCCACGATCTAGTATTCATATCCGTTTAAAAATAACCGACTTTACTAAGACTTGAACGCTGGAACTCTCGACTTCCAAATCAGCTGATTTTGGAAGACGCGTTAACCACTAGACCGCGGTGGTTTAAACTAAACGCGGTGGTTTAGTCCCAAGAGGTCTGTGCGACGCCTATCTAACGGGTCTGGTCACTCCGTCGGAAGTATCCGCACGGCATCGCGTAAATGTTTAAAGATGCATCCGTACAGAATTCGTACTGAAGAACGTATGACCTGCAGACACTGAAGAACCGGTGACAGAAAACTTCCTGTTAGTGATTAATGTCATTTGTTGAGCCAGACGGGCAAGAACTCGATGACCGGTTTCGGCTTGACGAGGCACAATTCCACCTCGATGGATACATGAATACACAGAATTCACGCATTTGGTGTACGAAAAGTCCACATCAGCTGCACGGAAAAAAATCGAGTGTTTATTGTACAATGTCACGTAGGCGAATCTTTGTGATGTCTTTCACGGTACACTGAAGAGTGAGCGCTAGATACCGACGGTGCAACAATTTGTATACACTATACCTGCAGACCGGGTAGAGCATACGTTATTGCAGCAGGACGATGTACGACTTACAGCCAACAACACTATGACTTTCTTGGATCAGAGTTTTCACGGGCGAGTGATTTCGAAGGGATTGTGGCCTCCTGGGTCTCCTGATTTATCTGGTTCTGTCTTTTTCTTATGGAGATACCTTAAGGATGCCGATTACAAAACTCATCCTCACACCCTTTCAAATTGCAGAGCGAAATTGAACGATGTGTCGCTGCAATACCTCAACAAAAAAAAACAACGGTACAACATGTGTTTAAGAGCATGCAACTTCGTATTCAATTATGTAAATCGCATAATGGAGAACACTTTCAACTACTATTGTAACTTATTTCCCATAAGGTTGCGTCACCTTTTGAGCATTCTATATATATAAATACTATATAAAATTGTTACCCGCATGCTCTTTAATGATCCTATATTAAAGAGCAATTTTTTTTTTTGGTCGACGTGTTTTTTAATTTGTAATATTTATCGCTTGTTATATATATATTTTTTTGTTTAACAACTCTTGATATATTAATCTGTATTTCTTTTGTTTTTTAATCGAATATTTAATTTAAAAAAAAAAAAACACATTCTACCATTCAAATTCACATTATTCGGGAATAAATTTTTTATTTCATTTTGAAAATACAAGGAATAAATAATTAATTAAGGACTTTGATAATTGAAATAAGGTGTACACATGTAGATTAGATTTGAAAATACCAAACTCTTATTTTCTCTTCAATAGAGTATTTTTTTCACGACAAAAGTACTAATATTTTACTTGTGTGTATGTAGAAGATATATTATATACGCGTGTGTGTGTGTGGAGGTATTTATGCGCACGCGCATAAAAGATCATTAATTTTTAAGAAAATTTACCGCATAAAAAAATATTTTCTCTTCTATATTATTAATTTTTTGCAAGGTTCTAGAAATTATTGAACGAATTTTTACATTTTTGTGTCGATTCACGCGTTGACAGAATCTAACGATATTCGTTTATAAAAAAATATAATAAAGAGGAAAATGTATCGACGTGGAATAAATTGATAAAGCTCAAAAAACAGTTTAGCCTTTATATTAATAAGACTATTTATAGATAAAATAAATCAATACCGAGAAAATTATACCACATATTCAACAAAAAAAACATACTTCAACAAAAAATGTTATAAAAAAAAATATATATATATATATATTACACTGAACAACTGGAATTCACATTTTTTTGTATCCCATAAAATTTTAACGCGTAGCCTAAATTACAGAACGAAGCAGAAATTAGAAGGGGAACTCTCTCGTTGATATTCATAGTATTTGTAACACTATTTACGTGCACATGTATATGTGTGTGCGTGCTTGTGAGTATCAGTGCGGTATTTGCGCGCACATTCGTGAATAGTAATGTATATATGTTTGCGTGAATATACGCGTACGGGTTACGCTCAGCCGGCTCAGTTGTTTTAATGATGAATGGATTCAGAGTATAATAATGCAGGTTCAGATACCTTACGTCAATTAATTCCCTTTACCGAAGGGAGATACAGACAACTTGGAATAACGTAACATTGTTGTTGTTATCTTCCTCTTACACATCCAACTTCAATTTCATAATATCCCTTCGTCGTTGTATTACAATTACAATTGTAAAGAAAATCAGGAGGATTGTTAATTAAACTTTCCCGTTCTTTTATTTTACTAATTCAATTATATTTGTAAAATATTGAACTTTATTCGGTACAAAAAATAATAATAATGGTAATTAGTACGATCAAACAATTAATCTATCTACGTCGTAATAATTATTGAATAAAGCGGGCTTAAGAATATTTTTTGAAACGTTTTAAGTATAAATTAAAAAATAATAAAACAAAAAACAACCGCATCGTCATTATGATATTGAATGTACGTACTCGCATGAAATCAATCGGAAAATTTAAAAATCGTAATACCAGGTCATTCAAAAAGAACTTCACAACTTTAAAAGCATATAAAAATTTACCGAGGTAATTTGCAGATTACACTGAAGTCTCATTTTACAGCAGAACACATCAAGTTTTTACTCACGTAGTTCATTAGTACCGGCCGGCCTCCGTGGCGTAAGTTGTAGCGTCTCGGCATTTCATCCGGAAGTCTCGGGTTCGAATCCCGGTCAGGCGTGGGATTTTCACACGCTACAATTTCATTAATTTCATCCTCTGACGGCATCCTAACGTTAGTGTCCCGAAAATTCATTAGTACCGAATTCGACCGCGTGACAGCGCTGTCACCAGTGTTGTTCAAAATAGATACATTCACTTGTGCGGAACGCGCTCGTTGTGCGTTTTGTTTCATTATTTGTAGTTAGCAAATGCGGTTCAACGTAATTTTCGTAGAGAGTACGGTAGGAAGCATCCTAGTAGGCGTACAATTTACACTTGGCACCAAACGTTTGTCAAGACGGGTTGTTCTTCTTCCAGAAGGCGACCGTAAAGGGTATCGTTTATCTACACATGCCTCAAATTTTTCTAATTCCTCAGATGACGATGACAAAGATGGACGCTATTACTATCAGCAAGACAGGACACCACCTCACTGCCGCCTAGAATTCCGAGTTTTTCTTGATATTCAATTCCCGGGTCGATAGATCGGTCGTGAAGGTCCAATCGCACGGCTACCTCGCTACCCAGATTTGATCCCCCTAGATTTTTTTCTTGTAGGGTTTCATTAAAGATCGAGTTACTGTAACGCCTTTGCCTGCCGATCTTGTCGACCTAAGACTTCGAATTATCGCCGCAGTTGCAAAGGCAACGCCCGACATGCTGGCTACAGTCTGGAACGCATCGACTTTAGGTGAGATGCATGTCGCATTACTACAAATGGAAGCTGTATGGAACCAAAGTGAATGTCCGGTGACAAACTTGACGGCTTTTCTTCTATGAAACGAGACCTCAACGAAACCCTTTAAAATTTTTACAATGCTTTTAAAGTTGTGAATTCCTTTCTGAATCGCCCGGTACAATATAAATCTTCCCGCATATAATTATCATAGCTCTAGTTCTGTAATAGTCGACGTCGTTTCTATGAATTATTCTCCTTACTTCTATCTAGATGAATTTCCTACAAACGATCATTTTTTCCAAAAAGCAGGTCAAATCATATAGTATAAAAAATAGAACTTATGAGATATTTAAGTATTTTTTTTTTTTTTTTTTTTGTCTTCAGTCATTTGACTGGTTTGATGCAGCTCTCCAAGATTCCCTATCTAGTGCTAGTCGTTTCATTTCAGTATACCCTCTACATCCTACATCCCCAACAATTTGTTTTACATATTCCAAACGTGGCTTGCCTACACAATTTTTCCCTTCTACCTGTCCTTCCAATATTAAAGCGACTATTCCAGGATGCCTTAGTATGTGGCCTATAAGTCTGTCTCTTCTTTTAACTATATTTATCCAAATGCTTCTTTCTTCATCTATTTGCCGCAATACCTCTTCATTTGTCACTTTATCCACCCGTCTGATTTTTAACATTCTCCTATAGCACCGCATTTCAAAAGCTTCTAATCTTTTCTTCTCAGATACTCCGATCGTCCAAGTTTCACTTCCATATAAAGCGACACTCCAAACATACACTTTCAAAAATCTTTTCCTGACATTTAAATTAATTTTTGATGTAAACAAATTATATTTCTTACTGAAGGCTCGTTTAGCTTGTGCTATTCGGCATTTTATATCGCTCCTGCTTCGTCCATCTTTAGTAATTTTACTTCCCAAATAACAAAATTCTTCTACCTCCATAATCTTTTCTCCTCCTATTTTCACATTCAGCGGTCCATCTTTGTTATTTCTACTACATTTCATTACTTTTGTTTTGTTCTTGTTTATTTTCAAGCGATAGTTTTTGCGTAGGACTTCATCTATGCCGTTCATTGTTTCTTCTAAATCCTTTTTACTCTCGGCTAGAATTACTATATCATCAGCAAATTGTAGCATCTTTATCTTTTCACCTTGTACCGTTACTCCGAATCTAAATTGTTCTTTAACATCATTAACTGCTAGTTCCATGTAAAGATTAAAAAGTATCGGAGATAGGGAACATCCTTGTCGGACTCCCTTTCTTATTACGGCTTCTTTCTTATGTTCTTCAATTGTTATTGTTGCTGTTTGGTTCCTGTACATGTTAGCAATTGTTCTTCTATCTCTGTATTTGAACCCTAATTTTTTTAAAATGCTGAACATTTTATTCCAGTCTACGTTATCGAAAGCCTTTTCTAGGTCTATAAACGCCAAGTATGTCGGTTTGTTTTTCTTTAATCTTCCTTCTACTATTAATCTGAGGCCTAAAATTGCTTCCCTTGTCCCTATACTTTTCCTGAAACCAAATTGGTCTTCTCCTAACACTTCATCCACTCTCCTCTCAATTCTTCTGTATAAAATTCTAGTTAAGATTTTTGATGCATGACTAGTTAAACTAATTGTTCTATATTCTTCACATTTATCTGCCCCTGCTTTCTTTGGTATCATAACTATAACACTTTTTTTGAAGTCTGACGGAAATTCCCCTTTGTCATAAATATTACACACCAGTTTGTATAATCTATCAATCGCTTCCTCACATATTTAAGTAAAAGTCTTTAAAATCTGAATTTATAAATTCGGTGCTATATTAAGTAGTTTGGATTAAACTTTATAAGTTTGAGGCTTAAAGGACAGAAAACGTAATCCTCTTTTACTTTTAGTATGTTTTTTAAATCGGAGTTTAAAAAAAAGACATCATAACAAAAAAAAAAACTAAAATTTACAAACACATAAAATGTATATTCTGAAGTACAGGCTATAACTTCATAATTTTAACAACATTATTTAGGCCAGTATAATTTTATTGAAAAGTTGTGACAAACCGATATTTCTAAAAACAAAAAAAAGTAATAATAAATTTAACTGAATAAATTGTTAGATTTTAAAACAAAACAACAGGGTTATATGTAAGAAGAAATAAATAGTTCCAAAGTGTTGAGAAAAAAGATACGTAAAAACGTTATTTTAAAAGTTATTTTAAATTAGAAATTGTTTTCTTTGTCGGTTAGTTTAATTTATAGTTGCAACAATATTAACTAATTGTTTACTCGGCGTGCAACTTTGAACAAAAAAAAGAATTATACATTTTCTACTTTTCAGTACAAAAAAAAAAAAAATACATAAATGTGAAAGTAAAATGAAAAAAATAATCTACTTCTCGAAGAAAAATCAGTACTTATAAATTCGCGGTAAAAAACATATACGTACATATAAAACCAAGCTTTACACGTTAAAAAAATCGTAAAATAAATAAAATTTATACTGTATTTGCCAAATAAGATATTAGGTAGGACGACGGTCGAAGATGGAGCTTAGCCAAAACTTATTGCGGTAACATACTATTCGAGGTGGGAGCTGTATTTTACTAAAGATCCCGTCAACTACACTAAAAGTCGTTTGTCAAAATGACAAGCGATGAGCCGGTGGTTCTGCTTTTCTTCCAATAAAAACAGCTGAACTCCAAAGTCGGTCGTCGGCCACACGTTATTCTTTATTTTAATATCAACATTATAAATTGCGTAGACTTAATATCGTTTAGCATCTGATAAACAACTTTTTATTTTTAAATAATAACTAAGAAATAAATCTCCGTATTTATAATGGAGAATTTTTAATCTGTCAGTAAAAAAGAAGCGTGTCTCTTGTGAATCAATAAATTTTAACATTTTAGAAGTGTAAATGAGAATAAAAAATAATAAAATATCATAAAAATTTAGAAGGCCGAGTCAGTTGGACTGGACGGTGACTAGCTTGTCGTTATATGAATGACGTCCTGTCACAGTATATTATCCCCTCCGATTTACTATTACTAGTAACTACAGGATTATTCGACGAAAGGCAGACGTACCTACAGAATAATCCCGGATCTCCAGAGATGGCCGTGCCGAAAAAAAAATTTGCCGTGGGAAATAGGGTACAAATCGACCCGGTTACTTACAAAGAGTTATTCAAAGTGTAGTTGTGCGCGAGGACGCCGAGACCCTTCGTGGATTGCGATTACTGCAGAGAGGAGGACACCGCGGAACATACGATGTTCGTGTGCGATCGGTTCCTGCAGCGCAGGGAAGCATACAGGAATTACGCGTGCTCACGACAGGGAACATTATCGAACTGTGCTAGAGACCGAACGATCGTGGTACACGGTGTCGAAGATGTCGGTTAAGATCATCCGAACCGAGTTGAACGGAAGATATCCAGGGATGAATGACTACCTCAGAGTCTCCCTCGAGACAGGTCTCCGGTTCCAAGAGGTAGAAATTTAAAAAAAAAACCGCAGGATCGAGGCGTGGGGCTAACTGAGACGCGGATGGATGCGATAGTACCGTAGGATGGGCCCAACATCACAAGTTGTAAATGGAAGAGATTCAATCGGGTAGGCGCGCAAGGGAGAGTCCTATACTAAAACGGGTTGGGAGACCACATGGGGCCTAAAGGTTTCCCCTCCTCCAAAAAAAAGAAAGTACTTTGCAATACCTGAACGCTACTTGAGAATAACCTAAGTAGAATTTCTGTGAATTTATCTATTTAATCTTACTAATCTCTGATCAATAATAAATACATAACTCTAACGTAAAATCTTAATATCTTGCCCTGAATCGTTTAACATCCACAATATATTTATTATATTTATTGTACCTGTTCTTCGTAAAACTATAAAAAAAAAAAAAACACCAAGAAAGTTGGAATATTCGATGATCATGAAGTACGTGATTTTTCACACTAACATCTTGTTTCATACAAATATTATATAGAGTGAACTTAAAACCGAATCGCTACAAATTAAACACGGTTGCGACATGTAATATTTTATGAAGGAAATGGAAAAAGTAAATTAAATTAATTTTGTATTTAAATTAGAAAAATTTTAGATATTTATTATACTTTTTTAAATGATGTTTGACGCGGACACCCTGCGTAGCGATGCACTTTTGTGCTCGAGTCACCTGACACAAAAGTCAATGCCGTCCATTTATTGTTGAATGTTTGCCTTCAGTTCATCGGTACTATAAGGATTCAGTTCGAAGGAAAAATCGCAACTACACTAATCCTGATGAACGCGGAGACCACCGCCAACTTGTGACAGTACGTTCTTTCGTATGAATGGCGTCCTAGTCGATCGCTTGATGCGGGACATATTGCTCCGTTTTGTTGAAAGAATCCGTACTCTTTTTCACAATCTGATAATTCATTCTGATAATTCTGATTTCTTAATTCTGATAATCTGTAGAATTCTTCGAAATTGTACGTTACACTTTTTTATTACAGTCCGGTAAAAAATCTCTGTCCCAATGTAAAATTATCAGAAACAGCGCAGCGCACTATTTTTTTTTTTTGTTGTCTTCAGTCATTTGACTGGTTTGATGCAGCTCTCCAAGATTCCCTATCTAGTGCTAGTCGTTTCATTACAGTATACCCTCTACATCCTACATCCCTAAAAATTTGTTTTACATATTCCAAACGTGGCCTGCCTACACAATTCTTTCCTTCTACCTGTCCTTCCAATATTAAAGCGACTATTCCAGGATGCCTTAGTATGTGGCCTATAAGTCTGTCTCTTCTTTTAACTATATTTTTCCAAATGCTTCTTTCTTCATCTATTTGCCGCAATACCTCTTCATTTGTTACTTTATCCACCCGTCTGATTTTTAACATTCTCCTATAGCACCGCATTTCAAAAGCTTCTAATCTTTCTTCTCAGATACTCCGATCGTCCAAGTTTCACTTCCATATAAAGCGACACTCCAGACATACACTTTCAAAAATCTTTTCCTGACATTTAAATTAATTTTTGATGTAAACAAATTATATTTCTTACTGAAGGCTCGTTTAGCTTGTGCTATTCGGCATTTTATATCGCTCCGGCTTCGTCCATCTTTAGTAATTCTACTTCCCAAATAACAAAATTCTTCTACCTCCGTAATCTTTTCTCCTCCTATTTTCACATTCAGCGGTCCATCTTTGTTATTTCTACTACATTTCATTACTTTTGTTTTGTTCTTGTTTATTTTCACGCGATAGTTCTTGCGTAGAACTTCATCTATGCCGTTCATTGTTTCTTCTAAATCCTTTTTACTCTCGGCTAGAATTACTATATCATCAGAAAATCGTAGCATCTTTATCTTTTCAGCTTGTACCGTTACTCCGAATCTAAATTGTTCTTTAATATCATTAACTGCTAGTTCCATGTAAAGATTAAAAAGTAACGGAGATAGGGAACATCCTTGTCAGACTCCCTTTCTTATTACGGCTTCTTTCTTATGTTCTTCGATTGTTACTGTTGCTTTTGGTTCCTGTACATGTTAGCAATTGTTCTTCTATCTCTGTATTTGAACCCTAATTTTTTTTAAATGCTGAACATTTTCTTAAGGAAGAATAGTTTCGGTCAAATTACCCGTACGCGCAAGTCTGACCTATCCGCTCGTGAAGATTAGTTTACGACAAATTCCTGATCGGTATACTTTAAATACGTAAATTTATTTGTCTTAAGACGGTAGAATTATAGAAATATTAAAACATATAAGAACGTAAAGTTTTGTCAGTGAAACAAAAAAAAAAATCTTACTAAAACAAAACATTTTTTTGTATTTTTTGTGTCGCATCCTGTAGCCGACTTTCTTAATCCCGAACGTTCTATTTAAAATTAATTTTTGCACAAAGGTACTGTTTTTAATACCTTTTTTTTCTGTTTAACCTCCGGGGCCGCAGTTAAGCATTACTGTACAGAGGATGAGATGAACGATTTGTAGCGTGTGTGAAAAATGCCATGCCTGACCGGGATTCGAACCCGGGACCTCCGGGTTTTTAATACATTAAATTCTAAATACCGCACTGTCACATTACCCGAGTACAAAAATCATTTATATTATTTGCACGACCATCCTTACAAACAATCAGTACGACCATCCATACAAGCATCTAGTATGTTTTCCTAGTATTCGTACTTTTATTTTAATTACATATTAGTGAAAATATTGATTAACTGTAATTATTAACTTTAATTA
The DNA here is from genome assembly GCF_047948215.1 of Lycorma delicatula. Lineage (NCBI taxonomy): Eukaryota > Metazoa > Arthropoda > Insecta > Hemiptera > Fulgoridae > Lycorma > Lycorma delicatula. Next base: position 15,198,393 of record NC_134460.1, on the reverse strand, counting down.
CATAATAAAAATTTTAAATTCTTATTCATCAAATAAAAATAAAAAATGGTACGGTTACTTACATACAAAGGATTTGAATAGAATTAATTTCTTAATAATTTAATTCGGTTATATACTAAGCCGTTAAAGCATAGTACTTTACTATCAGTAGATATAAATTTCAATTTACTAACTGGAAACGATACTCCCAGCAGAATACAACGATTGTAGAGTAGACCGTAATTCTATTCTAACATTAGATAATAAACTAAATTAATCGATTACATTAATCTAACTCGAATCGAATCGCGCGGAACATTTCTTTATTAGAATAAAACGCATTTTATTCGACATGAAAAAACGTATTTGAAAAATATTAACATATAAATAATCTACCTTTTACCTATCGTAAATAAAATTTTATTCAAAGCTTTACAAAATAGAGTAGAACAAACTGTAGAGTATAAATCTGGAAAATACCGAGGTGGTTTCAGAAAAGAAACATCATATTCCAAGCAAATTTTCAACTTAAAAACAATAACAAGACGCAGAAATGCATCTGCAAAAACTACTATCTTTTAACCTACATTAACTTCAAAAAGACGTATGAATTTACACATAGGATAAATATTTTAAAGGAATTTGAGAGAGATAAAAAAACGAGAAACGTAATTAAAGAAACACAATCGAATGTGAAATTCACGGGAGAAACTGATAACCGTTCCTGATAAGTACAAGTGTACACCAGGGAGTCGGCCTCTCACCTACTCTATTCCATTGTATATCGGGAAAAATAAAAAATAAAATGCAAAAAGAAACTAACAACCTAAAAAAATCGAAGAAACAGAACGCTGAACTTTCGCAAATTATTTAGCCTTCCTAACAGAAGTCCTATAATAGACCCAAATACAAAAAGAAATGTTGAATAAAATCACTATCGGAACAGGTCTACCGATTACTGCCGGAAAAAAAAAAGACAAACTTTAAAAGAAATAGGAGAAATAAAAAAGTCAATCGATTGAAATACCAAAATAATAAAACAAAATGAACTACAAAAGATAGCTAAATATAAGTTGATAAGAGTTAATTAAGCTGGTCGATATCGAAAAAAAATTTATATAAGTTAAAAAAAAACGGGCAAAAAAACTGAGAAGATTTATTTTATTTATTAATACTAACTATTTCACACGTTTTTAGTAATACATACATACATACACCTACGTCTGTCTACCTACCATAGTTATGCCATAGCTATCTCTTTCCAAAATTATAACTGCATTTCAACAGTACTAGGTTTTGATTTTTACTTTCGTGACATCAAATCTCGAGTGCTCCGCTGTAAGAAGTAAGTAAGGAAATCCGTAAAATAATGGGGGAATAGGTTTTCTGCATTTTTCGACGTTTAACGACCCAGGGACTCTAAACAAACCACAAAAATAATTTGCGGAGTCCCCAACACTCACTTCCGTAAGTGCGGGTGTATGTACGCAAGTACGAATATAGCAATATATAGTGTAGCTGCTAGTTACTGTACGGTATCGTATTACGCGCTGTGCGTACTGACCGGGGTCCTACCCATAGACCTTCAGATAAAAGCCAGAACCCTCAGACACAGCGGTATGTCGAAAGAAGAGATGGAAGGGATTATAGAACAAGAATGGCAAGAAGAGTGGACAGGGTCCAGAGTAGGAGAATGGACCAGACGCCTAATCCCTAATATTAAAACCTGGAATAACAATAGACTCGGAGATGTCAATTTTTACATGACACAATTACTAACGGGGCACGGCTCTTTCGGTCAGTATCTGTATAAGATCGGGAAGAGAGCCACCCCGCAGTGCATCTATTGTTCAGAGAACGACGATGCCGAACATACGTTGTTCATATGTCCAAGATGGGCCGTTAACAGAGGTCGAATAGTAATTAATGGTCTTACACCAGAAAATCTCATAAACCGGTCGGGGTACAACAATGAGAACTGGGAATGGTTCCGCAGGTTTGCCGGGGAGGTCCTGCGGGGCAAAGAGGATGAAGACAGAAGAATGGGAGTATAAACAGTAGGGTAGGGCGGACAGTCACTCCATGGAGGGCCTGTACGCCTTGGTGTGCGGGTACCTGAGAAGGGGGTGAACTCCAGGGGAGCTTGAGTTTGGGTTAAAATAAAAGAGCAAGTCCCGGTCGGCGGGGTCGTCCCTGCGGGAGCCTAGGCTCTTTGTGGGGTTGGCGCTGTCGATTAGAGGCCAAAGGCGTAAAGACCGAGTCCCGGTTCCCTGCTGAGGCGCTGGGGGACGGCATAGCCGGACCTTGGCTCTAAAGCGGGAGATTAGAGGCAGGCAATGTAAAACAAAAGATCCGAGACCGGGGAGGCCAACCTGCCGTGCCGGACGTATAGCCGGCGGGTGGGGGACGCCTCCTTCGAGAGTAAAAGGACACTCTCCCCGACTGAGTATACTTAATTGGATATCCGGTCGGGGAGAGTAGGGGGAAAAAAAAAAAGTACGAATATACCAACCGGGTTGGTCAGCGGTGAACTCGTCATAGTAAATCAACTGATTTTGAAGTCTACAGCGCTAGGTTCAAATCCTAGTAAAGGCATTTACTTTTATTCGGATTTAAATAGTAGATCGTGGATACCGGTGTTTGGTGGCTGGGATTCAATTAACCACACACATCTCATATCTCAGAAACGATCGAGCTGAGACTGTACAAGACTACACTTCATTTACATTCATACATATCATCCCCTGAAGTAATACCTTACGGTCGTTCCGGAGGCTAAACAGAAAAAACGAGAGAAGTATGAACGGATGAACGTAAGTACAATATACTATACAATACAATAAGTACATTCATATGTATGTAAGCGAGTAGGCGTGTTTTGAAGCTTAATAACTTTTGATTGGATAAATCGATTTTGATGAAATTTAGCATAGAAACTAGGATATATGGGGCAATTTGTTGGTAAAATTTGGGTTCAATATCTCCAGCGGGTTTGGGGAGGGTATTTTCTCGAAATTTTTCAATATAACCCCACTTTATGTTAAGCTCAGCACATGCGTGCGTGTGCTTATTTTACCAGTTTTAAAAAAAAAATACTGCCTTAAAATTTCCCCTTCTCCAAAAATCGAAATAAGCTATTTTTTTAGTTATTTTATATTTTTTAAAAGAATTTTTCTAATGTCTTCCTAGGAGTAGTAATAGTATTGCAAGCGATCCAAAAAAAAATACTTTGGGACAATATTAAGGGTGGGAAAGCCGAACAAACTTTAAAAAATGAACTTTTAGCAATAATATTACAATAAAATTTCATCATAATTCACCTCACACCCAAAAAAGAAATCTGTGGTAACGTTTTATTGATTGTAAATTTTTTTATTATCGGAATTGTTTTTAGTTTCTTCCACGTAACATAGTAAACGTAGAGGAATTATTTAATTAATTAAAATAAAATCGATACACTCGTAAAATTTGAGATTGTAAACTAAGTATTTAAAGTGGTAATCCAATGAACGAAGGAGATTAGAGAAGCTTACAGAAGAATCGAGACGAACTTGTAGGTCGGTGGATCATGTATTAATACATCCAGGTTTAGCTGATTTCCTACAGGAAAAACTGAGAAATATTTGGGATTTTTAAAATAGATATCTGAGAAATGACGTAAGATGATATTGTAATTATGTACACAGGATACAGAGGATTAGCACACACAACAGAAAGAAATGGAGGTCAGAGTTAAATGACCGATTACTCAAAAAAAAGTATTACTTTATTTTATAATTTAATAAAATATATATATATATATATACATATATATATATATTATTATTATTATGCTTTTACGGCCAACATGGGACCACTTAAGTCAATTTTAGTTGGATCTTTTCTGAGAAAAGCGTGTTATTTTACTCTTTCGAGCTGCCCAGTATTTCTTCATCCGTTTAGATCTTGCTTTCTTTTCTTCATCCGTAAACACCCTCTTCGTTGTATTTTGTCGTTTGTCTGTCTTTTGTTTAAATCTAATGCTTTTATCTTTTAGCTTTGTAATTTTTCCAGTTCTGTAGGTCGGTCAGGGAAATTCCCAATTCTTTCATATCTTCTCTAATTTCTTTGATCCATCCTACTTCTAGCTTTTGGAACCAGAGCTTTTCAATGATATTTCTTGACGGTCTTGTTTCCGGTGTCCTTATGAGATGACCGAAGAAAGAGATTCTTTTTTTCCGCATAGTATCAGTAACAGGCTCTATTTCTCGATACACCACCTCATTTTGCACAATCCACCATCGGCCTTCTTTTTGGTGTTTTTTATCGATACACGTTCTGACAATTCTCCTCTCTATTTTCAGAATTTTTTCAATTCGGTTTTTCTGAGTGATTTTGAAAAGGGTCTCGCTTCCGTAGGTGACTTCTGGCTGTACTACAGTTTTATAATGTTTAAGTTTTGTTTTAGCAGAAAGGCATTTTTTGTTATATGTTGACCGAGTTAATTTTTGGGATTTAATCATTTTATTTGTCCTGTTTTGCCATGTCACTTTTTCATTTAAATTATAAGTTATTATTTCCCCTTGATATTTAAATCGTTTTACTATTTTAATTTTCTGATTGTTTACCGTAATGCGCTCTATTACCAGAGGATCTATGGCCATTAGTTCAGTTTTTTCGAAAGAGATATGAAGCCCTATCTTTTGTGCTAGGTTTTGAAGGCTCATGATTTGTGTTTTGGCTTCTTGAATATTATTTGCTAAAAGAGCGAGGTCATCTGCAAATCCTAGGCGATTTAGTGTGATGGAGTTTTTCTTAGTACCCATTTTTATATTTTTGGGATTTATTTCATACCATTTTTTCATGACAAATTCGAGGGCGCAGTTAAAAATGAGTGGTGAGAGGCCGTCTCCTTGCCTCAATCCAGTTTTTATGTAGAAGGGTTGAGAGAGTTCACCTCTGAATTTCACTCTGGACTGGGTATCGTTTAAAGTTAATTTTATCATGTTTACGAGTTTAGGGTGAAGGCCCAGGTTTCTCAGAATATTCAGCATGGATGGTCGGTGTATACAATCATAGGCCCTTTTAAAGTCGACGAAGGTGATTATTAGTTGTTTTTTCCGTCTTTTATATAAGTCCATCATAAGTTTTAGGGATATTATTTGCTCCGGGCAACCTCTCCATGGCCTAAATCCCCCTTGGTATTCCCCAATATTTTATATATATATATATTTAAAGTTCATCGAATTATACCTTTAAAATTAAATCCGTACAAATTTAAATTACATTTTAAATTTGCAAAAATTGTTAAAAATGGAATGTACTCGTATCTACACAAATTTCAATTTAAAGGACGTAAACAGATAAATGTTCAGAAGTTATACTGAACCTGTACTACCCACACAGAGAGAGCTAGCTATTGGTTAGAAAAATTGAGCAAATATGCTGAACCGTTAGCTGTTGCGTAACCGATTTTTACACTGTTAACATTTTCAGTTATAAAACCAGATGTCAATGAAAAGTCATTTCTTTTTCTTTTTAGCCTCCGGAACCATAAGCTATTACTTCAGAGAATGAGTGAGGATGATTTGTATGAATGTAAATGAAGTATAATCTTGTATAATCTAGTCTCAGGTCGACCATTCCTCAGATATGTGATTAAAGTATGATTGTAAATGAAGTGCAGTCTTTTACAGTCTCAAATCGACCATTTTTGAGATGTGTGGTTAATTGAAACCCGACCACCAAAGAACACCGGTATTCATGATCTAGTGTATTCAAATCCGTATAAATGTTAACTGCCTTCACTAGGATTTGAACTTTCAAACTCTCGACTTCGAAATCAGCTGATTTGCGATGACGAATTTAACCACTAGACCAACCCGATGTGTCAATGAAAAGTTAAGTAAGAATTTCTTAAACGAACGTTCCTTATTATTATTGTTCTTTCAATTATTAATCCATTTTCAAGTTAATATAATTTATTTATCTCGAGTTTTCATTCCTTTTTTATGACAATTTTCTATGAAGCTTTTATGGCATCTTTCTCTTTTTTTAATTATTAAAAAGTTAGTTTTCTGCCATTTTGGGAATTTTACACTTGATTTATTTTTGTAATAAAAGATTTTTTTATTAAAAAATATATATTTTTGAATACTTCTAATCTTTATTTTATATATATATATATATATAAAATCTTAATCTTATATAATTTCTCTTTTTTGTTCTGGTAAAGTTTGCAAGAAAAGTACACTATTTTTGAGTACTTTTTAAAATAATTCGACTTTACATCTACATGAATCGTGTAAAACAAAATAACTGAATAAATTTTTTTTTTACCTCCAGATTAGGGCCGGACCTCGTTTAATATTAATATAGCCCCGTGGGAGGATCAGGGAAATTATTCACCCCTGCATTTCTTCCGTCATCTTCGTACGGATAATCTTGGCCGACATCGTGAAAACAGTCCGTTCGGTCGCAGCATAGTTCCCGTGATTTTATCTAAAGAAACCACGGCGAATTCCCTGCAGCACGTTACCCTGTACCGCAGGAACCGATGGCTATCGAACACCGCGTGTTCTACGATGTCTCCTCCCCGCAACAGTCGCATTCCACAGAGGGTCTCAACGTCCACGTGTACAAGTGTGCTTTGAAACAGCCGTGATCTATATAAGAAACCAACGCGCCAAAATTTCTAGTCCTTACGGTCCAACCGTCTCTGAAAGTCGAAATCAGCCTGCGGATCCATTTATCCTTCGTCGACTGATCCCATCTCTCCTGACATGATCTGGAGACAAGTGATGCCTCCGCATCCGTTGTAATAGCTCCCCCGTACATTTCCTCCCGAACGAGGAGTGCAAGTCCGGCCACCACATCGGTGGCATCGCCCGAAATGGACCTGTATCCTCAAGGTGCTTAATATCTAATCGATCTCGTCGTCCTAGACTTACGAATAAATTTTCGGATAATCGTTCATTTTCCTTGTAATACGAATTTTAGTCATAAATGATGTACATTTTCTTATTTATATTATAAAAATGAACACACCAAAATTTTAATTATAAAATAATAATCTTTCCTGATTGAAATAAGTGCTAATTAGTATTTGGAAAACCAAAATCAAATTATCAAATCGGCCCCAAAATCAAATTATCAAATCGGCCAATTATCAAAGGATATGGATGTTACATCCTTTTTAGTAAGGATAATAACGTATTATCCTTATTAAATATAAAGATCCAAATATAAGAATAACGTACTTAATAAAGCATATTTCTTTTTTATTTTATTTCATCTGCGTCTTATGTTATGCAAAAATTATTCAAAAATAAAAAGTTTTCTTTTTAATAATTATACATATGAGGAAAGCGGCCTATCGTCTACTATAATCGCGAAATCTTAAATTAATCAGAAAATATATAACGGAACTACTACAAATAACTCGCATCGATTTTTTTTTAATAATTAATGAAAACGTTATTAAATAAACGACAATAAATTTTGGTTTGAAAACAAACATAAATGAAGAGTAATATGCACCGAACGGTCTCCAGTGTATATTTTATTTACTGATGTAATTAGCTATTAACATATATATCGCGGAGAATTTAAATTAATAAACTACTCGATTAAAAAACAAATGAATGCGCGATATATGTATGACGAATAATAACAAAATTTCCATACTGTGAACATAAATCGATAAAACATTACATCGAGTTTTAGTAAATGAATAAAATAAAACCGATGTAGGTCAGAAAAAAACAACACCGGTTTATAAATACAACTTACATATTAATGCATTAACAGAAGAATTTCCGGACGTCAGTCACAGTAAATATTGACGATTTCCTTTATTCAAACTTCACGTGTACTGGAAAAAAAGTAATTTCATATATAACAAATTGCATCGACCTGTATGTTACAAATTGTGTGACCGTAAAACCTATAGGATTAAAATAACGATAATAATAATTATAATTTGCAATGAAAATAAAAATTAACTTTACATAATAATTAATAATTTAATTAAAATTATTATTAATAATAATTAATTATTAGCTTTAATTAACAATAATTTTAGTGTTTTTCTCAACAGCTGTGAACGATATAGAAAATTAACCGTTTTTAATAGCAACAGTCATATTCAACATTCAGATTTTAGTGAAAAATAAATTACAAAACAACTACCAAGATGTTCTACACGTAAGCGACGGAACCGCATCTTAAATTTCTTGAACTTTACGAAATATCCAAACACAAAATAAAGATACACCTGTAAAATTAAAATTTAATATACCTTTTCATCGTATTCTAAACAAGAATGTTCCTTATTCAAATAAACCACCAAGGCACAGGGCTGCAAAGATCCTAGCTGAAAATATTTATATGTATTAAATAGAAAAGAATGATCGAAAAAGTCCGAACATCGTTAAGTTTGACATTAAAAATATTGTCTAACGTTTGAATTAATATAACGGTTTAAAACCGGTTTTTTATCGGCTCTTGAGAACAAACAGGTTGTCATAACAACATGAGGCACGACCAATGGCCACCGATCGTCTGTAATCTCGTTACCCACCGCTTCCTTGGCGTCCATTCTATTCCCTGCTTGCAAATCGCGTTTACGTTCACCTCAGCGGCGTATAAACTAACGTTTATATTATTATTATTATGCTTTTACGGCCAACATGGGACCACTTAAGTCAATTTTAGTTGGATCTTTTCTGAGAAAAGCGTGTTATTTTACTCTTTCGAGCTGCCCAGTATTTCTTCATCCGTTCAGATCTTGCTTTCTTTTCTTCATCCGTAAATACCCTCTTCGTTGTATTTTGTCGTTTGTCTGTCTTTTGTTTAAATCTAATGCTTTTATCTTTTAGCTTTGTAATTTTTCCAGTTTTATTCTGTAGGTCGGTGAGGGAAATTCCCAATTCTTTCATATCTTCTCTAATTTCTTTGATCCATCCTACTTCTAGCTTTTGGAACCAGAGCTTTTCAATGATATTTCTTGACGGTCTTGTTTGCGGTGTCCTTATGAGATGACCGAAGAAAGAGATTCTTTTTTTCCGCATAGTATCAGTAACAGGCTCTATTTCTCGATACACCACCTCATTTGGCACAATCCACCATCGGCCTTCTTTTTGGTGTTTTTTATCGATACACGTTCTGACAATTCTCCTCTCTATTTTCAGAATTTTTTCAATTCGGTTTTTCTGAGTGATTTTGAAAAGGGTCTCGCTTCCGTAGGTGACTTCTGACTGTACTATAGTTTTATAATGTTTAAGTTTTGTTTTAGCAGAAAGGCATTTTTTGTTATATGTTGACCGAGTTAATTTTTGGGATTTAATCATTTTATTTGTCCTGTTTTGCCATGTCACTTTTTCATTTAAATTATAAGTTATTATTTCCCCTAGATATTTAAATCGTTTTACTATTTTAATTTTCTGATTGTTTACCGTAATGCGCTCTATTACCAGAGGATCTATGGCCATTAGTTCAGTTTTTTCGAAAGAGATATGTAGTCCTATCTTTTGTGCTAGGTTTTGAAGGCTCATGATTTGTGTTTTGGCTTCTTGAATATTATTTGCTAAAAGAGCGAGGTCATCTGCAAATCCTAGGCAATTTAGTGTGATGTAACATTTAGTGTGATATAAACTAACGTTTATATAAATAACTTACGAATAAAATAAATTACGATACCAAGTGAATTTTTAAGCATTTACTATCCTAACGCATATACTCGTATAAAATTATAACAGAATTTATGATTTTATTTGTCACCGATAATTTAAATATTTATATAAAATATTATTTGTTTTATTTTTCAGCTCATATTTGATGCGTTTCATATCGGCCGGTTCGAAGGAACTGCATTAGACGGTTGTCCCGATGGACATATGCAACTTTTAGAACTGGGACGTCCTTTTACCGGAGGATCATGGTGCGGTGCGGCGAGAGGTTTTGCAGTATATTATAGCGAGACTAGTACTGTAACAGTTACTTTAAGGGTTTATCATAGTGCCGCTCCCTTTGAATTCAAATTAAGGTAAATCTTTATATATATTTACTATACATAGTATGAATTTTTAAACCGTATTTCCAAATTTTTCAGTACCGAATATTTTTTTTTTATTCAATTTTTATTTCGGGGTTCTCCTTCTTACGATAAAAGGAATCGAGTAAACGTTTTCTGTAAGTAATAAAAACGGGAGTTTACTCCCCCTTGTATTTTTCCAAATTTATATAACAGTTTCGATCTCGCGCTTGTAACTATTTCCGATATCGACTAACAAAACTAAAACGATACACGTACTTATATGCTTGTCGATGAGATATGCTTCGTAATATTTTATTTCGCTGCCGAATTTTGTTTTAAAAGAGAAATGATAAAAAACTAACGAGAACTATTCTCCCGCCCCTGCGTAAGAGTAAATATATATTCTTAATAACTGAACATGTTTGATTGTTCTCACCAAAGTCGGATGGTTTTCAACCGACAATTTACCTGTTATCAGTTGTTTTCAAATACATATGCATTTCACGAAGAAATGGTTATTTCATTTTCCTCTTCCAATTCAGGGATTAGATTATATATAATCTGTTCCTGTAACATAATATTTTATTTCCAATATTTTAACAGTCTTCCTTGACTTTTCTTCTATTCTTATAATCTGGAACAACTTTAGGATTCTATTATTATAAGTTCTTTGAAAACGATCTTTTCGTCTACCGTTACAAATTTATTTTAGATTAGCAGCAACAACATTTAGCCCATTCCTGTTACATAAATTTCTCATCTTATTTTTTCTTCAACAATCTTTTACACGCTTCTTAAAATTCTGCTGCTTTCAACAGTTTTTACTTCCCCGATAAGAGCCCTTATTTTACTTCTATATACGCGATAAGAACGATCATGCCACTGTATGTACGATGTTAACAGACCTACTTCTGTATTTATTTCATAAACGATCATAATTTTTGTTTAATAATCTATCTAACCATAAAAACTCACCTAACATACAAATATGTAAAACCCTTCCATCATTCGATATTGTAGTATACACTACCTCGAACTTAACGGATTTATACTTGAGAATGCCATTAAATTAATAAATAAACATTTACGATCGATAAATAGAATACATTATGTAGATCGCGTTAATATAAGATATATTATACGTTAAAAAATTGATTTAAGTCCACATTAATTATATAAATACAGCCGTGAGATGTTAACCTAAACGCATAAGATATAAAAAGTTACCGTGAAATAATTCACAATTCAGATGCCATTATTGAAAATTATTTTGAGCAAATATTTACAACACATTTAGACGACATTTTCATCACACACTCTGACCGGTAAAGGTACCTCGGGCTTCACCTTGATTGTCGTTCGACGGGAAAATACTGTTCAGCTTGATATCTTATTTACTTTACGATATATTTTTCTTCTTTTTTACAATTGTATATCTAGTTAGTCTAAGTACAGCTGATGTTAATATATGCATTCGATTTATATTATTGTATTGTTCACTGTCACGTTCATAACTTCACACTACATGTTCATCTCATCTCGTTTATTAATATACGACACAGTAATGTAAAATATTAAAAATATAATATAATTAAACATGTAATAAAGTAAACAAAAAAAAAACATTAAAAAACTTTTGAATAAGTGAATACATTTTATTTAACGTAAAGTTATTCTATGGATTACAGAATTAGAATAGCGGGTATGATCGCAGACGCTATTCGACTCACAATTGCTTGAACCAATACCATGCGAGAGAAAAAAGAAAACAGTTAAACGCGAGATATAAGCAGTTTTGTAGGGTTATCAGGCAGGAATTAACGCTTTTCGATACCCAACAAACTTTTAATATACAAAGTGTTTCTAAAATCGTACGTAATGTTTAGAGCTACGGAGTACGACGAGCAAGAGTAACATTGAGATTATACGTTTCTGGAATAAGTTGGGGAGAACCGCTGCGGAGGCGCCGTGGTTCGTACAGAACGAAGAAATTCACGAATAATTTAAATTATCGTACATTCGCGAAGAGTTCAAACCGTTCGGTTCAAAGTAGAGAATGCGATTAGATAATCGCGTGAATTTTCTAGCGGTTAATCTCACAGACAACATTGAGGATATCCGGCGACTGAAACGCCTACATACGCTGGACTCGGACTGGAGAATCCGAGCGATTCTTAAGCCGGTTCAATATCGCATATTCGACGAGCATCTTCCTACGCCTTGATGAGGAGCCTAGCCGCTTTCGATTTATCATCACGAGCTAGTTATATTGCTATTTGTTTGTCTTTGTCTATTGTTTAACGGTGTTATACATTTTTTTGTTTGTTTTTCATTAGACCTTTGTGAACTATTGTACCTATGTGATCTTTAGTAAAAGGCGAAAGATTTATGCGTAATGAAAAGAGACCAGAGTATAAAAGGACACACGAGGATCCCACACGATTACCTGATGATAAGAGGACAAGCACCCCTATGCGCACGATGCAACTGCCCCATGACTGTGCACCATATACTTGTGGATTGCATATGTTATGCGGCGTTGCGTCGTAAATTTAATCTACCCAGAAATATCCGTGGTGTCTTGTGCAATGATAATGAAATTTTAACCCGGTTGTTTTTATTTCTTCGAAGTGCTGGGTTAATGCAAAAAATTTAATATCGTTGCGTATATTTTTTAATGCTAGAAGAGTTTTTAAATAAGTTTCTTTTTTTCTGAGTTTTTGATTTATTTTTTTTATTCTTTTTTTTTTTTATCCGATTTTACACTCCTTATCGGAATTTGTTAAATTTTATATAGTTATTTTTTATTTATTTTATTTATTTATTTTTTTATTTTTAATATTTTAAAGACTGTCTGTGATATTAGTTGTAAGATTTTAGTAATGTTAGTTTTAAGTTTTATTTCAACTTTTTAATTTTTATTTTTAACCTGGTTTTAATTATATAATTTGTGTTAGTTCTAAGTTTTATTTCATTTTGTTGTTTTAGTTTTAAGTTTTATATTAGATCTTTTATGGTTTTTAGATTTTTTTTAGTCTTTTGTTATCCAAGAATGGGCCCTTTATACCCATCTTGGACTTTGTAAAATTCTATTTACTCTTGATTTTATATTAGTTGTTATCTGTGATATTAGTCGTAAGTTTTATTCATCTTTTAGAATAGTTTTAAATCCTTTTATTTTTTATATATATAAAAATAAAAAGACTCCGGGCGATGATAACGCGCAAGCGTTTTTCGCCCTAAAAAAAAAAAAAAAAAAAAAAAAAAAAAAAAAAAAAAAAACCTATGTGATCTTATTAAGTGCAAATGTATTAACTTTATTTCTGTAAGTACTTTGTTTATATATACAAGACCGGGTATAACAAGCCTGAGTAACGGATTCCTGCCAATTAAAAATAAAGTAGTAGAAGAGAAAATAAAGTAGTAGTAGTAGTAGTAGAGAAATAAAGTAGTAGATTAAAAATAAAGTAGTAATATTAGTAATATAATAATGGAAGGAATCCAGAAAAGGGCTAAAATAAACTCTTTCAGTAAATGTAAAAGGTCCGTTTAACAATCGTCCTTTGTTATACTGCCCACTGACACACCTACACAGATGTTCTTCCGTAAGAAGAGTTACCGGACCCAGGTTTGAAATTTCATGGGAAAATGTGACGGCGGACGCTGGTTATCATGCTGAGTCGGGTCCGGTCCAGCAGGTAAAGAGGATAAAAGTATAAATACTCCGGGGAAGACCGGTTGACGATCAGTCTAAGCGAGACGTTATGATCACAGTCTGCGAGGAGATTCTGAAGAGCATTCTGCAAGGATGTCAGTGAAGGAGCGAATTTCTAGTGCGTGAAAGTACGACGCGATTACGGCGACGTCACAAGTAATTCCAGCGCATGAAAACAAGAAGTGGTTGGTGAGTTACTGTTAAGACTAAGTGAAAAAGATAATGTACTAAATTTCATTTATAAATTGTTAGGGTAATTATTGTTTATTTGCAAAAAGCAAAGGTATTTACAGCGAAAGAACTTTATATTTGTCTTATATATTGTACTATTTTTGTTAATACAAGACTAGTGGTTAAAAGTGAACTCCAGAGGGCTCCCTCAACGGGACTACGGTCTTACTTACCCCTCAGTCGTGAATTTCCAAGTTCCGGAGGATCGATAGGGACGAACTGCTGCAAAAAAGAAGAGTCAAACGTGATTTTTCTACACGCTGGGGTTTGAATTCTGATATTCCTCTCTATCTAAACCAGAGTATGCCGAGAACAAAGGAAAGTTTTTGCATTAGCGAGAAAAGCGAAATCCGATAAATACTACATGTAATTACGGATAAGAGACGGTTCAATCTTAATCCGAAAAACTGACGGTGACCCGGTAATTAAACTTGAAAGCGTTCATTCTGTTAATTGTTTAATCTAAATCACGAGAATATATAATATCTTATTTCTATTCATCATTATAATAGTAACTGTATATAAATAATTTTTCCCCGATAATTTAGTGAAATACTACTGTGTATAGTTCAAAATATTCGTAGTATAAGGGAAAACTTTGATGGAAATTAATAAATTAGAAAATTACCAGCTTGTATGAACAGAGACGTGGGTTTACAGTGAAGAAATAAACTGCTAACCGATCGATAATCATACTAGCTACTCTAATTGTAACGACGACTACAGAGCGGGCAGAATAGCTGCTTATATTAAAGATCTAATGTACGATTTAATAATGCGACCTCTGTCTCCGCTGCAAGGTACAAAGGTTGATTTTAAAGCGGCAGATACCGAATTTTGTCTTATCGCTTTATACAGATTCCACATTACAGCTAGCGACTACTTTCTTAATGAAATAAAAGAATATCTAGTTTTTATTACCGCCCTAATCTCTTAATAACGGCTGACATAAATAATAATATTTTAAAATTAAATTCTTTGGTAGACGAATACAGATTTGTAATCTCCAGCCTCTTACGTAGAAGAACCTACGCGTACGTGTGGAAACTCTATCTCGTGTCTGGATCATCTATTTATTCGCTCCAATCACTTGTAGAGGACGATACTTTCCGATCAGCTGTTCAACATTTCGAAATAACTGACCGCTCAATAATTTCTTTACACTACAGTAAACTATACTCTCTTTCTGACATGTTTCTCTACCGCTAACGGTCGATTTGATTTTTCAAAAATTGATATGCCTACCCTTAGAAACGAATTAGACAAAACCGACTGGTCGCGTTTGCATATATTTATGAAGATGTAAATACGGTTTTTGATGCATTCTCAAAAACGTTTGAAAGGGTAACTTAGAACTTATCAAGAGTAAAAAGTTATCGTAAAAAATAATATAAAAAACCATCTCAAAAACCTTGGTTAAATTTTCATCTTATAACTAAAATCGAAAAGAAAATTTATATTAAAAATTTGGAATAGTAACCGTATAAAATTAAACTTTTAAACGAATACAAAAAACTACGCGACCAAGCCAAGTGTGAAGCAGCTAACTCCCAATTCTACAATGAAATGCTGAGTACTTTAAAGGGTAACCCGGTAGAAAGCTTGCGTATCGTAAATAAACTTATCGGTAAAAATAAACCGAGTAATAAAATAAACCAAATTAAAGATATTAACAAGATAAACCAGATTAGAGATGGTCGAATAATATCGGTCAATTTCTGTACTGCGAATGAATTAATCACTTGCCACAGTGAATACAGCTCTGCCACTTTCATCGGACACAAATAAACGCAATGAAACCCTCCAAAACCGTTATAAAACCTTATTCCATTCTGAAAATACAAGTCCGTCTACAATGTTTATACGCCTACAAACAAAAAAGAAATAGAAAATTTAGTAAAATCCCTTAAATGAAGAAAAGCCCCTGGGCATGATCAAATTACAGTAGATACATAAAGACTGCAATAGACAAAATATCTGATATACTAGTCTTTCTCTTTAATCTTAGCGTGGCAACAGGAGTGTATCCAAAGCGATTAAAAAAGTCTGTCATTATTCCAATACATAATGGAGGATTTAAAAACGATCCTAATTATTACGGACCTATTGCTTTATAATCGATTTTTCCAAAATACTTGAAAAGCTCAAGCGGATTCGTTTAAATGGTTTTTTAAGTAAAACATATTTCTATAATAATAATGAATTTGGTTTAGGAAAGGCCGTGATACAGAAAATGCAATGCTAAATCTCTTCTCTTGTATTTATAACAGTATAAACAGCGACTCAAAGGCTGCTGCATTATTCCTACATATTAGAAAGGCCTTCGATTCTGTCGATCCTAAAAAAACTAAGAAATGCCGGTGTCAGAGAAATCTGTGGGGATTGGTTTTCTAGCTTTCTGTCAGGTAGAATCCAGTAAGTTAGAGTTGGAAATTCTTTGAATACGAATCGCGCAAAAAGCTCTACGCTTTTAGCACAGCTCTTTTTCGTATACATTAAAAATCTGTGTGGAGAGGTGTTCTTAACGGTAACTTCTTCTATTGTTATGCAATTCTAATGGTATCAAGGTTTATTGGCCTTGGTGGGATGTTAATAAGTACGAGAATTATTTCATTTACTTTAGTCGTAGACAGCACAGTGCCTTTAAGTTATATATTAATTTTTTTTATTTTTTTTTTATTCATTTAATACAGTTAAAATAATGTGATGGTAACTAACTCCCACACAGGTTTCTTCTCGGGAGTACCTAATTTTTTTTCAGCTTTAAAAGAACTAGATATATTAGAAACTTTAATAATGTTACCGGCTTTTAAGTACAATGAAGTTGATGTAAGAATTTTTTTGTATGAAAATATAATGTAGATAAGAAATTATGTAAAAAGGAGGAGAGGACAAATAATTAGTAAATAAAATGACAACGGAAGCATAAGAGACCCTTAATGGAATGGAATGCAAAGTTGGCAGGAGTCTATTACTCCCTACTCCATCGCAGAACCTGGACAGAGTCCCTTGCTGCTGGATCATTCTAATCGGGCTTGTTTTTTTTAAAAGGGTTAATTTTAAATAGCGGGTCTAATTTTTACAAGTTTTGTTTATTATTATTTAGTGTTTTAAGGACGGATTTAATTGCATTCCAATTCCGTTGTTAAACCAGCGTTATCGAACCCATTTTACGGGCCGACCGCGGAAGGCTAGGCTTATAAAGCCTGTCCTCCCGACGTAATTCCCCTTCAGACCGTCCACTGAAGTCCTTTCGGTGCTAACTCTTAATAGGCTAGCAGGAATACGCCACAAAGGAGCACTACCTGTAAGGAGGGAGCAATGCGTCCCCTTTTCCGGAGGAGTCGCAATTGCTGGGTTATTTTATCTTATTGTAAGTTTTGAAAAGGAGAGGATGTTTAGAAGCTCTTCATCCGCTTCTGGTATGGCTGCCCTTCAGGACGCATCTCTGCTGGGCTCTGTTCCGGACTCCAGTCCGTGATGTTGAGACGAGTGGCTGGTCTTCCTTCTTCTTCATCTTCATCTTCTCCTTCT
Source organism: Lycorma delicatula (assembly GCF_047948215.1). Taxonomy (NCBI): domain Eukaryota; kingdom Metazoa; phylum Arthropoda; class Insecta; order Hemiptera; family Fulgoridae; genus Lycorma; species Lycorma delicatula. The sequence goes on along the minus strand of NC_134460.1, from coordinate 15,180,919 downwards.
TCTTCTCCCGAAGACTTCTTCGTTCTTCTTTGACCTGCACTTTCCAAGAATTGGTAGTAACCGAAGTTACATACCATTAACCTTGTAATTCCCGAAGCCCCGAAGGGCTGAACGGGGGAAAGTGCAGGTTTCTTCGCTCTTCTGTGCTGTCAGTGGCTGCTGGGCAGGTGACTGCTGGGCAGGTGGCTGCTGGGCAGAAGGCTGCTGGGCAGGTGGCTGCTGGGCTCGTTCCCTCTTTCTTCTTTCTTGAAAGGAAAGGAAGGTAATAGGGAACTTACAAATGGTGATACCTATTCGCGATCGCGGTTTTGGGGCGGCGATTTTCTGGAAAGAAGCAAACAGTAATTATTCACTCCACGTAATTATTAACCTTCAGACACACGTGTGTCTGAGAAGGGGTTGGGGGGACCCGACCCTTAATCGTAAGCCGAAGTGTTGTGTTGTGTTACACGCAAACAATTATCCCCTTGCCTGGTTTCATAAAAGCGGATATTGTTATTTTTTAGGAATAAGTGACTTCGGTTTTTGAATTAGATATAGTTACATTTCAAGCTTCGCAGACATTTTAAAAAGTAAAGACAAATTATTTTCTGATCGTTAATTAAAATTTGGTGATCTGCAAATAAAATTCAAGAAAATTTTAAACATTTTTTCTTTTAATTTAAAAATACAACCGGTAGATTATTTTGATAAACCAAGTAAAAAAAGCCGCATATTAATAACGAATAAATATTATTATAATAAGAATAACGTATTTTTAAAACTACAATTCTTTTAAAATAATTGATAAATCGCCTGTTGTGGAAAAATATGAATAGCTATTTTGGAAAGCAGTTGGTAATCATCTTCTTTTGAAATTCGTTGCAAATCCCTAAACGAGACGATTTACCAAATGAAGTTTTTATTTACGAATATAAAATTATCCGACATATGAATGAAGTTTTTCATCGTTATATAATTTTCTTTATCGCCTTAAAAAAAAACGAAACGAACGTACCACCACACATTTTTTACCGCCAAACATTTTTTGGCATAATCATTCCTGACTAAAAATAACTATTAATTGAAAAACAGTTAATAAATGAAAATTTGAAGTCGATCCGAGTACATCCAAATTTGGCAAACGCAACGAAAAATAAAATATTTTTTGCGCGTTTTAAACAGAGAGGAGAAGACCAATTTGGTTTCAGGAAAAGTATAGGGACAAGGGAAGCAATTTTAGGCCTCAGATTAATAGTAGAAGGAAGATTAAAGAAAAACAAACCGACATACTTGGCGTTTATAGACCTAGAAAATGCTTTCGATAACGTAGACTGGAATAAAATATTCAGCATTTTAAAAAAATTAGGGTTCAAATACAGAGATAGAAGAACAATTGCTAACATGTACAGGAACCAAAAAGCAACAATAACAATTGAAGAACATAAGAAAGAAGCCGTAATAAGAAAGGGAGTCCGACGAGGATGTTCCCTATCTCCGTTACTTTTTAATCTTTACATGGAACTAGCAGTTAATGATGTTAAAGAACAATTTAGATTCGGAGTAACAGTACAAGGTGAAAAGATAAAGATGCTACGATTTGCCGATGATATAGTAATTCTAGCCGAGAGTAAAAAGGATTTAGAAGAAACAATGAACGGCATAGATGAAGTCCTACGCAAGAACTATCGCGTGAAAATAAACAAGAACAAAACAAAAGTAATGAAATGTAGTAGAAATAACAAAGATGGACCGCTGAATGTGAAAATAGGAGGAGAAAAGATTATGGAGGTAGAAGAATTTTGTTATTTGGGAAGTAAAATTACTAAAGATGGACGAAGCAGGAGCGATATAAAATGCCGAATAGCACAAGGTAAACGAGCCTTCAGTAAGAAATATAATTTGTTTACATCAAAAATTAATTTAAATGTCAGGAAAAGATTTTTGGAAGTGTATGTTTGGAGTGTCGCTTTATATGGAAGTGAAACTTGGACGATCGGAGTATCTGAGAAGAAAAGATTAGAAGCTTTTGAAATGCGGTGCTATAGGAGAATGTTAAAAATCAGATGGGTGGATAAAGTGACAAATGAAGAGGTATTGCGGCAAATAGATGAAGAAAGAAGCATTTGGTAAAATATAGTTAAAAGAAGAGACAGACTTATAGGCCACATACTAAGGCATCCTGGTATAGTCGCTTTAATATTGGAAGGACAGGTAGAAGGGAAAAATTGTGTAGGCAGGCCACGTTTGGAGTATGTAAAACAAATTGTTGGGGATGTAGGATGTAGAGGGTATACTGAAATGAAACGACTAGCACTAGATAGGGAATCTTGGAGAGCTGCATCAAACCAGTCAAATGACTGAAGACAAAAAAAAAAAAAATTTAAACAGAATGTAAAAAGTACAAATAAAAGATTTTTTTTAATTTTCCTTCGTTTCTTTAAAAAAAAATTGAATAATGAAATTAAACTGCGTGCATTAACAAGGAAGCGGCTGAAGAGTAAAACAACATTACCTTTAATATATATTTTATCTTTATTATGAAACGAGTTGTAAACCTTTAAAGGTTTATCGGAAAACAAATTACGCGGTAAGTAGGATGTTCGACATCGTAAAATTTACTCGTCACTTTGATAATGTGTTAACGCATCGTTGACCGCACGGTAATAGTATTAATCTGAAATTCTTTTAACTTAAAATTTGATATAAGCAATGAATATTTTTCTTAACACTCATTCAATAATAAAAAAAGCCGACAAACGATTGTAAAACTTCCCGGCGTTGTCCAGCGGTTTACAAAATTTTAAAATCGTAATAATATAATTAAATTAAGTAGTTAAGTAAAATTTATTTAATTTTAAATATTATTAAACATCTTTTACGAATGCAAAAATCAAACAATATATAGTGACATGAACTAAATAATTTTATTAACAAAATAAGTTAAATAAATATAAAAATTTTGAATATTAAATGCAGATTATTATAATCTTTATTAATATTAACGACAGTGAAAATAGTGTTTTTATCGGTACGACTGACCGGGAAGCAAATTTGATTCGTAATTGCGAAAAACATCAAAATTTTCAGCAAAGCATTTTGGCTGGATTTGATCCCGTTGTCTAAATTACATTTTTTTAATATATAAACATTAGAGCTATATAATAAAATAATATATAATTAAAATATCTGATGTGAACACCGCATGACTTCCTTGTACATCTATTAAATTACATATACACATTTTTGCTGCACTTCAGTTAAACTTATTTCATTTGAAAGTGAGATACGGTCCTCCAATTCTATAATAAAAGTGGACAGTTACACGATTGCTAAAATATTAGTTTTTATTAATGGAATGGAATGGAATGCAAAGTTGGCGGGAGTTTATTACTCCCTACTTTATCGCAGAACCTGGACAGAGTCCCTTGCTGCTGGATGATTCTAATCGGGCTTGGTTTTTAAAAGGGTTATTTTATATCTCGGATCCAATTTTTTCAAGTTTTGTGTATTATTATTTTAGTGAATTTAAGACGGATTCAATTGCATTCCAATCCGTTGTTGAACCAGCGTTATCGAACCCATTTCATGGGCCGACCGCGGAAGGCTAGGCTTATAAAGCCTGTCCTCCCGACGTAATTCCCCTTCAGACCGTCCACTGAAGTCCTTTCGGTGCTAACTCTTTAATAGGCTAGCAGGAATACGCCACAACGGGGCACTAGCTATAAGGAGGGAGCATTGCGTCCCCTTTTCCGGAGGAGTCGCAATTGCTGGGTTATTTTGTCTTTCTAGTTTTTTAAAAAGGAGAGGTTGTGTAGAAGCTCTTCATCCGCTTCTGGTATGGCTGCCCTTCAGGACGCATCTCTGCTGGGCTCTGTTCCGGACTCGAGTCCGTGATGTTGAGACGAGTGGCTGGTCTTCCTTCTTCTTCATCATCATCTTCTCCCTCTTCTTCTTCCGAAGACCTCTTCGTTCTTCTTTGGCCTGCACTTTCCAAGAATTGGTAGTAACCGAAGTTACTGTTTTTATTAACATCAAATATTTATTCAATTATTAATTCAACAATCTTACCTGAAGTATTATTTATTTCTTTAAATAAATTGTTTACCAATTAATTCAGTAATAAAAACTGATTATTCTACACCGTAAGGTGAAAATTAATATTTGTAACCGGTATGCAGGAATTCACTAAACGGAATAGTTTAATTATTATTAACTTTTATTTAGACGACACACCAGAAATCTTGTGCATATTACGCACAGTGAAAAAAATTTAACAATCACTTTAAAAAGAATACAATTCAAAAATCAATTTTATTTTTCTGTCAAATAATTAAATAAGATGATTTTTTTTATAAATAAATATGCAATTTTTATAAGAATTTGCCGAGAAAATACAAAAATAATACGATTCTAAATTATAATTTTCAATTAAAATTAAATAATCAGATGTTCCACCAAATCTATTATTTTAATTTTATTTCACTAAATTTTTTTTAAATTTTTTTATTAGCAATGATTAACTTTTTTTACAATCACGGGTTAATAGTTAATTATTAGATCAATCTATTTAAATTAAAAAAAAAAAATTAAAAAAAGAACTCTAATTCGAACCGACGTGCCTCCCTTAAGATCCAAATTTTCATTAATTAAAATTTTAATTTTAATTTCGATTGCAATCAAAAAGGAAGGGCACTAGATGTTACAACGGTGGTAAATCCAAAACTTTAACATCCTACGGCTAATCGTTTTTGAATTATGCGAGATATATAATACGCACATACATACATACGTACGTACAGACGTCACGCCGAAACTAGTGAAAATTGATTCAGGGATGGTGAAAATGTAAATTTCCGTTGAAATATGAAATCCGAAATGTTTTACGATCACAATACTTCCTTGTACGAAGTAAAAAAAATAGTTAAAAAAGGAGATGAAATCTAAAGACCGTAATTTTACGCAATCACAATACTTCGTACAAGGAAGTAAAAAACATCTAAATTTAGAACAAAAATGCGTTTCCATTTGACCCCTTTGCGTGGCCACTCGTGTAACAATTTTAATAACAATTAAAACTTAAAAAATAAAGGATTGTAAATTACAAAAAAATCAAGTATTAATGTCATCTATATTAATACTAGATACGGTTGAAATTTAAATCTTGAAAATAAAAGTTAAAAAAAATACTATTTAAATGTGGGGGTCTCACTTAGCCCCTTTGTTTTTTGGTACTTTTGTTTTTTAAATTGTTTACAAGAATAATTAATTATTAACTTCAGTTAAGATGACTCGATTTCTTGTGAAATAATTCAACAAAACTAAAAAATTGTAGTTTAATAGAATAATATTTATGTACTGTGAAATACTTTTATAATAAATATTTTAGGTACCCTCTTGTCCGATGAGATAGAAAATCAAGCTAAAACTACGATATGTACAGCAAAATTTCAATTTTTTCGTCAATAGATTCTCGAAATATGAAATAATATTGAATATCCTTCAACCTTAAACGCAACCGACTTAAAACTATGGAATTTTATTTAATTTAATAATATTTTCATTCTTGTAAAACTCAATTTGCTATAACCATAGAAGAGGTAAAAAATTCAAAACCGTGAAAACTATCCCTGCCACTTTTTTTAATTTTCTCCAAAATTTAATGTCTTCAGTGACATATATATAAAATGAATAGGAAATTTTTGAGCCGTTTTCAAAGAATTTATGTCGGGGCACCAGAGGTACTAATCAAAATACAGCCATATTAACTCAAGTTCGAACATTCATGTTCCGGAAATTTCTATATCTTTTTTTGTATTTTTCTGGACTAAGGGAGCCTTGAAACCTCAAAATTTGAAAAAATTCCGATACAAAATTTTGTCGGTAAGCGCACTATACTTTACCATTATAGTTATACTATTGGGTCATCAATAGAGCTCTAGCCGGGTAAATAAAAAATCATTTTTTCCATATTAATTTTTATTTTATATTTTTCGGTTGAAAAATTAATTGCTCAACTGAATTACCCCAACTAAATTTTTTTATCCAATACAGAAAAATAGTCGATAATAAAAGGTGTTAATATTTAGGATATAAATGTTGGTTTGTAAAATACCACATTGGAATTCTATATAAATTGAACTTTACATAGTAAATAATTTAAAAATAATATTGAAAAAAAAGTTTAAGTACAAAAGAGTTTTTTTTGAAATCAACAGTGACGAATAAAAATTAAATATTTCAACCTTTTTTTATATTATTTGTAAATTTTTAATTAATATATATATAAACAGAAGCACAAACTATCCAGATCACAAACAAATCACTACGTAGATTGTAAAAATAAATACAAATACACAGATAAAATACTTAGATCACAAATATTCTATTTTCATAAATGTTCAGGTAAACCGGCCATTATGATATTTTACAGTATTACAATTGTCACATAAAACAATGATAAGCCAATGACACGACGTTTCGCTTCACTTTATCAAGTGCAACTACAAAACAAATCCTACATACGATATGATCCACACTATTGGAGTGATGCGATGACTTATATCCGTCACTTCTATAATTCATCTTGACTGGAATCGTATCATACGACTAAATAGTTATTCCTTTATAAACCGATATGTAATCCTATATAATAATCTTTCACTACTTTATTTATAGTAGATTAAATATATTATACGAAATATGTGAGAAAAGTAATGAGATTGGTAACACTGCGAGCGATCTGGCAACGCTGTGTCTACCGGTCTGTACTAGATCGGTTTGTTCATCCCTTCCGCATGCTCAGTACGAGTTTCAACTCCGTTCAGCCAAAACATTATTTTTGAGAGCGCCATCAGTGAAGTTGTGTTTTTGTTGAATGTTACGAAAATGGAGCATCGGAATTTAGAGCGACGGTGTGCAATCAAGTTTTGTGTTAAACTTGGGATATCCGCGAGTGTGAACTTTGAAAAAGTTGAAACAGGTCAATGTGGAACATTGCTTATCAAGAGCACAAGTTTTCCGCTGGCACGAATAATTTTTGGAAGGCCGAGAAAACGTTGAAGATCAACCTCGCTCCTTAAACTTCAAAATCTGACGAAAACGTTGAGCGTGTGAGGGTTCTTGTGATATCAGATCGTCGTTTAACAATAAGGATGAGGAGTGAACGGTTAAATTTAAACGCTTTCACCGTACATCAAATTTTGACAGACGATTTGGACATGCGAAAGGTTGTGCGAAATCGGTGCCGAAAAACCTTACAACGGAACAGAAGGACGATCGAAGAAACGTGTGCGTTGATCTTCTTGAGAGGATTGACAACGACCAAGAATTCTTTAATCGTGTGATCACAGATGATGAATCCTGGATATTTGAGTACGATCCTGAAACAAAGCGGCAAAGCGACGAGTGACACACTCCGTCATCTCCTCGACCGAAAAAATGTCGAATGAGCAAATCAAAGATCAAAACCGTGCTGGTTTACTTTTTTGACACAAAGGGTATCGTGCATAAAGAATTTGTTCCTTTCGAAAAAAACTGTCAACAAAGTGTTTTACAAAGGTGTCCTTGATTCGCGTGAGATCAGACACCGCAGACAAGTGGGTGCTTCATCATGAGAATGCCCCGTGTCACACGGCCACTTCCATCAGGGAAGTTTTTACCTCAAAAAGCATTCCTACGGTTCCTCAACCCCCCCTAGTCACCTGAGTCCTTGTGACACCCGTGACACAAGGACGTTTTCCTTTTCCCGAAATTAAAACGTGTCTTAAAAGGACGTCATTTTGAAACTCTGGAGAACATTCAAAAGACTGTGACCGACCGGTTAAAACCCCTACCAGTGTTGAAGCCTTTCAGCACTGCTACCAGGACTGGGAACAACGACTCCTCCGGTGTATAGCTGCTCAAAGGAACAACTTTAAAGGGGATGATAATATTGTTGTTTGAAAAAAATAAAAACTTTGGTAAGTAGAAAGTCAGTCTCATTACTTTTCTCACACACCTCGTATTATAATAGCACACAATCCACTTAAGCGTTAATATCCGAACTGTTGTTAATAGAATTTTTATCTTTCATAATGAGAATGATTTCAAGAACCAATCTTCTAGTATTATTTACGTCATAGTCCAAAGTTTCTACTTCGTCGTAATTAAAGCTGTTAGCTTTTTTTCGTGTTTGGATGCTGTGACTTCACTTTCCGGTATTCATGCTCGAAACGCTTTTTTAAATATTGCGTGGTTTGTTCTATATATTGCACCTGTCATTAATTACAATGATAGCTATATACTCCATTACACTGTTTAAATTTTTCAATTGGCGATTCCAATTTGAGAAAAAGCGGTTAAAATTGTTGGGTTTTTAAACGTCGCTTTGAATTGTTGTTTCAAAACATTTTTAATCTTTTCTGACAAATTCTGGGCTTTTGGAACAGTTATATAGCGCTTATTACCGCTTTCATCGTTTACCGAATCTCCTGTGACGTTACTGTTATTGTTATCCTTAGAATTACATACTTTATAAATCCTATCACGGTAAACAATGTAAACTAATTTTGTGAGATAATTATTTTTTAATGACAAATTTTTGTTTCTTTAATTATTCTCCTTCTGCCCATCAGGTTAGTAAACGTTACAGCTCATCTGCTAAATTTTTTATCACAACCTTTTTTGTACGACATCGGCTGGGCTGACAGATAGTTTAAATATCTACCCGAAGAAACCCTCTTAGCGCACCAACTAGTGTATAATTTTCCATTCCGATGGGGTACAGTATCAAGAAATTCTAAACTTTAATAATTTAATTTTCACTTTACACTTCTCTTGTGAATTTAATAGCCCTTATATCTGTTAAATTCATTCAGTGTTTCATCGACTTGGTTCTCCGGTAAACATAATACAATAACATCTACATATCTTTTACAGAAAACCACCTTACTCTTCAATTCAGCCATTATTTGGGATTCTTAAATTTCCATCATCAAATTTGCCGAGCATGCAGATAAACATCTTTTTTTTGATTTATGTAATAATTGTAATATCGTAAAACTTTATAACGATCGGTTAACCTCAATATCTATGAAAATAAAATATTTGCGATCTAAGTGTTTTATGTGTATTTTTACCATTTACGTAGCAATTTATTTGTGTTCTGAATATTTTGTACTTCTGTTTTTATTACAATATCCAACCGAGGAATAATCATTCATGATTTTATACATATAATTAAACTCTCCGCAGTTAAACTCTCCGGGCGGGTTGCCCTGGCGGCGGCGTTTCGGAATCGGATTATTAGGTGTCCAAAACCGATTACCTCTTGTGAAAAATATTTTTTTTTTAAATGATGAAAATCGATATAACGAAAGTTAAATTAAAGATTTAACTCTAGAAATTGATACTGACGAGTCGGGATTTTCCGCTAGCGATCGGTACATTCCGGTGCCTACTTTTTGGTTATAAGTCATTATTTTATGAAGAAAGACAATCGCATAAATAAATAAAAAATATGTAAAAAGATTATTACAACGTTACTCTTAAATTAAACGTATTAAAAGTTAAAAAATAATTTTAGGACGGTATCTCAGAATGGAATTGACAACAAGCTTTGATGGTGACATGTAAGATTAAAAGTGGGGTGCTGCAACACCCCACTCTTTAGGCCATTCATCACGCATAAGAAAAAATTGGCAAAAACACCAAAATTTTAATTTGAAGCTGTGGCTTTCACATAATCTTACATATCACCATCAAAGGTTGTGGTAAAATCCATTCTGAGATACCGTCCTAAAATTAATTTTTACCCTTTAGTGGGTTTAATTAAAGAGTGGTGTTTTAATTTTTTTTTTAAGTACTTTTTCTATTTTCTACTTTTTAGTGCATTTAATATAACAGTGGTTTTTAAAAAGTTTTTTTTTTACATATTTTCTACTTTTTAGTCTATAAATTTATACTTTACAGTTGCAGTAGGGCACAGGTTTGACCGTATTTAGCGAAAGATCGGATCGGTACGTTTTAAGGTGGGTGAGTGCAATCAAAACATAGGACTAAATGGTTTAATTTCCGGATAACTAAGATCCGGTCTAACAAGTTTGTATCCGATCCATTAAGCAGTTAGCGTTCAACCTGCCGATACATATGTCGTTTGAATCGTGAAAATTGGACGAGCGGTTACCGAGATATTACGGTGGCACCCCATCACACCCCCTCACCAATTTCTGAACAGCCCTCTGCGGGCACTTGAAAATATTATCATCCGACGTGCACCATCGGGAGCGGATGAGGTTATCGTCCATGGGGATCGAAAAAGTTTTCAGAGCGCTAGACCACGAGACATGTACTAACGAATCGGGATTTTCCGGTTGTGATCGGTACATTCCGGTGCTAAGCTAAAGGGGACGAACACATACATACAAATGCCGTTTAGTAGGGTAGGATATGAATAAAGAACAATACAAAATAATTATCGACAAATTAAAAATTATTGGGGTAATGAAAAAGTTTTGAATTTTTCAAAGCTCAGAAATAGCAGTGCAAAATTAGATTACAGTGAACCACAAATAGCTCGCCACGAGTAGAAAGAACACTTCACGAGTTAGATTAAAAATCGCTGAATGGCTGAACAAAAAAAGAAAGCTACGTATTGAACAATTTTTTATCGTATTATTTCTGATGTACACAAATAAAAAAATTTCATTTAAATCTATTTTTCTTTCCTTTAAATTTTTAATTTTTTTAACGTAAGACTTTTATTGACGGGCAAACCTGAGATAGTTCTATCTCATTATAAAAATTTAGGCTTTTCCGGGAATCGAATAAGGAAGTTGAAGATTATTTTCCACGATGAAGAAAAAACACAAAGTATTATTATAATGTTAAACAACGTATAATCATCGTAATTTGAAGGAAAATTTTAAGCTCGGGAAATATAAATTTTACTATTCCTTTATTTTCCAAAACAAAACAAACACGACGAGTAAAGTAAGAAAATTATAATGATTTCAAGAAGATTCGACAACTGGTGTTACTAATGACATCAGCAAGGGCGAACTAACAAAGTTACATAAAGCCAAGCTGACATCACCGTTAACAAGCTTTGTCAAACATTGAAATATGCGATAAAGTTCCTTTAATATTTTTTTTTATACGAGTAAAAAATTATATTTCATCGTATCTCGTAGCTAAAACCTATCGTGTATTAAATACTTATGAAAAAACATCTAATACATATGAAAAAATACATCTGAATTTTTAACTTATTTAAAAACTATTGTAGACAATTTATAAATATTAATAATTTTCTGAAATTGTACTGAAATATCTCGTTTTAACTGTACTTTGCTTATTGTAGTTTTTAATACCCGTAAAATCTTATTCTCAGAAATATATACGTTAAATAAAATATATAACAACTTTAACGGAAAATCGCTATTTGTAAGTGAGCGCTAGAAAACGATGATTTATTCGGTATAAAGGTTGATCGAGTTAAAGTAATGAAAGAAAAAACCAAAATAGTAATAAAGAGAGTTATCTTATGTATTTAAAAATAACATAGATAAATGCGCTCCACAAAATTTTTTTGAGGTGGCTTAAGGGTTATTAATTTACAATATACCGTTTAGATGCAAAACTCCCGTACTTCTTTTCTGATTCGTGATATACTTAAAAAAATAAGATATACAAAGCCATGTTTGGGGGAGGGGGTGAATATTAAATAAAACTTTTGGTAATTTGTGATCGCAATAAAAAAACTTCAATTTTGGTAAGAAAATATTTTTGTAAAGGCGCTCAAGTAAAAATTTGAAAAATTCTATTTCGGTCAAAACATCCCCGCCTCTTTTTTAACTTTTGCAAAAATTTAATACGTTTTTGCCACCCGAAGATAGTACCAGTATACCAAGTTTTATGAAAATCGGTCAACAGGGTCCAAAATTATAAGACTAAATACAGGCCAACATACACACGTACGCACAAATATCTGTTGGACAAAATAGAGTTTCTGCACTTCCGAGGATTGGAATAAAAAGGTTTTCGTAGATTATTTACAATTTATTTAAATCTTTTTTTTTTTTTTTTTTTAATTTTTTAATGACTTCTATGGCACAAAACTTAAAAAAGACCAATAATTTTTTAGATTTTTTTTTACCGATCTATATACTTTCCCGCTGTCGCTGTGGCTGGTATAGCAGCATATATTGTTACAGTCAGAAAATAGAAATATCCAAAACCGGAAAGATCTCTCTGTACTATTTTCCCCGCACTCTATTCTTACAATAGATAAACCTCAAAAAATCGTCATATTCTCGGGCCATCCCGTTATACACGTTATGCAAGCGAAAAAGATTCATTATTATTCTTTATATTTTTCATAACATTTGCGCTTCAGATACGAATAATCTGACCTCCAAAACGAATTACTAGAATTTCAATCCGTCATCTAGAAGATCCTGGGTGTGAATCCCAGTCCGGTTAGAGATTTTTTCATACCTTTCTAAATTTCCACGCGCGCGTTTATAAGCTGAATTAATAATGTATAAAAAAAGTTGTTTCACTTATAAGTAGAAATCGCACGCTTACATGTCAAAGGATATTCGCAGTTATTTCAAGAGAATATATTTTAATCGGCCCGTCTCTGAAGGATCACCGAACTAAAAAATTATTTTAAAAATAAATTTGCATACTTCAGACCAAACATTCATATTTAAACATTATATGTAATGCTTACGTAGCAATCTGTTCAACTAGTGAACAATAACACCCGCCTAGATCGACGAGATGAGATGAGATATGTATGATGGGGAAATGACTTGCAGTCTTATACAGCTCATTCCTGAACCGAGTGGTGAACTGAACCTCAACCAACAAAGTACATTGATATCCACTGTGTACTATTCAAATCCGTATAAAAGAACTAACTTTACTAGGATTTGAACATTCATACTCGATACATTAATCAGTATATGTAATAATAAATGATAAACTTCCCGTATTTTTCTGAAACTGTTAATTTCAAAACACGGCGTCTGATTAATTGATACTTAATTTTATTTCATTATAACTCTTACTTTATTAACGGTAGAACTAAATCAGCTAGCCGCACAGCATATGCCATGTAATATTACGATGATCAAAGACATAACGATAACCTCCGTATATAAGTTCAGTAACGGTATAAATATATTTAATTGAAATATTCTATATACAAAGAAATTAAAAATTAAAATTATAAATTGAAATTACAAAAAAAGCTTCGGTAAAATTCAAGATAAATAAACACTTTCTGTTATTTAGTGTTAAGTACCGATACGTAGAAAGAAATAAAATGAATAGTAAAAATTTTCCCACACGCTATAAAACTTTTAAATCGCTTAGATTTAGAAGGTTATAATTCATTAAAACGACACAGGCAGTTTTAAATGGATTATTTCAACACGGCGTTAAGATATAAAATAAAAGATTATACATTATTTTTTAACCGGGTCTTTGCTCGTTGAAAATTCAACAAAAGAAATTAACTTAAAAAAACAAATAAAATAAAAAACTACATAAAACGTAGCGAAACACCCGAATAGTTAAGAAAAAAATATGAAAAAATTTGTTTTCAGAGCTCCACCTCCTCTGTAAAACGTTTCTTGATGAAAGATAATACTATTTTTAATAAAACAGGATATAATTTTTTTATTTATCGACAAGTTTTTAACTTGTAGAGATCTTATCGCGATATCATCTTTAAAATTTGATCAACGTATCATCATACGAGGGAATACCCGGAATTTTTTTTTTAATTTACGTATTTACTGTTTTTACAAAAAAAATACCTTAAATCTCCTTCAAATTACTCTCCCTTAGAGCTAATACATTTTCCCAGTCTTTTATTCCGTTGCTGAAAACGTTTTTAAATACGTCTGTTGCGATATTGAACAGCACCTTCCTAGTATCTTTTTTCACCTCATCCACGATGGCAAAACGGTTTTCTTTCAGGTTCCTCATGATTCGCGGGAACAAAAAAACCGCACGGAACTAAATCAGGTGAATAAAACGGGTGGGACAAGGGAGTCATCCCGTTTTTTGCTAAATATTGGCGCACTGAGACGGCTGTGCGAGCAGATACATCGTCATATTCGGAAAACGACAAATCCTCACACTTGAGCTTTAATCGGGCGAGACGAATTGCACTTATTTCATTACATTGCGAAGCGAGTTCCGCTAGCTTGAATTCTGTTTGGTTCCGGGGTCGTAACCGCAGCACCGTGATTCATCAATATTAATAATCTTTGAAAAGAAATCTGAGCAGGCGATAAGATAAAGGGACAAAGAAAGCCTGGAGGCGTTTGAAATATAGGCAAGGAGGATATAGAAAAAAATTAACTGTTACGATTAGGTGAAAACGGAGAAGAAATAAGAATAATAAATGAGAATAGAAGCTTGAGAACATTCCAAAATAATAAACCGAACTTGCCGGGGCATAGACAATCTAAAATAAAATGGAAGTTTTTTTTTAACAGGAACTTTTTTGAAATAAAATATTTTCTAACTGAAAATAAAGAAAGAATTATTTTTTTCTTACTTAGGTAAAATCTCAAATTAATAATAATAAATTCAATTTATCTCCCCCGCCCCGCTTTTAAAATAACTGAAGACCGATTCTGGAATCATATAACCTTGATATTGAAATATCAATAATAAAAACACCAATAAAAAGTTGATTACGAAAGTGGTGTTCACAACGATAGTTTTTTTTATATTGAAGAAACAACTGTACGTATTTTACGATAAATTTAACAGTGATTCGTATAGATGAACGGGGATAATTACATGCGAAAACAGCATAGAACGGAATTTTTAATATGAAATATTAAGAAATCACAAAAGATTCTGACACACCTTTGACGATTCTGTTATGTAATATTGACTACAAACATTTGACCCAGAACGTTAAAACGCGTACCTGTTCAAATTCCTGTCAACACAAGAAATAAATAAAAATAATGAAATTCTATATAAATTAAAAAACTATAATCAAAATAGTGTAATTACGAAATCACGATTCGATTTGTTTCCGGTAAGGTGAAGTACGTTTCTAAGAATTATAAATGAATAGTGGTAGCGTCTTAGCCTAGAGGTCCCGTCTTCCCAAATCAGCTGATTTGGAAGCCGAGAGTTTCAGCGTTCAAGTCCTAGTAAAGCCAGTTATTTTTACACGGATTTGAATACTAGATCGTGGATACCGGTGTTCTTTGGTGGTTGGGTTTCAATTAACCACACATCTCAGGAATAGTCGAACTGAGAATGTACAAGACTACACTTCATTTACACTCATACGTATCATCCTCTGAAGAATTATCTAAACGGTAGTTACCGGAGGCTAAACAGGAAAAAGAGAGAGAGAGAGCCTAGAGGTCCCGGTTTCGAATCCCAGTTAGATATCATATTTTTCATACGCTACAAAATTTAAATTTCATATTCCTACGGCATAAGGGTTTATAGCTTACGTAGTGAATTAATCGTTTTAAAAAATACTTTTTTTTTCATTTAAATACAAAAAGTAACAAAAAAAAATTATTTATTAAAGTTGAAACTTCTACTGTTTAATGTTTCATTATTTTCATAAACTTATGAGATTCGTTTAGAAACTGCTTCGCTAAACGACTCTCATCTAAGTGGAGCATTTTGCTAGTCGAGTGAATAATAAATAACAGTAATTGATCTGTTGACCGAAATCTTCTCCTCAGTTTTTGAGGTGGTTAAATAACCGACCAGTATGTATGTAACTAAAATCTGGTACAGTTGAAACACAGAATAAACTTACTGAAAATTGTTTGTACTTATATTTTTATTTTTATAATCAATAAATTCATAAGGTTTCAATATACGGTCAAAATTCTACATCGTAAACAGCAGTTTTCATAATTTTAATAACCACAAATGAATATATGAAATTTTATAAATACGTACTTATTCAAACGTTTTTTTTTATATTTCAATATTTTTTTTTATTTTTATTTAGTATTATATACATTTTATATTTTATTATTACTTGAAATAACTAAAATAAAAACAGTCTGTTATTTATTCAGGTTACGTAAATGAATACATCGTTTTTATGTAAAATAATTAGCTCGGAATAACAGAATACAGAAGTAAAATGTTTTATTTATTTTACAATAAGAGTAATATTGAGCGGGTGTTGTCTAAAGATAGAGAGGAGAGTGGTCGAGCGGGACGCTCTAAACAGACACGTACAGCGAGGTATACGTACGCCATACCTCGCTACGTCATAACCCGTAACCGCAATGATGCGATGACCGGTGAATATCGTATCTGTCCCAAATTGAGAATAATGAAGTTCCCCTATCCCGGTTCGGGGTTCCCGACCCTACCTTTATATACTATTATTACACGATTTGTTTGTTTGTTATTTCCCCATTAATTCAATGACTTGATCGGATGGGAATTTACTTTACTGTACAACAAATAACACCGTATATGTCATTTATTTTAGTGTTCTCTGTTTAAATATCTATATCTATAATTAAATAGTGATATTAATTCGATTGGAATCGTTATGATTATTTACCGACCTCGGGAAATTAACAATTATTTTGTTTTTTAACCGAATGGTTATCGTAATAATTAATAAAATACGATATCAATAAAGGGAGAGGTATTTTATTGACGCCGTTAACGGACAATCGGTGCGGCGATCGGCATAGCAATATCTCAATAATTCGTTCTGAGTTCAATCACTGGAATTTTTTTCCTTTATCATTTTTTAATGCAGTACAAAGAAACAACTACGCAAAACGGTTATTAAAATAAATTAATTTTTTTTTTTTGTCTTCAGTCATTTGACTGGTTTGATGCAGCTCTCCAAGATTCCCTATCTAGTGCTAGTCGTTTCATTTCAGTATACCCTCTACATCCTACATCCCCAACAATTTGTTTTACATACTCCAAACGTGGCCTGCCTACACAATTTTTCCCTTCTACCTGTCCTTCCAATATTAAAGCGACTATTCCAGGATGCCTTAGTATGTGGCCTATAAGCTGTCTCTTCTTTTAACTATGTTTTTCCAAATGCTACTTTCTTCCTCTATTTGCCGCAATACCTCTTCATTTGTCACTTTATCCACCCATCTGATTTTAAAATTCACCTATAGCACCGCATTTCAGAAGCTTCTAATGTTTTCTTCTCAGATACTCCGATCGTCCAAGTTTCACTTCCATATAAAGCTACACTCCAAACATACACTTTCAAAAATCTTTTCCTGACATTTAAATTAATTTTTGATGTAAACAAATTATATTTCTTACTGAAGGCTCGTTTAGCTTGTGCTATTCGGCATTTTATATCGCTCCTGCTTCGTCCATCTTTAGTAATTTTACTTCCCAAATAACAAAATTCTTCTACTTCCATAATCTTTTCTCCTCCTATTTTCACATTCAGTGGTCCATCTTTGTTATTTCTACTACATTTCATTACTTTTGTTTTGTTCTTGTTTATTTTCACGCGATAGTTTTTGCGTAGGACTTCATCTATGGCGTTCATTGTTTCTTCTAAATCCTTTTTACTCTCGGCTAGAATTACTATATCATCAGCAAATCGTAGCATCTTTATCTTTTCACCTTGTACTGTTACTCCGAATCTAAATTGTTCTTTAACATCATTAACTGCTAGTTCCATGTAAAGATTAAAAAGTAACGGCGATAGGGAACATCCTTGTCGGACTCCCTTTCTTATTACGACTTCTTTCTTATGTTCAATTATTACTGTTGCTGTTTCGTTTCTGTAAATGTTAGCAATCGTTCTTCTATCTCTGTATTTGAAACCTAATTTTTTAAAATCCTGAACATTTTATTCCAGTCTACGGTATCAAATGCCTTTTCTAGGTCTATAAATGCCAAGCATGTCGGTTTGTTTTTCTTTAATCTTCCTTCTACTATTAATCTGAGGCCTAAAATTGCTTCCCTTGTCACTATACTTTTTCTGAAACATATTGGTCTTCTCCCAACACTTCTTGCACACTCCTCTCAATTCTTCTGTACACAATTCTAGTTAAGATTTTTTATGCATGGCTAGTTAAGCTAATTGTTCTGTATCTTCACATTTATCTGCTCCCGCTTTCTTTAGTATCATGACTATAACACGTTTTTTGAAGTTTGAAGGAACTTCCCCTTTTTCATAAATATTACACACCAGTTTGTATAATTTATCAATCGTTTCCTCACCAGCACTGCGCAGTAATTCTACAGGTATTCCGTCTATTACAGGAACCTTTTTGCCTTCTGATCAACATCGCCTACAAATTCTAAAAAAGTTACTTTATCAGAAACAAACTTTAAGTATCCGTAATAAATATGAATTAGATAATTGTGAGATATAAACGATCATATAAAAACTTTGTTATTAACGATAAAATATCTAATAGCTACGAGGTGTGGCTATTAAATAACGAGACTAATGCTGCTACAGAAGAACTGCGCATGCGCCAAATTTTTACGACCGACAGCTGTGTAGCGTGAAGCTTTCTCTTTCGATTGTTGCCACTCCAGTTTCTGTAGTCATATTAGTCTAGCCGTGGCCTTCGTTTGGATAACATTTGTTTTTTTTGTTTTGCCGAAAAATTTAGTGTTTTATTAGAGCAAAGAACTGTTGTGAAATTTCACATGAAACTTGGAAAAACCGCTACGGAAACTTATCTTTTATTAAAAAAAAAGTATATGACAACGAATGTTTATCACGGGCGCGGGTTTTTCAGTGGTTTAAGCGTTTCCAAGATGGTTGAGAAAACGTTGAAGATGATGATCAAAATTCAAAGCTATGATGATTGATTTTTTCGATATTCATGGGATTGTGTATCTTCACTCGGTTCCTGAAGATCAAACTATTAATGAACATTACTACCTTGAGGTCCTTCCTCAACTCGTGAAAAAATAAGAAAAAAACGACCCGTTGTGGAAGAACAAGTAATGGGTTCTTCATAAAGACCATGAACTGGCTCACACTGTCAACATGTTTCTAACCAAGTATAACATCCCAGAGTTAGACCATCCGCCTTATTTGCCTGACTTGGCACCATATGATTTTTATCAATTCCGCAAGGTCAAATCTGCATTAAAAGGAACAAGATTTCAAACCGTTGAAGCTGTGAAAAAAAAGCGGCACACATCATGAAATTGCTCTCAGAAGAAGACGTCCAGCACTGTTTCGAATAATGGAAAATTCGTATGGAGCGTTGTAGGAATAGAAAAGGATGTATTATATTGAAGGGGATAATACCTAAATATGTATAAATTTAAAATAAAATATTTTACAGTATTGGACTCGTTATTTAATAGCTAGCTACACCTCGTACGTGGAAATTAAAATTTAATAAAAACGTTTTTGTAAAAGTTTTGTCGGAAGAAAGTTAACTTATCCCTTAAATTCTGTTCGTTTCTTTGATCACTTATAGTTTTTATGTCATCTTTATCATAAGATTTTACATACCGTTATGTAAAAAAATTTCTTTTTAATTTTAAATCAATCTCGTAAGTTATGAACTGTTTTTAAAAAGTAAAAATGCTAATTTTTGATACCCATACTCAATCTTTAGTATTTCTTGAACGAAGATTAGCCAAAAATGTTCAACTCCTTTCAAGAATATTACAACTTTGTTTATTTTGAATTACGACTCTATCTTTACGTTTTTTAAGTTAATTAAAAAGAAAGAACAGTGACCGGCAAAATTTCTAGGTATCGGGATTTTTATTTTATTCAATTTTTTAACGAGCGGACAGTAGATCGTGGTCTTCGATCCGAATTGATTGTAACTTTACCGGCCAACAACATACATATGCACGTACATACGCACAAACGTACGTCTGACAAAAATAAATCTTTTGCGCTTGGGAGAGCATTTGAATAATTTTTTTCACGAATTATTTACAATTTATTCAAGTATTTTAACAAATGTTTTTTTTAGTTTTTTTATCACCACTTAGGGACTATTTTCTTAAAAATTAATTTTACCCGAATGCTTCCCCTCGAGTAAGGGAACAATAAAAAAAAAAGTTTTCGCAAATCAAAATTTTTAATGCTCAAAATTCGTTAGCGATGAAGTCACTAAAATAAGTTAATACTCCACTAAAATAATATTCTTCGCCGGATAGGAAACAACCAAATTTTTTTTTAAATCGAAAATTTTTTTTTTGTTTAAATTTTAATTAATTTAAAATCAATTTTTAATGAATTTTTATCATTAACAAAAGCCCCCTGATGCATGAACCCAAATTTTCAAAAATTCGAATGCATATTTTCGAAACTGCAATACTAACATACTATTAAAAGTTTTTATCGCTCTATTTTGTTGAGCATCTTGGCTTCAATTTATTTTTTTATTCATTAATAATTCATCATATAAGCTTCGAAGCTTGTGTATGGAAATATGAGATGGAAATTTTGTAGCGTATGTTAAACGTGTGAAAAATGCCTGACCGGGATTCGAACCCAGGACCTCCGGATGAAAGGTCAAGACGCTACCACTTCGCTCCATTTAAATTATATTCGATCGAATGAATTAAAAAAACTTTCGCCGGTGAAGTTATGCAACTCATTGCCGGCTTTTTTATAGTATAAACTCTGTAAAAAATCTTTTTGTTCGTAATTATTATTCACTTATTAATCTATGTAATTTTGTTTGCTGAATATTTGCACTTTAACAATCTAGATAGCCATCTAATTTAAATTTTAAGAAAACTGTTTTGTAAACGAATTTTATTTTTATTTTTTTTTCCAATTTATTTGGGTCACAATGTAGTTCTTTATTTGTATTTGAGTATTTGTGACTTAAATTCAGTTTTAGGATAAAATTTCAATCCAATAACTTGTACTTTATTTTTTGATTCCTTTTAGGTACGAATAGAAAAATTATTTATGGTATTATACAACTTATTTCTAATAAAATTGTTTTTATCAGCTGTTTTTTCTTTCTTTTTTTTTTTTGTTTCTATAAAAAGAATAATCTGTTTAAAATTATAAATTGCTTCATTAATAAATCATTATAAATCGCATTTATATTTAAATTAATTTATTTTTTTGTGTTTTAGGTACAAATTTGTAGGTGAAGATGAAGCTATTGTAAGATTTGGAAGCGTAGCTGCTCCTTTTGAAAGAGGTGAAGTTGTACCGGGTACATACTGCAGTAGAAATTTTTATGAATGTTATAGAAAAAGATGTAGACTACAATCTCCAAATTATCCGGGTATGTACCCGAGAAATGTTACATGCTATTTGACATTACGACAGAAGACTGTACCGACGTGTAAACATGCAATGATATCGGTCAGACAGGAAAGTTCACATAAAATGCAGATAAAACGTGCGGTAAGTTATATTTATTTATCATAAATTAAAAATTAAATTTAACAAACCAGTTAATACCTCCATCGGTTTTTTTTATAAAACATTAATTTTGTTATTTTTTTTTAATTCACAAATTCTCGCCTTTTCAACCAAATATTTTGTATCCGTAGAATAATATTTAAGTCGGCAATAAATTTAAAAATTCTTAATCAAAATAATTACTAAAGCCCTTCACAATTAATTATTCTTTTTCTAATAAAATAAAAAAAGATGAGAAATAATATCGGTCAAAAAGAACTACAGCAGTAAAATAGATTTAAAGATATAAACGAAAGAAAAAAGCTTTACGAGAATATCTGAAAAAGTTAAAACCATAAAAGGATACCCGTAATGAAACTTAGACCGCTGATAAAACTAAAGTAATCTAACAAGTTTTATCGACAGCATATTTAATTTATGAATAAAGGGATAAAGTAGAGTTGAAAAATATAGTTTTTCGCTAACGAGAAAATTATTAAAACTACTAAAAAAACAAAAACAAAAAACAAGTTGAGCCTTAAATAATTAAAGTATGTTTATTCTTTTTTTTAAATATAAATTATTTAATAATTTAATTCTTCAAATAAAATGGAAAAGTTTACCTTTACTTTACTTAATAATTAAAATATAATTATTCGTAATATTTTAGTACCATTATTTTTTGCAGACAATTTTATTTTTTTAAATTATTTTATAACATAACTAAAGTAAAAGGAACTATCGGCAATTAAGAAATGCTATAAACAGGAAGTGCAAATTGGTGAAAGAAGAGTGGATTAAAGAAAAGTGTTCAGAAGTGGAAAGAGAAATGAACATTGGTAAAATAGACGGAGCATACAGGAAAGTTAAGGAAAATTTTGGGGTACATAAATTAAAATCTAATAATGTGTTAAACAAAGATGGTACACCAATATATAATACGAAAGGTAAAGTCGATAGATGGGTGGAATATATAGAAGAGTTATACGGAGAAAATGAATTAGAAAATGGTGTTATAGAGGAAGAAGAGGAAGTTGAGGAGGATGAAATGGGAGAAACAATACTGAGATCTGAATTTAAGAGAGCATTAAAAGATTTAAATGGCAGAAAGGCTGCTGGAATAGACGGAATACCTGTAGAATTACTGCGCAGTGCAGGTGAGGAAGCGATTGATAGATTATACAAACTGGTGTGTAATATTTATGAAAAAGGGGAATTTCCGTCAGACTTCAAAAAAAGTGTTATAGTTATGATACCAAAGAAAGCAGGGGCAGATAAATGTGAAGAATACAGAACAATTAGTTTAACTAGTCATGCATCAAAAATCTTAACTAGAATTTTATACAGAAGAATTGAGAGGAGAGTGGAAGAAGTGTTAGGAGAAGACCGATTTGGTTTCAGGAAAAGTATAGGGACAAGGGAAGCAATTTTAGGCCTCAGATTAATAGTAGAAGGAAGATTAAAGAAAAACAAACCGACATACTTGGCGTTTATAGACCTAGAAAAGGCTTTCGATAACGTAGACTGGAATAAAATGTTCAGCATTTTAAAAAAATTAGGGTTCAAATACAGAGATAGAAGAACAATTGCTAACATGTACAGGAACCAAACAGCAACAATAACAATTGAAGAACATAAGAAAGAAGCCCTAATAAGAAAGGGAGTCCGACAAGGATGTTCCCTATCGCCGTTACTTTTTAATCTTTACATGGAACTAGCAGTTAATGATGTTAAAGAACAATTTAGATTCGGAGTAACAGTACAAGGTGAAAAGATAAAGATGCTACGATTTGCTGATGATATAGTAATTCTAGCCGAGAGTAAAAAGGATTTAGAAGAAACAATGAACGGCATAGATGAGGTCCTACGCAAAAACTATCGCATGAAAATAAACAAGAACAAAACAAAAGTAATGAAATGTAGTAGAAATAACAAAGATGGACCACTGAATGTGAAAATAGGAGGAGAAAAGATTACGGAGGTAGAAGAATTTTGTTATTTGGGAAGTAAAATTACTAAAGATGGACGAAGCAGGAGCGATATAAAATGCCGAATAGCACAAGCGAAACGAGCCTTCAGTAAGAAATATAATTTGTTTACGTCAAAAATGAATTTAAATGTCAGGAAAAGATTTTTGAAAGTGTATGTTTGGAGTGTCGCTTTATATGGAAGTGAAACTTGGACGATCGGAGTATCTGAGAAGAAAAGATTAGAAGCTTTTGAAATGTGGTGCTATAGGAGAATGTTAAAAATCAGACGGGTGGATAAAGTGACAAACGAAGAGGTAATGCGGCAAATAGATGAAGAAAGAAGGATTTGGAAAAATATAGTTAAAAGAAGAGACAGATTTATAGGCCACATACTAAGGCATCCTGGAATAGTCGCTTTAATATTGGAAGGACAGGTAGAAGGGAAAAATTGTGTAGGCAGGCCACGTTTGGAGTATGTAAAACAAATTGTTGGGGATGTAGGATGTAGAGGGTATACTGAAATGAAACGACTAGCACTAGATAGGGAATCTTGGAGAGCTGCATCAAACCAGTCAAATGACTGAAGACAAAAAAAAAAAAAATAACTAATGTAAATTTTTTTAGAAGGTTAATACCTTCTAAAATTTATGTTCGCTAATCATTTCATCTAGTTATAAATTACCGGTATCATTTATAACAATGGAAACTACGTCTCCTGTTTGTAATAGGAATAAAATGTTTTTTTGTTGTTTACTAAAATATTAATAAAATTAAAAGTAAAGATTTACTTGTCAGTTTAAATACTTAGTGATAAAATTAACACTTTACGGAGAGATATTTTATAACTTCAAAGAATTTTATTTGTTCATATCAAACGACTCAGTTCTGCGGAGCAAATAAAAATGGAATAATATAATTCCTCAGAAATTATTTTAAAAGAAGAAGAGTCGAAAGACACCGAATCTCGGCCGGCATGTAAGAAAGGAAACAAACAAAATTCTACAACGTTGAAGAAAAAGACAGCGACTCGGCAGCGAAAGAGGTGAATATAGAAAGCGCGACAAAAATTCGAGAAAAGAAAGCAAATAAAGGTAAAGAAGCAATACGAGCAAGAATGGATATTAATAACCTGAGAGCTACCGAAACACCATAACAGCGTGAAGTTCGATTGGCATTTCGACGCCGGCGCGAATCGCAATATCGTGCAACAGACATCTTCAAGACTGCGAAGCTCGCTTGGAAAATTTGATAATTTCACTTAATTATGACTAAAAATTAGAAAATAAAAAAAAGATTTAAAAACGTGCTTTTCTTAGAAATAAAAAATAAAATAAATTTAAAAAAATTCATAATATAAAGTAGAAATAATTTTGTATTAAAAAAAATTACTTTTTTAAAAGAATATTCTATTTATGCATGACTAAAAAAAAGCGTGGGGCGTGCTCTCATATATAACCACTTCATAATTACAGCGCACCCCAAGCTATTTCGGCATTCATACAGAAACAAGTTTTTAAAAAGTAATACAAATTTTTTTTTTGTTTTCTTATTTTTTTATTAAGGAAAGCATATTTTAAAAAACATTTTTACTATTAATTAAATAATATCAGTCGACCTATCCGTTTAATTTGTAGCAGAGTTCCAAATTATCAGTTATTGTGCATTATTATTGTTATTTATTATAGTGAAGACTGTTATTATTAGCGTTCAAGCCATTAATTCCAACATTAACTGTTATTGGATGTAATTTAGAAGGCAATAGGAAATAATAAAGTTACTACAGGGCGTTTTACCGCATTCTATTACCACCGCGATTTTTTTGTTTTTTTCATTTTTGATTACTTAAAACTCGAAAACGAATGCGTTATCGAGAAACATCATTTTTACATTAAAATCATGTATCACATGTCCACCATTCTTTTTTTTTTTTAAATGTTTCATTAAATATGGCGGACACAACACCAGGGGAAGCCCGCAGGGTTCCGTTCTCGATCCCCTGTGTGGAACCTGGTGTTTGATGGATTTCTGGGGTTGACATTCCCAGAAGGGGTCACGGCCCAGGCTTTCGCCGATGACTGTCTCCTATTAGTTCGTGTTAATTCACGACCGCAGCTAGAAAGTAGAGCGCAGGCGGCTTTGTCAACCGCCGAGGGCTGGATGGACATGCAAAATTTAAAGATTTCTGTGCCCAAGACGAAGTTTATGCTTCTGAAGTGTGCAGACAAATTATCAACCGGTCGAAACCCCCACATTAAATATAAAGGCTGTGTAATCAGCCGAGTAAGGGTTCATAAGTACCTAGGTGTTTTGTTTGATGATAAATTGCTTTTTAGCAACCACATTAAGCAAGTTGCGGCGGACGTTGTCTCTGTGATGCACAAACTTAGAAGGATTGCTCGGAAAGACTACGGGCTGTCGGGTCGCCAAATGTACTTGGTGTACCGAGGTGTCTTCGAGAGTATGATCGCATACGCGGCGCCAGTCGGGGCGCATAGGTTGGATAGAAATAGAGCACTTCTTCAAAATTTAAGGAGTGCCCAGCGCAGAGTCATGATAGTATGCACTGGTGTTTTTAAAACAACCTCCTACGAGGCTACCACCGTATTGGGAAAGGCTCTCCCAATCGATTTAGTGGTGAAAGTTCGAGCAGCCATGTGGAAGTTGCGAAGAGGTCGGGAAACCGAGGTATTTGGGATGCGGTTTCGAGCCGTGCTAGAACCGGAGCGGAACGACTATCACAATGCACCGGGTCCAAATTTCGTTCAGTTGCCCATTTCCCGCCTGCGGAAGAGGCTATGGAGCCTCGCGATGGATGCATGGCAGCATAAATGGCACACCACGAATAAGGGAAGATCCCTGTATAGATTTATCTATACAGGATCTGGGGGGATGGTATGCCTCGAATTCATTTTTAAGGGCGTCGGGTGCCCAAGTGCTCACCAACCACGTGAATTTGATGCAATATCTGTTTAGGTTTCGCCTAGCGGCTGATGAGTTGTGTGTCTGCGGGGAGGTCCAGTCGAACGAACATCTTTTGTTCGACTGCCCTGCTCTTGGGGGGGGGGGGGGGCAGAGACCGGGCCACCCTGGAACTTAGAGGTCAGGGGGAAAACTGGCCGCTCATAAACGGCGAGTCGATGTGGCGAGAGCCGCATTGTCGGACCGTGTGGGGGTTCCTCGATGAGGTTGCGATGTTCAACCGTCATCGTTAGATTTTAAATTTAAATGGGATTTATTGATTCCTTTAGCGGAGCTGTGGGAAGTCCTTATCCGAAATAATGGCTGGCCACCAGCCAGTAAAAGCTCCAAGCGCTTTAAATGGTGGACAGGCACTAGCTGGCTGACAGCGACCGAGGCGTGGCGGCTTAAATTGCCGTCTTTTTAACTTGTAACTTTTTTAGTTTTAATTTGTAACAAGGGGTGCCCCTCCCCGATCTAGTTTTAATTTGTCAAGTGAGCGGTAGGGACACATAAGCGGGTGCTGTACGGCACCCAGCTTAATCGCTCACGCAAGATTGGAGCTCACTAGGAGCATTAGGAATAACGAGGTCGCAAATCTGTTTTGAGGCACAGTAGCCGTTTTTTGGCACGGAACATTTGGTCTATGCTCTAGGGCGACCGAATGGGGTGGTGGCGGGAGAAATGCCAGCTAACCAAATGGCGGACACAAATTTCATAATCATAAAATAGTAATTTTGTAATTATGTAGATCCGCGCTTGTTTTTACGTCCCTCAGTGTAGTATCCCCCAATTTTGAAATACGAAGCCATTTCCTTAGTTTAAAAGCTCTCTGTATATTTTAATAAAAAAATCGTTTAAGTGAGATGAAATATTATTATTATCTGTTATTTTTTGGACAGAACATCTGTTATATCAAATCTTCTGTTATATCAAACCATATATCAAACCAATATCAAACCATCTGTTATATCAAAAATTATTTTGATTAATGGCTTTTACAATGAAGCAACGTGCAGCACAGATAGAGCAGATCGAATATTAATTTTCTAAATATTTGCTATAAGATATTAAGTCCGATGTTGTCCTTCCTGTTAAATCCTTAAATAGTGTACGACTATTACAAGAGAGTTTTAAAAGACCACAATTTTGGAAAATAAAAAAATAAATATTTTACTTTTGGTATATTGTTTAATGATTTCGTAGAAAATGAAAATAAGTCTGGATTTTGCCGATCTTCGTGTTGCAGTGGTCGGTAGCTTCTCTGTCTACCATCCGGAACTTCTCGGTTTCAGAACCCGTAAGGCATAGAATTTTTCACACGCTAAAAATAATTAATTTCATTATCATCCATCGGCAACTGTCAGGGGTTCAGCCAGAATAAAACGGAAAAGAAATGTAGAGGATTTTTTTTGCGGTTGGGCTTTCCCTCCTTCAAGTCAATTCAACTCGTCTATTAAGTTTTTTTTTAAAGAGATGTCCGGACATCGATCGATTGCTACGATCATTTAGCTCGAATGGAAATTTTTAGCGTGTAAAAAATGCCATGCCTGACCGGGATTCGACACAGGACCTCCGGGTGAAAGGCGGAGACGCAACCGCTCGCGCTACGGAGTCCGGTTATCTATTAAGTATTGAATTTTAAGCGATGGAACAGAAAATATGACAGAAGAAACATGAAGTATACGTAAAAATAAAGATAATTTCTCCAAAAATCTTATCTTTTCAGTGGATTTCGACATACACTGCTTTAGTTGTCCTGCACATATTAAGACAATATTCAACTTCTTGCCACACACGACAGAGAACATTAGGTATGATAAACGAAGCAAATTTACCGGTCGGTTCTTTTAAAAGATTTTTTATTTAGACAAGACAACTTTTTTGTCTTCACATAACCCCCCCGAGTAAAAATCCATAAGAGTAAGATCTTGAGACGACGAAGGTCAGACTATCCAACCTTCTCGTCTGATTTATCGCTACGAAATATTTACTTTAGGTAATCCCGCACAAATACGGTAGCAAAATATGGAGGAGCTCCATCTAACTAGAGAATGAATTTCTCCCGGTTTTATTTTCAGAAAAATGATCAACATATTTAATAGACCATACATTAACTATTAGGTTGTCAGATTGGATTACGACATATGGAGGTTTCCCCTATATTAAAATATTATGCCGATATACTGATCCCAAAAGATGATACGCAACTTTAACACAGAAAATAAATTTGTTTTAAAACTTCCAATCGCGATCAAACTTATCCAGAATACCTGAACCGAATCCAGATCATTCAATTTTAACCTTTGGATAAATTTATAATCAATAAAGTGCAGCCATTTTTTTAGAACCTTTTTTATGAAACGCCTAATTCTTCAGGAATCGTCCCGGACGTGACTCCTTCAATAGGCTGCACGTATCTCTAAGAATTGTTCCAAAATTATGACTGTTTTAAACTCACTTTATTATTTTGCAAATATATATATATAGGAGGGTAAATCAATTATTATCCGCAATTTAGTTTTATTTTTGTTTATCTTGGTAGATGACGCAATTTATGTTTGTGTTGCGAAGATGACGCACGCACGGTTTGTTGTTAGCATCAAACCTGTACGGACAGCAGGTTTGATGCTGCTAGGCTAGTTCCATTACCGCTGTCCTGCGGTTAAACATGGCTGCTCCGCTTTTTGTTTGCACCAAAGAAGAGCAACAATCAGTGATCGGTTTTTTTGCGGTCGGAAGATGTATCAGTGTCGAAATTCATCGAAGACTTCTGGTACAGTACTGGAACAGTATGTTGCCGCAACGGAGTGTCTACGAACGGATTGAAAAATTCAAAAACGGTCGCACAAGTGTTACGCACGTCGAAGGAGCCGGACGACCGTTTACCGCCACAAATGAGGAAAACATTGAGCGTGCACCTGACGTGACATGGTTTTCTTAGACAGACGAGTAACTATCGATGGAGTGGCACATCGTCTGAAAATTAATCACGGTTCTGCTTACGAAATCATTCACAACAGACTTGGGTTTCATAAAGTCTGTGCAAGACGGGTCCCAAAACAACTCACACAGTCGCATAAACAAACGCGCTTGGACATCTACCAAAAACATTTGGATCGCTACGGTAACGAAAGGGACATCTTCTTAGACAGTTACATCACCGGTGACGAAACACGGATCCATAATTACGAGCCGGAGAGTAAACGACAGAATATGAAATGGAAACGTCCAAATTCACCCTGCCAAAAAAAGTTCACGACCCAACCGTCAGCAGGAAAACTGATTCTAACTGTGTTTTGGAACTCACAAGGCCCAGTAATGGAACATTATGTGGAAAGGGGCACGACAGTAAACAGTGCGTGTTACAGTGAGCTACTTACTGCCAAGCTGAAGCCTGCAATTCGAAGCAAACGCCGAGGACTGCTGTCGAAAGGTGTTGTGTTGTTGCACGACAATGCCCGTCCACATACTGCTGCCACACTGCTAAAACTGTCCAGAAATTCAACCTTGAGGTACCGGCTCGTCCTCCGTATAGTCCTGATCTTGTCCCTTCTGACTACCGATTATTTGGTCTACTCAAAGAGGGATTAAAGGGCCGTCGATTTACCTCGGACGAAACAGTGAAAGAAGCGGTGCATTCCGCTCAACCCAAAACCTTCTTTAATGAGGGCATCAGGAAGCTTGTGCAACGATGGACCAAGTGCGTTGAAATGCAAGGGGACTATGTTGAAAAATGATGTACATGTAAGTTTCCTATTTGTATTGCAATACAATTTATAACTACATTGCGGATAATAATTGACTTATCTTATATATATATATACTCACCAATTCCTTTGTTTGTATACATGTTTATTTTTATAGACATGTAGATAGGACAGATGGAAATACGAAGAACATTTTTTTTTACAACCATAATCAGTAGATACTTTTTTGTTCAGTGTGAGAGATAGAATAATTATTTCCAAAAGTTTATCCTGATATTTTTTAAACACTGTTTTATATCTATAAAAATGGAAGCAGGAGTACGTTTAATAAAAAAAATTGATCGGCAATAAAGAAAAACAATTTTATTAGAAATAAGCTTTAAAATTTTAAAATAAGTAAAACGATTTTAAAAAGCTATATATAAAAATAACTACAGTTAATTAATTAAAATTAATAACATATAAATAATATGTAAATTACTCTAAATTGAACAACCTTTACTCGATTAATTTACAGCTAACGCTGTATAATTGCAACGTAATCAGATGTAAATAATTAATGTATCTCTTATATCTATACGCAATTTAGTAATTATGTTGTTTATTATAATCAAGTATTTACGATCAGAAACCGATAATCCCATTAGATAAATAGATTAACTCAGACAATGTAGTAAACTAAAGTAGTGAAGGACAGAATGAAGAAGTTTGGATAAAGAAACCGGGAAAAAAACACGAAGTAATGGGAAAATTTTATGAAAACAAACAACAAATAGTTTCGTTAGCTAACCTCCAAGTTAACTAACTTTTCACTTAACCCGATAACGGTAAAAAGACCAGAAGATAAGTACTATAACAGACAACAAGGTAAGAGATTTTAAAGTAAAACAACATAATAGTCGTGTTCTTTTTAAAGGTATTTAATTAGCACCCAAAGATAAAGAAAAATATATATATTACTGCTTAAGGATAGCAAAACATCGACAAAGAATACGATATACTTTCCTTCCTATATAATAATACTAGGCGTTAAGTATAATAATAATTAATCTATTATGTTTAGTGAAATCCTGTATACCGGTTAAAAATGTTAATTTCAATTTTAAGGTGTAAAATATTCAGTTTTTATTATTGGATTATTTGGTGAATAATCAAAAATGAAAAAGAAACAATCATACAGGAAAAAAAAAATCATGAAGAAATATATCTCAAAAAAATGAGGGGAAGAAAATGTTAAGAACAACGGAAGAATAAAAAGATTAAGAGTGGATGATGGATATAAATAGAGAAAATTTGAAAACTAGAGAACGTGTACGCTAATTCAGATCAGAAGAATTATATGAAATCAAAGAGCGATTAAATGATCGACAACAAAAAAGAAATAAACGAAATGATGATCGATTCCGACATGGGAGAATATTGTCCGATAATATCACAGGAGTAATGAACTAAAAGAAGAAATGTTTTGCAATTTATTAAAGATCGAGCATACATGCCTCGGTGTATATGTTTTTCTTGTGAGGGTCTATTTTTCAGACGCTCTGTAGTTAACTTTAATGAAGACAAAATTAAACAGAAATCCCTGAATAATTAAATAAAATTTAACAGAAACTAAACTATAAAACACAAAAACAATTCGATTGTAATTTAAAATTAAAATTAAATAACCAGATCTTTCACGAAATCTATTCATAGACTCATACGTAATGCCTATTAAATTACAATTAAGCATTTTTAAAAATACATTAAATTTTATTTAACTAATAATATTTTTCATTGTTTTTTATTATATTTGTATTATTATTTATTGTAAAACTTTCTTACAATCACGGGTTAATAATTATAGAATTAATATAATTACATTAAAAAAAGAAAAGTAAAAAAAACTAAAAGCAGATAAAGTCAGATTCGAACCGATGTGACTTCACATTAAGATCCAAATATCTCATTAATTAAAATTTTAATTTCAATTTCGATTAAAATCAAAAACGGAGATGCAAAACTAGATGATACGACAATAATAAATCCAAAACTTTAACATACTACGGCTAATCGTTATTAAGTTAGACTTCACGGCGAAACTAGTGAAAATTGATTCAGGGATGGTCAAAATGGAAATTTCCGTTGAAATAAGAAAACCGAAATGTTTCGGAATCACCATACTTCCTTAACTTTGTACAACGACGTAAAAAAGAGAAAAAAGGAGATGAAATCTAATGACAGATATGTTTCGCGATCACAATACTTCTTTACTTTGTACACGAAAGTAAAAAAAATAAAAGAGTAGATGAAATCTGATGACCGAAATATTTCGCGATCACCATACTTCCATTAACTTTGTACAAGGAAGTAAAAAAAAAGTAGATGAAATCTGGTGACCGAAATGTTTCGCGATCACAATACTTCCTTTACATTGTACACGAAAGTAAAAAAAAGAAAAACGTAGATGAAATCTGATGACCGAAATGTTTCGCGATCAAAATACTTCCTTTACTTTGTACAAGGAAGTAAAAATAAGAAAAAAGTAGATGGAATCTGATGACCGAAATATTTCGCGATCACCATACTTCCATTAACTTTGTACAATGAAGCAAAAAAAAAGTAGATGAAATCTGGTGACCGATATGTTTCGCGATCACAATACTTCCTTTACATTGTACACGAAAGTAAAAAAAAGAAAAACGTAGATGAAATCTGATGACCGAAATGTTTCGCGATCAAAATACTTCCTTTACTTTGTACAAGGAAGTAAAAATAAGAAAAAAGTAGATCAAATCTGATGACCGAAATATTTCGCGATCACAATACTTCATTACTTTGTACAAGGACGTAAAAAAAAGAAAAAAGTAGATGTAATCTGATGACCGAAATGTTTCGCACACACCATACTTCCTTTACTTTGTACAAGGACGTAAAAAAAAGAAAAAAGTAGATGTAATCTGATGACCGAAATGTTTCGCGATCACAATACTTCCTTTACGTTGTACAACAAAGTAAAAAAAGAAAAAAGTAGATGAAATCTGATGACCGAAATATTTCGCGATGACCATACTTCCATTAACTTTGTACAAGGAAGTAAAAAAAAAGTAGATGAAATCTGGTGACCGATATGTTTCGCGATCACAATACTTCCTTTACTTTGTACAAGGACGTAAAAAAAAGAAAAAAGTAGATGAAATCTGATGACCGAAATGTTTCGCGATCACTATACTTCCTTTACGTTGTACAAGGACGTAAAAAAAAGAAAAAAGTAGATGTAATCTGATGACCGAAATGTTTCGCGATCACAAAACTTCCTTTACGTTGTACAACAAAGTAAAAAAAGAAAAAAGTAGATGAAATCAGATGACCGAAATATTTCGCGATCACTATTCTTCCTTTACGTTGTACAACAAAGTAAAAAAAGAAAAAAGTAGATGAAATCAGATGACCGAAATATTTCGCGATCACTATTCTTCCTTTACGTTGTACAACAAAGTAAAAAAAGAAAAAAGTAGATGAAATCTGATGACCGAAATATTTCGCGATCACTATTCTTCCTTTACGTTGTACAACAAAGTAAAAAAAGAAAAAAGTAGATGAAATCAGATGAAATCAGATGACCGAAATATTTCGCGATCACTATTCTTCCTTTACGTTGTACAACAAAGTAAAAAAAGAAAGAAGTAGATCAAATCTGATGACCGAAATATTTCGCGATCACAATACTTCTTTACTTTGTACAAGGACGTAAAAAAAAGAAAAAAGTAGATGTAATCTGATGACCGAAATGTTTCGCGATCACAATACTTCCTTTACGTTGTACAAGGACGTAAAAAAAAGAAAAAAGTAGATGAAATCTGATGACCGAAATGTTTCGCGATCACTATACTTCCTTTACTTTGTACAAGGACGTAAAAAAAAGAAAAAAGTAGATGAAATCTGATGACCGAAATGTTTCGCGATCACTATACTTCCTTTACGTTGTACAAGGACGTAAAAAAAAGAAAAAAGTAGATGTAATCTGATGACCGAAATGTTTCGCGAACACCATACTTCCTTTACTTTGTACAAGGACGTAAAAAAAAGAAAAAAGTAGATGTAATCTGATGACCGAAATGTTTCGCGCTCACAATACTTCCTTTACGTTGTACAACAAAGTAAAAAAAGAAAAAAGTAGATGAAATAAGATGACCGAAATGTTTCGCGATCACTATTCTTCCTTTACGTTGTACAACAAAGTAAAAAAAGAAAAAAGTAGATGAAATCTGATGACCGAAATATTTCGCGATCACTATTCTTCCTTTACGTTGTACAACAATGTAAAAAAAGGAAAAAGTAGATGAAATCAGATGACCGAAATGTTTCGCGATCACAATACTTCCTTTACTTTGTACAAGGACGTAAAAAAAAGAAAAAAGTAGATGAAATCTAATGACCGAAATGTTTCGCGATCACAATACTTCCTTTACGTTGTACAACAAAGTAAAAAAAGAAAAAAGTAGATGAAATCAGATGACCGAAATGTTTCGCGATCACTATTCTTCCTTTACGTTGTACAACAAAGTAAAAAAAGAAAAAAGTAGATAAAATCAGGTGACCGAAATGTTTCGCGATCAAAATACTTCTTTAATTTGTACAAGGAAGTAAAAATAAGAAAAAAGTAGATGAAATCTGATGACCGAAATGTTTCGCGATCAAAATACTTCCTTTACTTTGTACAAGGAAGTAAAAATAAGAAAAAAGTAGATAGAATCTGATGACCGAAATATTTCGCGATCACCATACTTCCATTAACTTTGTACAAGGAAGTAAAAAAAAAGTAGATGATATCTGGTGACCGATATGTTTCGCGATCACAATACTTCCTTTACATTGTACACGAAAGTAAAAAAAAGAAAAACGTAGATGAAATCTGATGACCAAAATGTTTCGCGAACAAAATACTTCCTTTACTTTGTACAAGGAAGTAAAAATAAGAAAAAAGTAAATGAAATCTGATGACCGAAATATTTCGCGATCACCATACTTCCATTAACTTTGTAGAAGGAAGTAAAAAAAAAGTAGATGAAATCTGGTGACCGATATGTTTCGCGATCACAATACTTCTTTACTTTGTACAAGGACGTAAAAAAAAATAAAAAAGTAGATGAAATCTGAAGACCGAAATGTTTCGCGATCAGAATACTTCCTTTACGTTGTGCAAGGAAATAAAAATAAGAAGAATAAAAGTTGAAATCTGATGACAGAAATGTTTCG
Organism: Lycorma delicatula; assembly: GCF_047948215.1. Classification (NCBI taxonomy): domain Eukaryota; kingdom Metazoa; phylum Arthropoda; class Insecta; order Hemiptera; family Fulgoridae; genus Lycorma; species Lycorma delicatula. Next base: position 15,145,712 of record NC_134460.1, on the reverse strand, counting down.
CGATCACAATACTTCCTTTACTTTGTACAAGGACGTAAAAAAAAGAAAAAAGTAGATGAAATCTGATGACCGAAATGTTTCGCGATCACTATACTTCCTTTACGTTCTACAACAAAGTAAAAAAAAAAAAGTAGATGAAATCAGATGACCGAAATGTTTCGCGAACACCATACTTCCTTTACTTTGTACAAGGACGTAAAAAAAAGAAAAAAGTGGATGAAATCTGATGACCGAAATGTTTCGCGATCACAATACTTCCTTTACGTTGTACAACAAATTAAAAAAAGAAAAAAGAAGATGAAATCTGATGATCGAAATATTTCGCGATCACTATTCTTCCTTTACGTTGTACAACAAAAAAAAAAAGAAAAAAGTAGATGAAATCAGGTGACCGAAATGTTTCGCGATCACAATACTTCTTTACTTTGTAGAAGGACGTAAAAAAAAGAAAAAAGTAGATGAAATCTGATGACCGAAATTTTTCGCGATCACAAAACTTCCTTTACGTTGTACAACAAAGTAAAAAAAGAAAAAACTAGATGAAATAAGATGACCGAAATGTTTCGCGAACACCATACTTCCTTTATTTGTACAAGGACGTAAAAAAAAGAAAAAAGTAGATGAAATCTGATGACCGAAATGTTTCGCGATCACAATACTTCCATTACGTTGTACAACAAAGTAAAAAAAGAAAAAAGTAGATGAAATCAGATGACCGAAATATTTCGCGATCACTATTCTTCCTTTACGTTGTACAACAAAGTAAAAAAAGAAAAAAGTAGATGAAATCAGATGAAATCAGATGACCGAAATATTTCGCGATCACTATTCTTCCTTTACGTTGTACAACAAAGTAAAAAAAGAAAGAAGTAGATCAAATCTGATGACCGAAATATTTCGCGATCACAATACTTCTTTACTTTGTACAAGGACGTAAAAAAAAGAAAAAAGTAGATGTAATCTGATGACCGAAATGTTTCGCGATCACAATACTTCCTTTACGTTGTACAACAAAGTAAAAAAAGAAAACAGTAGATGAAATCTGATGACCGAAATATTTCGCGATGACCATACTTCCATTAACTTTGTACAAGGAAGTAAAAAAAAAGTAGATGAAATCTGGTGACCGATATGTTTCGCGATCACAATACTTCCTTTACTTTGTACAAGGACGTAAAAAAAAGAAAAAAGTAGATGAAATCTGATGACCGAAATGTTTCGCGATCACTATACTTCCTTTACGTTGTACAAGGACGTAAAAAAAAGAAAAAAGTAGATGTAATCTGATGACCGAAATGTTTCGCGAACACCATACTTCCTTTACTTTGTACAAGGACGTAAAAAAAAGAAAAAAGTAGATGAAATCTGATGACCGAAATGTTTCGCGATCACTATACTTCCTTTACGTTGTACAAGGACGTAAAAAAAAGAAAAAAGTAGATGTAATCTGATGACCGAAATGTTTCGCGAACACCATACTTCCTTTACTTTGTACAAGGACGTAAAAAAAAGAAAAAAGTAGATGAAATCTGATGACCGAAATGTTTCGCGATCACAATACTTCCTTTACATTGTACACGAAAGTAAAAAAAAGAAAAACGTAGATGAAATCTGATGACCGAAATGTTTCGCGAACAAAATACTTCCTTTACTTTGTACAAGGAAGTAAAAATAAGAAAAAAGTAGATAGAATCTGATGACCGAAATATTTCGCGATCACCATACTTCCATTAACTTTGTACAAGGAAGTAAAAAAAAAGTAGATGATATCTGGTGACCGATATGTTTCGCGATCACAATACTTCCTTTACATTGTACACGAAAGTAAAAAAAAGAAAAACGTAGATGAAATCTGATGACCAAAATGTTTCGCGAACAAAATACTTCCTTTACTTTGTACAAGGAAGTAAAAATAAGAAAAAAGTAAATGAAATCTGATGACCGAAATATTTCGCGATCACCATACTTCCATTAACTTTGTAGAAGGAAGTAAAAAAAAAGTAGATGAAATCTGGTGACCGATATGTTTCGCGATCACAATACTTCTTTACTTTGTACAAGGACGTAAAAAAAAATAAAAAAGTAGATGAAATCTGAAGACCGAAATGTTTCGCGATCAGAATACTTCCTTTACGTTGTGCAAGGAAATAAAAATAAGAAGAATAAAAGTTGAAATCTGATGACAGAAATGTTTCGCGATCACAATACTTCCTTTACTTTGTACAAGGACGTAAAAAAAAGAAAAAAGTAGATGAAATCTGATGACCGAAATGTTTCGCGATCACTATACTTCCTTTACGTTGTACAACAAAGTAAAAAAAAAAAAGTAGATGAAATCAGATGACCGAAATGTTTCGCGAACACCATACTTCCTTTACTTTGTACAAGGACGTAAAAAAAAGAAAAAAGTGGATGAAATCTGATGACCGAAATGTTTCGCGATCACAATACTTCCTTTACGTTGTACAACAAATTAAAAAAAGAAAAAAGAAGATGAAATCTGATGATCGAAATATTTCGCGATCACTATTCTTCCTTTACGTTGTACAACAAAAAAAAAAAGAAAAAAGTAGATGAAATCAGGTGACCGAAATGTTTCGCGATCACAATACTTCTTTACTTTGTAGAAGGACGTAAAAAAAAGAAAAAAGTAGATGAAATCTGATGACCGAAATTTTTCGCGATCACAAAACTTCCTTTACGTTGTACAACAAAGTAAAAAAAGAAAAAAGTAGATGAAATAAGATGACCGAAATGTTTCGCGAACACCATACTTCCTTTATTTGTACAAGAACGTAAAAAAAAGAAAAAAGTAGATGAAATCTGATGACCGAAATGTTTCGCGATCACAATACTTCCATTACGTTGTACAACAAAGTAAAAAAAGAAAAAAGTAGATGAAATCAGATGACCGAAATATTTCGCGATCACTATTCTTCCTTTACGTTGTACAACAAAGTAAAAAAAGAAAAAAGTAGATGAAATCAGATGAAATCAGATGACCGAAATATTTCGCGATCACTATTCTTCCTTTACGTTGTACAACAAAGTAAAAAAAGAAAGAAGTAGATCAAATCTGATGACCGAAATATTTCGCGATCACAATACTTCTTTACTTTGTACAAGGACGTAAAAAAAAAAAAAAAGAAGATGTAATCTAATGACCGAAATGTTTCGCGATCACAATACTTCCTTTACGTTGTACAACAAAGTAAAAAAAGAAAACAGTAGATGAAATCTGATGACCGAAATATTTCGCGATGACCATACTTCCATTAACTTTGTACAAGGAAGTAAAAAAAAAGTAGATGAAATCTGCTGACCGATATGTTTCGCGATCACAATACTTCCTTTACTTTGTACAAGGACGTAAAAAAAAGAAAAAAGTAGATGAAATCTGATGACCGAAATGTTTCGCGATCACTATACTTCCTTTACGTTGTACAAGGACGTAAAAAAAAGAAAAAAGTAGATGTAATCTGATGACCGAAATGTTTCGCGAACACCATACTTCCTTTACTTTGTACAAGGACGTAAAAAAAAGAAAAAAGTAGATGAAATCTGATGACCGAAATGTTTCGCGATCACTATACTTCCTTTACGTTGTACAAGGACGTAAAAAAAAGAAAAAAGTAGATGTAATCTGATGACCGAAATGTTTCGCGAACACCATACTTCCTTTACTTTGTACAAGGACGTAAAAAAAAGAAAAAAGTAGATGAAATCTGATTACCGAAATGTTTCGCGATCACAATACTTCCTTTACATTGTACACGAAAGTAAAAAAAAGAAAAACGTAGATGAAATCTGATGACCGAAATGTTTCGCGAACAAAATACTTCCTTTACTTTGTACAAGGAAGTAAAAATAAGAAAAAAGTAAATGAAATCTGATGACCGAAATATTTCGCGATCACCATACTTCCATTAACTTTGTAGAAGGAAGTAAAAAAAAAGTAGATGAAATCTGGTGACCGATATGTTTCGCGATCACAATACTTCTTTACTTTGTACAAGGACGTAAAAAAAAATAAAAAAGTAGATGAAATCTGAAGACCGAAATGTTTCGCGATCACAATACTTCCTTTATGTTGTACAAGGAAGTAAAAATAAGAAGAAAAAAAAGTGAAATCTGATGACCGAAATGTTTCGCTATCACAATACTTCCTTTACTTTGTACAAGGACGTAAAAAAAAGAAAAAAGTAGATGAAATCTGATGACCGAAATATTTCGCGATCACCATACTTCCATTAACTTTGTACAAGGAAGTAAAAAAAAAAGTAGATGAAATCTGGTGACCGATATGTTTCGCGATCACAATACTTCTTTACTTTGTACAAGGACGTAAAAAAAAATAAAAAAGTAGATGAAACCTGAAGACCGAAATGTTTCGCGATCACAATACTTCCTTTATGTTGTGCAAGGAAGTAAAAATAAGAAGAAAAAAAAGTGAAATCTGATGACCGAAATGTTTCGCTATCACAATACTTCCTTTACTTTGTACAAGGACGTAAAAAAAAGAAAAAAGTAGATGAAATCTGAAGACCGAAATGTTTCGCGATCAGAATACTTCCTTTACTTTGTACAAGGACGTAAAAAAAAGAAAAAAGTAGATGAAATCTGATGACCGAAATGTTTCGCGATCACTATACTTCCTTTACGTTGTACAACAAAGTAAAAAAAAAAAGTAGATGAAATCAGATGACCGAAATGTTTCGCGAACACCATACTTCCTTTACTTTGTACAAGGACGTAAAAAAAAGAAAAAAGTGGATGAAATCTGATGACCGAAATGTTTCGCGATCACAATACTTCCTTTACGTTGTACAACAAAGTAAAAAAAGAAAAAAGAAGATGAAATCTGATGATCGAAATATTTCGCGATCACTATTCTTCCTTTACGTTGTACAACAAAGTAAAAAAAGAAAAAAGTAGATGAAATAAGATGACCGAAATGTTTCGCGAACACCATACTTCCTTTATTTGTACAAGGACGTAAAAAAAAGAAAAAAGTAGATGAAATCTGATGACCGAAATGATTCGCGATCACAATACTTCCATTACGTTGTACAACAAAGTAAAAAAAGAAAAAAGTAGATGAAATCAGATGAAATCAGATGACCGAAATATTTCGCGATCACTATTCTTCCTTTACGTTGTACAACAAAGTAAAAAAAGAAAGAAGTAGATCAAATCTGATGACCGAAATATTTCGCGATCACAATACTTCTTTACTTTGTACAAGGACGTAAAAAAAAGAAAAAAGAAGATGTAATCTAATGACCGAAATGTTTCGCGATCACAATACTTCCTTTACGTTGTACAACAAAGTAAAAAAAGAAAACAGTAGATGAAATCTGATGACCGAAATATTTCGCGATGACCATACTTCCATTAACTTTGTACAAGGAAGTAAAAAAAAAGTAGATGAAATCTGCTGACCGATATGTTTCGCGATCACAATACTTCCTTTACTTTGTACAAGGACGTAAAAAAAAGAAAAAAGTAGATGAAATCTGATGACCGAAATGTTTCGCGATCACTATACTTCCTTTACGTTGTACAAGGACGTAAAAAAAAGAAAAAAGTAGATGTAATCTGATGACCGAAATGTTTCGCGAACACCATACTTCCTTTACTTTGTACAAGGACGTAAAAAAAAGAAAAAAGTAGATGAAATCTGATGACCGAAATGTTTCGCGATCACTATACTTCCTTTACGTTGTACAAGGACGTAAAAAAAAGAAAAAAGTAGATGTAATCTGATGACCGAAATGTTTCGCGAACACCATACTTCCTTTACTTTGTACAAGGACGTAAAAAAAAGAAAAAAGTAGATGAAATCTGATTACCGAAATGTTTCGCGATCACAATACTTCCTTTACATTGTACACGAAAGTAAAAAAAAGAAAAACGTAGATGAAATCTGATGACCGAAATGTTTCGCGAACAAAATACTTCCTTTACTTTGTACAAGGAAGTAAAAATAAGAAAAAAGTAAATGAAATCTGATGACCGAAATATTTCGCGATCACCATACTTCCATTAACTTTGTAGAAGGAAGTAAAAAAAAAGTAGATGAAATCTGGTGACCGATATGTTTCGCGATCACAATACTTCTTTACTTTGTACAAGGACGTAAAAAAAAATAAAAAAGTAGATGAAATCTGAAGACCGAAATGTTTCGCGATCACAATACTTCCTTTATGTTGTACAAGGAAGTAAAAATAAGAAGAAAAAAAAGTGAAATCTGATGACCGAAATGTTTCGCTATCACAATACTTCCTTTACTTTGTACAAGGACGTAAAAAAAAAAAAAAGTAGATGAAATCTGATGACCGAAATATTTCGCGATCACCATACTTCCATTAACTTTGTACAAGGAAGTAAAAAAAAAAGTAGATGAAATCTGGTGACCGATATGTTTCGCGATCACAATACTTCTTTACTTTGTACAAGGACGTAAAAAAAAATAAAAAAGTAGATGAAACCTGAAGACCGAAATGTTTCGCGATCACAATACTTCCTTTATGTTGTGCAAGGAAGTAAAAATAAGAAGAAAAAAAAGTGAAATCTGATGACCGAAATGTTTCGCTATCACAATACTTCCTTTACTTTGTACAAGGACGTAAAAAAAAGAAAAAAGTAGATGAAATCTGAAGACCGAAATGTTTCGCGATCAGAATACTTCCTTTACGTTGTGCAAGGAAATAAAAATAAGAAGAATAAAAGTTGAAATCTGATGACAGAAATGTTTCGCGATCACAATACTTCCTTTACTTTGTACAAGGACGTAAAAAAAAGAAAAAAGTAGATGAAATCTGATGACCGAAATGTTTCGCGATCACTATACTTCCTTTACGTTGTACAACAAAGTAAAAAAAAAAAGTAGATGAAATCAGATGACCGAAATGTTTCGCGAACACCATACTTCCTTTACTTTGTACAAGGACGTAAAAAAAAGAAAAAAGTGGATGAAATCTGATGACCGAAATGTTTCGCGATCACAATACTTCCTTTACGTTGTACAACAAAGTAAAAAAAGAAAAAAGAAGATGAAATCTGATGATCGAAATATTTCGCGATCACTATTCTTCCTTTACGTTGTACAACAAAGTAAAAAAAGAAAAAAGTAGATGAAATAAGATGACCGAAATGTTTCGCGAACACCATACTTCCTTTATTTGTACAAGGACGTAAAAAAAAGAAAAAAGTAGATGAAATCTGATGACCGAAATGATTCGCGATCACAATACTTCCATTACGTTGTACAACAAAGTAAAAAAAGAAAAAAGTAGATGAAATCAGATGACCGAAATATTTCGCGATCACTATTCTTCCTTTACGTTGTACAACAAAGTAAAAAAAGAAAAAAGTAGATGAAATCAGATGAAATCAGATGACCGAAATATTTCGCGATCACTATTCTTCCTTTACGTTGTACAACAAAGTAAAAAAAGAAAAAAGTAGATGAAATCTGATGACCGAAATATTTCGCGATCACTATTCTTCCTTTACGTTGTACAACAAAGTAAAAAAAGGAAAAAGTAGATGAAATCAGATGACCGAAATGTTTCGCGATCACAATACTTCCTTTACATTGTACACGAAAGTAAAAAAAAGAAAAAAGTAGATGAAATCTAATGACCGAAATGTTTCGCGATCAAAATACTTCCTTTACGTTGTACAACAAAGTAAAAAAAGAAAAAAGTAGATGAAATCAGATGACCGAAATGTTTCGCGATCACTATTCTTCCTTTACGTTGTACAACAAAATAAAAAAAGAAAAAAGTAGATGAAATCAGGTGACCGAAATGTTTCGCGATCAAAATACTTCCATTAACTTTGTACAAGGAAGCAAAAAAAAAGTAGATGAAATCTGGTGACCTATATGTTTTGCGATCACAATACTTCCTTTACATTGTACACGAAAGTAAAAAAAAGAAAAACGTAGATGAAATCTGATGACCAAAATGTTTCGCGATCAAAATACTTCCTTTACTTTGTACAAGGAAGTAAAAATAAGAAAAAAGTAGATCAAATCTGATGACCGAAATATTTCGCGATCACAATACTTCTTTACTTTGTACAAGGACGTAAAAAAAATAAAAAAGTAGATGTAATCTGATGACCGAAATGTTTCGCGATCACAATACTTCCTTTACGTTGTACAACAAAGTAAAAAAAGAAAACAGTAGATGAAATCTGATGACCGAAATATTTCGCGATGACCATATTTCCATTAACTTTGTACAAGGAAGTAAAAAAAAAGTAGATGAAATCTGGTGACCGATATGTTTCGCGATCACAATACTTCCTTTACTTTGTACAAGGACGTAAAAAAAAGAAAAAAGTAGATGAAATCTGATGACCGAAATGTTTCGCGATCACTATACTTCCTTTACGTTGTACAAGGACGTAAAAAAAAGAAAAAAGTAGATGTAACCTGATGACCGAAATGTTTCGCGAACACCATACTTCCTTTATTTGTACAAGGACGTAAAAAAAAGAAAAAAGTAGATGAAATCTGATGACCGAAATGTTTCGCGATCACAATACTTCCATTACGTTGTACAACAAAGTAAAAAAAGAAAAAAGTAGATGAAATCAGATGACCGAAATATTTCGCGATCACTATTCTTCCTTTACGTTGTACAACAAAGTAAAAAAAGAAAAAAGTAGATGAAATCAGATGACCGAAATATTTCGCGATCACTATTCTTCCTTTACGTTGTACAACAAAGTAAAAAAAGAAAAAAGTAGATGAAATCTGATGACCGAAATATTTCGCGATCACTATTCTTCCTTTACGTTGTACAACAAAGTAAAAAAAGGAAAAAGTAGATGAAATCAGATGACCGAAATGTTTCGCGATCACAATACTTCCTTTACATTGTACACGAAAGTAAAAAAAAGAAAAAAGTAGATGAAATCTAATGACCGAAATGTTTCGCGATCACAATACTTCCTTTACGTTGTACAACAAAGTAAAAAAAGAAAAAAGTAGATGAAATCAGATGACCGAAATGTTTCGCGATCACTATTCTTCCTTGACGTTGTACAACAAAGTAAAAAAAGAAAAAAGTAGATGAAATCAGGTGACCGAAATGTTTCGCGATCAAAATACTTCCATTAACTTTGTACAAGGAAGCAAAAAAAAAGTAGATGAAATCTGGTGACCTATATGTTTCGCGATCACAATACTTCCTTTACATTGTACACGAAAGTAAAAAAAAGAAAAACGTAGATGAAATCTGATGACCAAAATGTTTCGCGATCAAAATACTTCCTTTACTTTGTACAAGGAAGTAAAAATAAGAAAAAAGTAGATCAAATCTGATGACCGAAATATTTCGCGATCACAATACTTCTTTACTTTGTACAAGGACGTAAAAAAAAGAAAAAAGTAGATGTAATCTGATGACCGAAATGTTTCGCGATCACAATACTTCCTTTACGTTGTACAACAAAGTAAAAAAAGAAAACAGTAGATGAAATCTGATGACCGAAATATTTCGCGATGACCATACTTCCATTAACTTTGTACAAGGAAGTAAAAAAAAAGTAGATGAAATCTGGTGACCGATATGTTTCGCGATCACAATACTTCCTTTACTTTGTACAAGGACGTAAAAAAAAGAAAAAAGTAGATGAAATCTGATGACCGAAATGTTTCGCGATCACTATACTTCCTTTACGTTGTACAAGGACGTAAAAAAAAGAAAAAAGTAGATGTAATCTGATGACCGAAATGTTTCGCGAACACCATACTTCCTTTACTTTGTACAAGGACGTAAAAAAAAGAAAAAAGTAGATGAAATCTGATGACCGAAATGTTTCGCGATCACAAAACTTCTTTTACGTTGTACAACAAAGTAAAAAAAGAAAAAAGTAGATGAAATAAGATGACCGAAATGTTTCGCGAACACCATACGTCCTTTATTTGTACAAGGACGTAAAAAAAAGAAAAAAGTAGATGAAATCTGATGACCGAAATGTTTCGCGATCACAATACTTCCATTACGTTGTACAACAAAGTAAAAAAAGAAAAAAGTAGATGAAATCAGATGACCGAAATATTTCGCGATCACTATTCTTCCTTTACGTTGTACAACAAAGTAAAAAAAGAAAAAAGTAGATGAAATCAGATGAAATCAGATGACCGAAATATTTCGCGATCACTATTCTTCCTTTACGTTGTACAACAAAGTAAAAAAAGAAAAAAGTAGATGAAATCTGATGACCGAAATATTTCGCGATCACTATTCTTCCTTTACGTTGTACAACAAAGTAAAAAAAGGAAAAAGTAGATGAAATCAGATGACCGAAATGTTTCGCGATCACAATACTTCCTTTACTTTGTACAAGGACGTAAAAAAAAGAAAAAAGTAGATGAAATCTAATGACCGAAATGTTTCGCGATCACAATACTTCCTTTACGTTGTACAACAAAGTAAAAAAAGAAAAAAGTAGATGAAATCAGATGACCGAAATGTTTCGCGATCACTATTCTTCCTTTACGTTGTACAACAAAGTAAAAAAAGAAAAAAGTAGAGAAAATCAGGTGACCGAAATGTTTCGCGATCAAAATACTTCTTTAATTTGTACAAGGAAGTAAAAATAAGAAAAAAGTAGATGAAATCTGATGACCGAAATGTTTCGCGATCAAAATACTTCCTTTACTTTGTACAAGGAAGTAAAAATAAGAAAAAAGTAGATAGAATCTGATGACCGAAATATTTCGCGATCACCATACTTCCATTAACTTTGTACAAGGAAGTAAAAAAAAAGTAGATGATATCTGGTGACCGATATGTTTCGCGATCACAATACTTCCTTTACATTGTACACGAAAGTAAAAAAAAGAAAAACGTAGATGAAATCTGATGACCAAAATGTTTCGCGAACAAAATACTTCCTTTACTTTGTACAAGGAAGTAAAAATAAGAAAAAAGTAAATGAAATCTGATGACCGAAATATTTCGCGATCACCATACTTCCATTAACTTTGTAGAAGGAAGTAAAAAAAAAGTAGATGAAATCTGGTGACCGATATGTTTCGCGATCACAATACTTCTTTACTTTGTACAAGGACGTAAAAAAAAATAAAAAAGTAGATGAAATCTGAAGACCGAAATGTTTCGCGATCACCATACTTCCATTAACTTTGTAGAAGGAAGTAAAAAAAAAGTAGATGAAATCTGGTGACCGATATGTTTCGCGATCACAATACCTCTTTACTTTGTACAAGGACGTAAAAAAAAATAAAAAAGTAGATGAAATCTGATGACCGAAATGTTTCGCGATCACTATACTTCCTTTACGTTGTACAAGGACGTAAAAAAAAGAAAAAAGTAGATGTAACCTGATGACCGAAATGTTTCGCGAACACCATACTTCCTTTATTTGTACAAGGACGTAAAAAAAAGAAAAAAGTAGATGAAATCTGATGACCGAAATGTTTCGCGATCACAATACTTCCATTACGTTGTACAACAAAGTAAAAAAAGAAAAAAGTAGATGAAATCAGATGACCGAAATATTTCGCGATCACTATTCTTCCTTTACGTTGTACAACAAAGTAAAAAAAGAAAAAAGTAGATGAAATCAGATGACCGAAATATTTCGCGATCACTATTCTTCCTTTACGTTGTACAACAAAGTAAAAAAAGAAAAAAGTAGATGAAATCTGATGACCGAAATATTTCGCGATCACTATTCTTCCTTTACGTTGTACAACAAAGTAAAAAAAGGAAAAAGTAGATGAAATCAGATGACCGAAATGTTTCGCGATCACAATACTTCCTTTACATTGTACACGAAAGTAAAAAAAAGAAAAAAGTAGATGAAATCTAATGACCGAAATGTTTCGCGATCACAATACTTCCTTTACGTTGTACAACAAAGTAAAAAAAGAAAAAAGTAGATGAAATCAGATGACCGAAATGTTTCGCGATCACTATTCTTCCTTGACGTTGTACAACAAAGTAAAAAAAGAAAAAAGTAGATGAAATCAGGTGACCGAAATGTTTCGCGATCAAAATACTTCCATTAACTTTGTACAAGGAAGCAAAAAAAAAGTAGATGAAATCTGGTGACCTATATGTTTCGCGATCACAATACTTCCTTTACATTGTACACGAAAGTAAAAAAAAGAAAAACGTAGATGAAATCTGATGACCAAAATGTTTCGCGATCAAAATACTTCCTTTACTTTGTACAAGGAAGTAAAAATAAGAAAAAAGTAGATCAAATCTGATGACCGAAATATTTCGCGATCACAATACTTCTTTACTTTGTACAAGGACGTAAAAAAAAGAAAAAAGTAGATGTAATCTGATGACCGAAATGTTTCGCGATCACAATACTTCCTTTACGTTGTACAACAAAGTAAAAAAAGAAAACAGTAGATGAAATCTGATGACCGAAATATTTCGCGATGACCATACTTCCATTAACTTTGTACAAGGAAGTAAAAAAAAAGTAGATGAAATCTGGTGACCGATATGTTTCGCGATCACAATACTTCCTTTACTTTGTACAAGGACGTAAAAAAAAGAAAAAAGTAGATGAAATCTGATGACCGAAATGTTTCGCGATCACTATACTTCCTTTACGTTGTACAAGGACGTAAAAAAAAGAAAAAAGTAGATGTAATCTGATGACCGAAATGTTTCGCGAACACCATACTTCCTTTACTTTGTACAAGGACGTAAAAAAAAGAAAAAAGTAGATGAAATCTGATGACCGAAATGTTTCGCGATCACAAAACTTCTTTTACGTTGTACAACAAAGTAAAAAAAGAAAAAAGTAGATGAAATAAGATGACCGAAATGTTTCGCGAACACCATACGTCCTTTATTTGTACAAGGACGTAAAAAAAAGAAAAAAGTAGATGAAATCTGATGACCGAAATGTTTCGCGATCACAATACTTCCATTACGTTGTACAACAAAGTAAAAAAAGAAAAAAGTAGATGAAATCAGATGACCGAAATATTTCGCGATCACTATTCTTCCTTTACGTTGTACAACAAAGTAAAAAAAGAAAAAAGTAGATGAAATCAGATGAAATCAGATGACCGAAATATTTCGCGATCACTATTCTTCCTTTACGTTGTACAACAAAGTAAAAAAAGAAAAAAGTAGATGAAATCTGATGACCGAAATATTTCGCGATCACTATTCTTCCTTTACGTTGTACAACAAAGTAAAAAAAGGAAAAAGTAGATGAAATCAGATGACCGAAATGTTTCGCGATCACAATACTTCCTTTACTTTGTACAAGGACGTAAAAAAAAGAAAAAAGTAGATGAAATCTAATGACCGAAATGTTTCGCGATCACAATACTTCCTTTACGTTGTACAACAAAGTAAAAAAAGAAAAAAGTAGATGAAATCAGATGACCGAAATGTTTCGCGATCACTATTCTTCCTTTACGTTGTACAACAAAGTAAAAAAAGAAAAAAGTAGAGAAAATCAGGTGACCGAAATGTTTCGCGATCAAAATACTTCTTTAATTTGTACAAGGAAGTAAAAATAAGAAAAAAGTAGATGAAATCTGATGACCGAAATGTTTCGCGATCAAAATACTTCCTTTACTTTGTACAAGGAAGTAAAAATAAGAAAAAAGTAGATAGAATCTGATGACCGAAATATTTCGCGATCACCATACTTCCATTAACTTTGTACAAGGAAGTAAAAAAAAAGTAGATGATATCTGGTGACCGATATGTTTCGCGATCACAATACTTCTTTACTTTGTACAAGGACGTAAAAAAAAATAAAAAAGTAGATGAAATCTGAAGACCGAAATGTTTCGCGATCACCATACTTCCATTAACTTTGTAGAAGGAAGTAAAAAAAAAGTAGATGAAATCTGGTGACCGATATGTTTCGCGATCACAATACTTCTTTACTTTGTACAAGGACGTAAAAAAAAATAAAAAAGTAGATGAAATCTGAAGACCGAAATGTTTCGCGATCACAATACTTCCTTTATGTTGTACAAGGAAGTAAAAATAAGAAGAAAAAAAAGTGAAATCTGATGACCGAAATGTTTCGCTATCACAATACTTCCTTTACTTTGTACAAGGACGTAAAAAAAAGAAAAAAGTAGATGAAATCTGATGACCGAAATATTTCGCGATCAGAATACTTCCTTTACGTTGTGCAAGGAAATAAAAATAAGAAGAATAAAAGTTGAAATCTGATGACAGAAATGTTTCGCGATCACAATACTTCCTTTACTTTGTACAAGGACGTAAAAAAAAGAAAAAAGTAGATGAAATCTGATGACCGAAATGTTTCGCGATCACTATACATCCTTTACGTTGTACAACAAAGTAAAAAAAAAAAAGTAGATGAAATCAGATGACCGAAATGTTTCGCGAACACCATACTTCCTTTACTTTGTACAAGGACGTAAAAAAAAGAAAAAAGTGGATGAAATCTGATGACCGAAATGTTTCGCGATCACAATACTTCCTTTACGTTGTACAACAAAGTAAAAAAAGAAAAAAGAAGATGAAATCTGATGATCGAAATATTTCGCGATCACTATTCTTCCTTTACGTTGTACAACAAAAAAAAAAAGAAAAAAGTAGATGAAATCAGGTGACCGAAATGTTTCGCGAACACCATACTTCCTTTATTTGTACAAGGACGTAAAAAAAAGAAAAAAGTAGATGAAATCTGATGACCGAAATGTTTCGCGATCACAATACTTCCATTACGTTGTACAACAAAGTAAAAAAAGAAAAAAGTAGATGAAATCAGATGACCGAAATATTTCGCGATCACTATTCTTCCTTTACGTTGTACAACAAAGTAAAAAAAGAAAAAAGTAGATGAAATCAGATGACCGAAATATTTCGCGATCACTATTCTTCCTTTACGTTGTACAACAAAGTAAAAAAAGAAAAAAGTAGATGAAATCTGATGACCGAAATATTTCGCGATCACTATTCTTCCTTTACGTTGTACAACAAAGTAAAAAAAGGAAAAAGTAGATGAAATCAGATGACCGAAATGTTTCGCGATCACAATACTTCCTTTACTTTGTACAAGGACGTAAAAAAAAGAAAAAAGTAGATGAAATCTGATGACCGAAATGTTTCGCGATCACAATACTTCCTTTACGTTGTACAACAAAGTAAAAAAAGAAAAAAGTAGATGAAATCAGATGAAATCAGATGAAATCAGATGACCGAAATATTTCGCGATCACTATTCTTCCTTTACGTTGTACAACAAAGTAAAAAAAGAAAAAAGTAGATGAAATCTGATGACCGAAATATTTCGCGATCACTATTCTTCCTTTACGTTGTACAACAAAGTAAAAAAAGGAAAAAGTAGATGAAATCAGATGACCGAAATGTTTCGCGATCACTATTCTTCCTTTACGTTGTACAACAAAGTAAAAAAAGAAAAAAGTAGAGAAAATCAGGTGACCGAAATGTTTCGCGATCAAAATACTTCTTTAATTTGTACAAGGAAGTAAAAATAAGAAAAAAGTAGATGAAATCTGATGACCGAAATGTTTCGCGATCAAAATACTTCCTTTACTTTGTACAAGGAAGTAAAAATAAGAAAAAAGTAGATAGAATCTGATGACCGAAATATTTCGCGATCACCATACTTCCATTAACTTTGTACAAGGAAGTAAAAAAAAAGTAGATGATATCTGGTGACCGATATGTTTCGCGATCACAATACTTCCTTTACATTGTACACGAAAGTAAAAAAAAGAAAAACGTAGATGAAATCTGATGACCAAAATGTTTCGCGAACAAAATACTTCCTTTACTTTGTACAAGGAAGTAAAAATAAGAAAAAAGTAAATGAAATCTGATGACCGAAATATTTCGCGATCACCATACTTCCATTAACTTTGTAGAAGGAAGTAAAAAAAAAGTAGATGAAATCTGGTGACCGATATGTTTCGCGATCACAATACTTCTTTACTTTGTACAAGGACGTAAAAAAAAATAAAAAAGTAGATGAAATCTGAAGACCGAAATGTTTCGCGATCACCATACTTCCATTAACTTTGTAGAAGGAAGTAAAAAAAAAGTAGATGAAATCTGGTGACCGATATGTTTCGCGATCACAATACTTCTTTACTTTGTACAAGGACGTAAAAAAAAATAAAAAAGTAGATGAAATCTGAAGACCGAAATGTTTCGCGATCACAATACTTCCTTTATGTTGTACAAGGAAGTAAAAATAAGAAGAAAAAAAAGTGAAATCTGATGACCGAAATGTTTCGCTATCACAATACTTCCTTTACTTTGTACAAGGACGTAAAAAAAAGAAAAAAGTAGATGAAATCTGATGACCGAAATATTTCGCGATCAGAATACTTCCTTTACGTTGTGCAAGGAAATAAAAATAAGAAGAATAAAAGTTGAAATCTGATGACAGAAATGTTTCGCGATCACAATACTTCCTTTACTTTGTACAAGGACGTAAAAAAAAGAAAAAAGTAGATGAAATCTGATGACCGAAATGTTTCGCGATCACTATACATCCTTTACGTTGTACAACAAAGTAAAAAAAAAAAAGTAGATGAAATCAGATGACCGAAATGTTTCGCGAACACCATACTTCCTTTACTTTGTACAAGGACGTAAAAAAAAGAAAAAAGTGGATGAAATCTGATGACCGAAATGTTTCGCGATCACAATACTTCCTTTACGTTGTACAACAAAGTAAAAAAAGAAAAAAGACGATGAAATCTGATGATCGAAATATTTCGCGATCACTATTCTTCCTTTACGTTGTACAACAAAAAAAAAAAGAAAAAAGTAGATGAAATCAGGTGACCGAAATGTTTCGCGAACACCATACTTCCTTTATTTGTACAAGGACGTAAAAAAAAGAAAAAAGTAGATGAAATCTGATGACCGAAATGTTTCGCGATCACAATACTTCCATTACGTTGTACAACAAAGTAAAAAAAGAAAAAAGTAGATGAAATCAGATGACCGAAATATTTCGCGATCACTATTCTTCCTTTACGTTGTACAACAAAGTAAAAAAAGAAAAAAGTAGATGAAATCAGATGACCGAAATATTTCGCGATCACTATTCTTCCTTTACGTTGTACAACAAAGTAAAAAAAGAAAAAAGTAGATGAAATCTGATGACCGAAATATTTCGCGATCACTATTCTTCCTTTACGTTGTACAACAAAGTAAAAAAAGGAAAAAGTAGATGAAATCAGATGACCGAAATGTTTCGCGATCACAATACTTCCTTTACTTTGTACAAGGACGTAAAAAAAAGAAAAAAGTAGATGAAATCTGATGACCGAAATGTTTCGCGATCACAATACTTCCTTTACGTTGTACAACAAAGTAAAAAAAGAAAAAAGTAGATGAAATCAGGTGACCGAAATGTTTCGCGATCAAAATACTTCTTTAATTTGTACAAGGAAGTAAAAATAAGAAAAAAGTAGATGAAATCTGATGACCGAAATGTTTCGCGATCAAAATACTTCCTTTACTTTGTACAAGGAAGTAAAAATAAGAAAAAAGTAGATAGAATCTGATGACCGAAATATTTCGCGATCACCATACTTCCATTAACTTTGTACAAGGAAGTAAAATAAAAGTAGATGAAATCTGGTGACCGATATGTTTCGCGATCACAATACTTCCTTTACATTGTACACGAAAGTAAAAAAAAGAAAAACGTAGATGAAATCTGATGACCGAAATGTTTCGCGAACAAAATACTTCCTTTACTTTGTACAAGGAAGTAAAAATAAGAAAAAAGTAAATGAAATCTGATGACCGAAATATTTCGCGATCACCATACTTCCATTAACTTTGTAGAAGGAAGTAAAAAAAAAGTAGATGAAATCTGGTGACCGATATGTTTCGCGATCACAATACTTCTTTACTTTGTACAAGGACGTAAAAAAAAATAAAAAAGTATATGAAATCTGAAGACCGAAATGTTTCGCGATCACAATACTTCCTTTATGTTGTACAAGGAAGTAAAAATAAGAAGAAAAAAAAGTGAAATCTGATGACCGAAATGTTTCGCTATCACAATACTTCCTTTACTTTGTACAAGGACGTAAAAAAAAGAAAAAAGTAGATGAAATCTGATGACCGAAATATTTCGCGATCACCATACTTCCATTAACTTTGTACAAGGAAGTAAAAAAAAAAGTAGATGAAATCTGGTGACCGATATGTTTCGCGATCACAATACTTCTTTACTTTGTACAAGGACGTAAAAAAAAATAAAAAAGTAGATGAAACCTGAAGACCGAAATGTTTCGCGATCACAATACTTCCTTTATGTTGTGCAAGGAAGTAAAAATAAGAAGAAAAAAAAGTGAAATCTGATGACCGAAATGTTTCGCTATCACAATACTTCCTTTACTTTGTACAAGGACGTAAAAAAAAGAAAAAAGTAGATGAAATCTGAAGACCGAAATGTTTCGCGATCAGAATACTTCCTTTACGTTGTGCAAGGAAATAAAAATAAGAAGAATAAAAGTTGAAATCTGATGACAGAAATGTTTCGCGATCACAATACTTCCTTTACTTTGTACAAGGACGTAAAAAAAAGAAAAAAGTAGATGAAATCTGATGACCGAAATGTTTCGCGATCACTATACTTCCTTTACGTTGTACAACAAAGTAAAAAAAAAAAGTAGATGAAATCAGATGACCGAAATGTTTCGCGAACACCATACTTCCTTTACTTTGTACAAGGACGTAAAAAAAAGAAAAAAAGTGGATGAAATCTGATGACCGAAATGTTTCGCGATCACAATACTTCCTTTACGTTGTACAACAAAGTAAAAAAAGAAAAAAGAAGATGAAATCTGATGATCGAAATATTTCGCGATCACTATTCTTCCTTTACGTTGTACAACAAAGTAAAAAAAGAAAAAAGTAGATGAAATAAGATGACCGAAATGTTTCGCGAACACCATACTTCCTTTATTTGTACAAGGACGTAAAAAAAAGAAAAAAGTAGATGAAATCTGATGACCGAAATGTTTCGCGATCACAATACTTCCATTACGTTGTACAACAAAGTAAAAAAAGAAAAAAGTAGATGAAATCAGATGACCGAAATATTTCGCGATCACTATTCTTCCTTTACGTTGTACAACAAAGTAAAAAAAGGAAAAAAGTAGATGAAATCAGATGACCAAAATGTTTCGCGATCACAATACTTCCTTTACTTTGTACACGGACGTAAAAAAAAGAAAAAAGTAGATGAAATCTGATGACCGAAATGTTTCGCGATCACAATACTTCCTTTACGTTGAACAACATAGTAAAAAAAGATAAAAGATGATGAAATCTGATGACCGAAATATTTCGCGATACTATTCTTCCTTTACGTTGTACAACAAAGTAAAAAAAGAAAAAAGTAGATGAAATCAGGTGACCGAAATGTTTCGCGATCACAATACTTCTTTACTTTTTAGAAGGACGTAAAAAAAAGAAAAAAGTAGATGAAATCTGATGACCGAAATGTTTCGCGATCACAAAACTTCCTTTACGTTGTACAACAAAGTAAAAAAAGAAAAAAGTAGATGAAATAAGATGACCGAAATATTTCGCGATCACTATTCTTCCTTTACGTTGTACAACAAAGTAAAAAAAGAAAAAAGTAGAGGAAATCTGATGACCGAAATATTTCGCGATCACTATTCTTCCTTTACGTTGTACAACAAAGTAAAAAAAGAAATAAGTAGATGAAATCAGATGACCGAAATGTTTCGCGATCACAATACTTCCTTTACTTTGTACAAGGACGTAAAAAAAAGAAAAAAGTAGATGAAATCTGATGACCGAAATGTTTCGCGATCACAATACTTCCTTTACGTTGTACAACAAAGTAAAAAAAGAAAAAAGTAGATGAAATCAGATGACCGAAATGTTTCGCGATCACTATTCTTCCTTTACGTTGTACAACAAAGTAAAAAAAGAAAAAAGTAGATGAAATCGGGTGACCGAAATGTTTCGCGATCAAAATACTTCCTTTACTTTGTACAAGGAAGTAAAAATAAGAAAAAAGTAGATAGAATCTGATGACCGAAATATTTCGCGATCAAAATACTTCCTTGATGTTGTACAAGGAAGTAAAAATAAGAAGAAAAAAAAGTGAAATCTGATGACCGAAATGTTTCGCTATCACAATACTTCCTTTACTTTGTACAAGGACGTAAAAAAAATAAAAAAGTAGATGAAATCTGATGACCGAAATATTTCGCGATCACCATACTTCCATTAACTTTGTACAAGGAAGTAAAAAAAAAGTAGATAAAATCTGGTGACCGATATGTTTCGCGAACACCATACTTCCTTTACTTTGTACAAGGACGTAAAAAAAAGAAAAAAGTAGATGAAATCAAATGACCGAAATGTTTCGCGAACACCATACTTCCTTTACTTTGTACAAGGACGTAAAAAAAAGAAAAAAGGAGATGAAATCTGATGACCGAAATGTTTCGCGAACACCATTCTTCCTTTACATTGTACAAGGACGTAAAAAAAAGAAAAAAGTAGATGAAATCTGATGACCGAAATGTTTCGCGATCACTATACTTCCTTTACGTTGTACAACAAAGTAAAAAAAGAAAAAAGTAGATGAAATCAGATGACCGAAATTTTTCGCGAACACTATACTTCCTTTACTTTGTACAAGTACGTAAAAAAAAAAAAAGTAGGAGAAATCTGATGACCGAAATGTTTCGCGATCACTATACTTCCTTTACGTTGTACAACAAAGTAAAAAAAGAAAAAAGTAGATGAAATCAGATGACCGAAATGTTTCGCGATCACTATACTTCCTTTACGTTGTACAACAAAATAAAAAAAGAAAAAAGTAGATGAAATCAGATGACCGAAATGTTTCGCGAACACCATACTTCCTTTACGTTGTACAACAAAATAAAAAAATAAAAAAGTAGATGAAATCAGATGACCGAAATGTTTCGCGATCACTATACTTCCTTTACGTTGTACAACAAAGTAAAAAAAGAAAAAAGTAGATGAAATCAGATGACCGAAATTTTTCGCGAACACCATTCTTCCTTTACATTGTACAAGGACGTAAAAAAAAGAAAAAAGTAGATGAAATCTGATGACCGAAATGTTTCGCGATCACTATACTTCCTTTACGTTGTACAACAAAGTAAAAAAAGAAAAATATAGATGAAATCAGATTACCGAAATGTTTCGCGAACACCATACTTTCTTTACTTTGTACAAGGACGTAAAAAAAAGAAAAAAGTAGATGAAATCTGATGACCGAAATGTTTCGCGATCACAATACTTCCTTTACGTTGTACAACAAAGTAAAAAAAGAAAAAAGTAGATGAAATCAGATGACCGAAATGTTTTGCGAACACCATACTTCCTTTACTTTGTACAAGGACGTAAAAAAAAGAAAAAAGTTGATGAAATCTGATGACCGAAATGTTTCGCGATCACTATACTTCCTTTACGTTGTACAACAAAGTAAAAAAAGAAAAAAGTAGATGAAATCAGATGACCGTAATGTTTCGCGAACACCATACTTCCTTTACTTTGTACAAGGACGTAAAAAAAAGAAAAAAGTAGGAGAAATCTGATGACCGAAATGTTTCGCGATCACTATACTTCCTTTACGTTGTACAACAAAATAAAAAAAGAAAAAAGTAGATGAAATCAGATGACCGAAATGTTTCGCGAACACCATACTTCCTTTACTTTGTACAAGGACGTAAAAAAAAGAATAAAGTAGATGAAATCGGATGACCGAAATTTTTCGCGATCACAAAACTTCCTTTACGTTGTACAACAAAGTAAAAAAAGAAAAAAGTAGATGAAATCAGATGACCGAAATGTTTCGCGAACACCATACTTCCTTTACTTTGTACAAGGACGTAAAAAAAAGAAAAAAAAAGATGAAGTCTGATGACCGAAATGTTTCGCGATCACTATACTTCCTTTACGTTGTACAACAAAGTAAAAAAAGAAAAAAGTAGAAGAAATCAGATGACCGAAATGTTTTGCGAACACCATACTTCCTTTACTTTGTACAAGGACGTAAAAAAAAGAAAAAAGTAGATGAAATCTGATGACCGAAATGTTTCGCGATCACAATACTTCCTTTACGTTGTACAACAAAGTAAAAAAAGAAAAAAGTAGATGAAATCAGATGACCGAAATGTTTCGCGAACACCATACTTCCTTTACTTTGTACAAGGACGTAAAAAAAAAAAAAGAAAAAAGTAGATGAAATCTGATGACCGAAATGTTTCGCGATCACAATACTTCCTTTACGTTGTACAACAAAGTAAAAAAAGCAAAAATTAGATGAAATCAGATGACCGAAATGTTTCGCGATCACAATACTTCCATTAACTTTGTACAAGGAAGTAAAAAAAAAGAGATGAAATCTGGTGACCAAAATATTTTGCGATCACAATACTTACTTTACTTTGTACAACGTAGTAAAAAAAAGAAAAAAGTAGATGAAATCTGATGACCGAAATGTTTCGCGATCACAATACTTCCTTTATGTTTTAGAAGGAAGTAAAAATAAGAAAAAAAAAAGTGAAATCTGATGACCGAAATGTTTCGCTATCGCAATACTTCCTTTACGAAGTAAAGATGTGCAACGAAGCAAAATAAAGAAAAAGGTAGAAGAAATCTGATGAACGAAATTTTTCGCGATTACCATACTTCCATTAACTTTGTACAACGAAGTAAAAAATAAAGGAGATAAAATCTGGTGGCCGAAATGTTTCGCGATCATCATACTTCCATTAACTTTGTACAAGGAATTAAAAAAAAGGAGTTGAAATCTTATTACCAAAATATTTCGCGATCACAATACTTACATTACTTTGTACAACGAAGTAAAAAAAAGAAAAAAGTAGATGAACT
The DNA here is from genome assembly GCF_047948215.1 of Lycorma delicatula. NCBI lineage: Eukaryota > Metazoa > Arthropoda > Insecta > Hemiptera > Fulgoridae > Lycorma > Lycorma delicatula. The sequence goes on along the minus strand of NC_134460.1, from coordinate 15,122,800 downwards.
CCGATGACCGAAATAATTCGCTATCACCATACTTCCATTCCTTTGTACAGGGACGTAACAAAAATAAAAAAGTAGATTATATCTGATGACCGAAATGTTTCGCGATCACAATACTTCGTTTACGTTGTACAAGGAAGTAAAAATAAGAAAAAAAAAAGTGAAATCTGATGACCGAAATGTTTCGCTATCGCAATACTTCCATTACGAAGTAAAGATGTGCAACGAAGTAAAACAAAGAAAAAGGTAGAACAAATCTGATGAACGAAATTTTTCGTGATTACCATACTTCCATTAACTTTGTACAAGGAATTAAAAAAAAGGAGTTGAAATCTTATTACCAAAATATTTCGCGATCACAATAATTACATTGCTTTGTACAACGAAGTAAAAAAAAGAAAAAAGTAGATGATATCTGATGACCGAAATAATTCGCTATCACCATACTTCCATTCCTTTGTACAGGGACGTAACAAAAATAAAAAAGTATATTAAATCTGATGACCGAAATGTTTCGCGATCACAATACTTCCTTTATGTTGTACAAGGAAGTAAAATTAAGAAAAAAAAAAGTGAAATCTGATGACCGAAATGTTTCGCTATCACAATACTTCCATTCCTTTGTACAGGGAAGTAACAAAAATAAAAAAGTAGATTAAATCTGATGAACCGAAATGTTTCGTGAACACTATACTTCCATTAACTTTGTACAAGGAATAAAAAAAAAGGAGATGAAATCTGGTGACCAAAATATTTTGCGATCACAATACTTACTTTACATTGTACAACGAAGTAAAAAAAAGAAAAAAGTAGATGAAATCAGATGACCGAAATGTTTCGCGAACACCATACTTCCTTTACTTTGTACAAGGACGTAAAAAAAAGAAAAAAGTAGATGAAATCGGATGACCGAAATGTTTCGCGATCACTATACTTCCTTTACGTTGTACAACAAAGTAAAAAAAGAAAAAAGTACATGAAATCAGATGACCGAAATGTTTCGCGAACACCATACTTCCTTTACTTTGTACAAGGACGTAAAAAAAAGAAAAAAGTAGATCAAATCGGATGACCGAAATGTTTCGCGATTACTATACTTCCTTTACTTTGTACAAGGAAGTAAAAAAAAAAAAAAAAAAGTAGATGAAATCTGATGACCGAAATGTTTCGCGATCACTATACTCCCTTTACGTTGTACAACAAAGTAAAAAAATAAAAAAGTAGATGAAATCAGATGACCGTAATGTTTCGCGAACACCATACTTCCTTTACTTTGTACAAGGACGTAAAAAAAAGAAAAAAGTAGATGAAATCGGATGACCGAAATGTTTCGCGAACACCATTCTTCCTTTACATTGTACAAGGACGTAAAAAAAAGAAAAAAGTAGATGAAATCTGATGACCTAAATGTTTCGCGATCACTATACTTCCTTTACGTTGCAGAACAAAGTAAAAAAAGAAAAAAGTAGATGAAATCAGATGACCGAAATGTTTCGCGAACACCATACTTCCTTTACTTTGTACAAGTACGTAAAAAATAGAAAAAAGTAGGAGAAATCTGATGACCGAAATGTTTCGCGATCACTATACTTCCTTTACGTTGTACAACAAAATAAAAAAAGAAAAAAGTAGATGAAATCAGATGACCGAAATGTTTCGCGAACACCATACTTCCCTTACGTTGTACAACAAAATAAAAAAATAAAAAAGTAGATGAAATCAGATGACCGAAATGTTTCGCGAACACCATACTTCCTTTACTTTGTACAAGGACGTAAAAAAAAGAAAAAAGTAGATGAAATCAAATGACCGAAAAGTTTCGCGAACACCATACTTCCTTTACTTTGTACAAGGACGTAAAAAAAAGAAAAAAGGAGATGAAATCTGATGACCGAAATGTTTCGCGATCACTATACTTCCTTTACGTTGTACAACAAAGTAAAAATAGAAAAAAGTAGATGAAATCAGATGACCAAAATGTTTCGCGAACACCATACTTCCTTTACTTTGTACAAGGACGTAAAAAAAGAAAAAAGTAGATGAAATCTGATGACCGAAATGTTTCGCGATCACTATACTTCCTTTACGTTGTACAACAAAGTAAAAAAAGAAAAAAGTAGATGAAATCAGATGATCGAAATGTTTCGCGAACACAATACTTCCTTTACTTTGTACAAGGACGTAAAAAAAAGAAAAAAGCAGATGAAATCTGATGACCGAAATGTTTCGCGATCACAATACTTCCTTTACTTTGTACAAGGAAGTAAAAAAAAAATAACGTAGATGAAATCTGATGTCCGAAATGTTTCGCGAACACCATAATTCCTTTACTTTGTACAAGGACGTAAAAAAAAGAAAAAAGTACATAAAATCTGATGACCGAAATGTTTCGCGATCACTATACTTCCTTTACGTTGTACAACAAAGTAAAAAAGAAAAAAGTAGATGAAATCAGATGACCGAAATGTTTCGCGAACACCATACTTCCTTTACTTTGTACAAGGACGTAAAAAAAAGAAAAAAGGAGATGAAATCTGATGACCGAAATGTTTCGCGATCACTATACTTCCTTTACGTTGTACAACAAAGTAAAAAAAAAAAGTAGATGAAATCAGGTGACCGAAATGTTTCGCGAACACCATACTTCCTTTACTTTGTACAAGGACGTAAAAAAAAGAAAAAAGTAGATGAAATCTGATGACCGAAATGTTTCGCGATCACTATACTTCCTTTACGTTGTACAACAAAGTAAAAAAAGCAAAAAGTAGATGAAATCTGATGACCGAAATGTTTCGCGATCACTATACTTCCTTTACGTTGTACAACAAAATAAAAAAATAAAAAAGTAGATGAAATCAGATGACCGAAATGTTTCGCGAACACCATACTTTCTTTACTTTGTACATGGACGTAAAAAAAAGAAAAAAGTAGATGAAATCTGATGACCGAAATGTTTCGCGATCACAATACTTCCTTTATGTTGTACAACAAATTAAAAAAAGAAAAAAGTAGATGAAATCAGATGACCGAAATGTTTCGCGAACACCATACTTCCTTTACTTTGTACAAGGACGTAAAAAAAAGAAAAAAGTAGATGAAATCGGATGACCGAAATGTTTCGCGATCACTATACTTCCTTTACGTTGTACAACAAAGTAAAAAAAGAAAAAAGTACATGAAATCAGATGACCGAAATGTTTCGCGAACACCATACTTCCTTTACTTTGTACAAGGACGTAAAAAAAAGAAAAAAGTAGATCAAATCGGATGACCGAAATGTTTCGCGATTACTATACTTCCTTTACTTTGTACAAGGAAGTAAAAAAAAAAAAAAAAAAAGTAGATGAAATCTGATGACCGAAATGTTTCGCGATCACTATACTCCCTTTACGTTGTACAACAAAGTAAAAAAATAAAAAAGTAGATGAAATCAGATGACCGTAATGTTTCGCGAACACCATACTTCCTTTACTTTGTACAAGGACGTAAAAAAAAGAAAAAAGTAGATGAAATCGGATGACCGAAATGTTTCGCGAACACCATTCTTCCTTTACATTGTACAAGGACGTAAAAAAAAGAAAAAAGTAGATGAAATCTGATGACCTAAATGTTTCGCGATCACTATACTTCCTTTACGTTGCAGAACAAAGTAAAAAAAGAAAAAAGTAGATGAAATCAGATGACCGAAATGTTTCGCGAACACCATACTTCCTTTACTTTGTACAAGTACGTAAAAAATAGAAAAAAGTAGGAGAAATCTGATGACCGAAATGTTTCGCGATCACTATACTTCCTTTACGTTGTACAACAAAATAAAAAAAGAAAAAAGTAGATGAAATCAGATGACCGAAATGTTTCGCGAACACCATACTTCCCTTACGTTGTACAACAAAATAAAAAAATAAAAAAGTAGATGAAATCAGATGACCGAAATGTTTCGCGAACACCATACTTCCTTTACTTTGTACAAGGACGTAAAAAAAAGAAAAAAGGAGATGAAATCTGATGACCGAAATGTTTCGCGATCACTATACTTCCTTTACGTTGTACAACAAAGTAAAAATAGAAAAAAGTAGATGAAATCAGATGACCAAAATGTTTCGCGAACACCATACTTCCTTTACTTTGTACAAGGACGTAAAAAAAGAAAAAAGTAGATGAAATCTGATGACCGAAATGTTTCGCGATCACTATACTTCCTTTACGTTGTACAACAAAGTAAAAAAAGAAAAAAGTAGATGAAATCAGATGATCGAAATGTTTCGCGAACACAATACTTCCTTTACTTTGTACAAGGACGTAAAAAAAAGAAAAAAGCAGATGAAATCTGATGACCGAAATGTTTCGCGATCACAATACTTCCTTTACAATGTACAAGGAAATAAAATAAGAAGAAAAAAAGATGAAATATGATGACCGAAATGTTTCGCGATCACAATACTTCCTTTACTTTGTACAAGGAAGTAAAAAAAAAATAACGTAGATGAAATCTGATGTCCGAAATGTTTCGCGAACACCATAATTCCTTTACTTTGTACAAGGACGTAAAAAAAAGAAAAAAGTACATAAAATCTGATGACCGAAATGTTTCGCGATCACTATACTTCCTTTACGTTGTACAACAAAGTAAAAAAGAAAAAAGTAGATGAAATCAGATGACCGAAATGTTTCGCGAACACCATACTTCCTTTACTTTGTACAAGGACGTAAAAAAAAGAAAAAAGGAGATGAAATCTGATGACCGAAATGTTTCGCGATCACTATACTTCCTTTACGTTGTACAACAAAGTAAAAAAAAAAAGTAGATGAAATCAGGTGACCGAAATGTTTCGCGAACACCATACTTCCTTTACTTTGTACAAGGACGTAAAAAAAAGAAAAAAGTAGATGAAATCTGATGACCGAAATGTTTCGCGATCACTATACTTCCTTTACGTTGTACAACAAAGTAAAAAAAGCAAAAAGTAGATGAAATCTGATGACCGAAATGTTTCGCGATCACTATACTTCCTTTACGTTGTACAACAAAATAAAAAAATAAAAAAGTAGATGAAATCAGATGACCGAAATGTTTCGCGAACACCATACTTTCTTTACTTTGTACATGGACGTAAAAAAAAGAAAAAAGTAGATGAAATCTGATGACCGAAATGTTTCGCGATCACAATACTTCCTTTATGTTGTACAACAAATTAAAAAAAGAAAAAAGTAGATGAAATCAGATGACCGAAATGTTTCGCGAACACCATACTTCCTTTACTTTGTACAAGGACGTAAAAAAAAGAAAAAAGTAGATGAAATCTGATGACCGAAATGTTTCGCGATCACTATACTTCCTTTACGTTGTACAACAAAATAAAAAAATAAAAAAGTAGATGAAATCAGATGACCGAAATGTTTCGCGATCACTATACTTCCTTTACGTTGTACAACAAAGTAAAAAAAGAAAAAAGTAGATGAAATCAGATGACCGAAATGTTTCGCGAACACCATTCTTCCTTTACATTGTACAAGGACGTAAAAAAAAGAAAAAAGTAGATGAAATCTGATGACCGAAATGTTTCGCGATCACTATACTTCCTTTACGTTGTACAACAAAGTAAAAAAAGAAAAAAGTAGATGAAATCAGATTACCGAAATGTTTCGCGAACACCATACTTCCTTTACTTTGTACAAGTACGTCAAAAAAAGAAAAAAGTAGGAGAAATCTGATGACCGAAATGTTTCGCGATCACTATACTTCCTTTACGTTGTACAACAAAATAAAAAAAGAAAAAAGTAGATGAAATCAGATGACCGAAATGTTTCGCGAACACCATACTTCCTTTACGTTGTACAACAAAATAAAAAAATAAAAAAGTAGATGAAATCAGATGACAGAAAAGTTTCGCGAACACCATACTTCCTTTACTTTGTACAAGGACGTAAAAAAAAGAAAAAAGGAGATGAAATCTGATGACCGAAAAGTTTCGCGAACACCATACTTCCTTTACTTTGTACAAGGACGTAAAAAAAAAAAGGAGATGAAATCTGATGACCGAAATGTTTCGCGATCACTATACTTCCTTTACGTTGTACAACAAAGTAAAAAAAGAAAAAAGTAGATGAAATCAGATGACCGAAATGGTTCGCGAACACCATACTTCCTTTACGTTGTACAACAAAATAAAAAAATAAAAAAGTAGATGAAATCAGATGACCGAAAAGTTTCGCGAACACCATACTTCCTTTACTTTGTACAAGGACGTAAAAAAAAGAAAAAAGGAGATGAAATCTGATGACCGAAAAGTTTCGCGAACACCATACTTCCTTTACTTTGTACAAGGACGTAAAAAAAAAAAAAAGGAGATGAAATCTGATGACCGAAATGTTTCGCGATCACTATACTTCCTTTTCTTTGTACAAGGACGTAAAAAAAAGAAAAAGAAAAAAGTAGATGAAATTTGATGACCGAAATGTTTCGCGATCACAATACTCCCTTTACGTTGTACAACAAAATAAAAAAAGAAAAAAGAAGATGAAATCAGATGACCGAAATAGTTCGCGAACACCATACTTCCTTTACTTTGTACAAGGACGTAAAAAAAAGAAAAAAGTAGATGAAATCGGATGACCGAAATGTTTCGCGATCACTATACTTCCTTTACGTTGTACAATAAAGTAAAAAAAGAAAAAAATACATGAAATCAGATGACCGAAATGTTTCGCGAACACCATACTTCCTTTACTTTGTAAAAGGACGTAAAAAAAAGAAAAAAGTAGATGAAATCTGATGACCGAAATGTTTCGCGATCACTATACTCCCTTTACGTTGTACAACAAAGTAAAAAAATAAAAACGTAGATGAAATCAGATGACCGTAATGTTTCGCGAACACCATACTTTCTTTACTTTGTACAAGGACGTAAAAAAAAGAAAAAAGTAGATGAAATCAAATGACCGAAATGATTCGCGAACACCATACTTCCTTTACTTTGTACAAGGACGTAAAAAAAAGAAAAAAGGAGATGAAATCTGATGACCGAAATGTTTCGCGATCAATATACTTCCTTTACGTTGTACAACAAAGTAAAAAAAGAAAAAAGTAGATGAAATCAGATGACCGAAATGTTTCGCGAACACCATTCTTCCTTTACATTGTACAAGGACGTAAAAAAAAGAAAAAAGTAGATGAAATCTGATGACCGAAATGTTTCGCGATCACTATACTTCCTTTACGTTGTACAACAAAGTAAAAAAAGAAAAAAGTAGATGAAATCAGATGACCGAAATGTTTCGCGAACACTATACTTCCTTTACTTTGTACAAGTACGTAAAAAAAAGAAAAAAGTAGGAGAAATCTGATGACCGAAATGTTTCGCGATCACTATACTTCCTTTACGTTGTACAACAAAATAAAAAAAGAAAAAAGTAGATGAAATCAGATGACCGAAATGTTTCGCGAACACCATACTTCCTTTACGTTGTACAACAAAATAAAAAAATAAAAAAGTAGATGAAATCAGATGACCGAAATGTTTCGCGATCACTATACTTCCTTTACGTTGTACAACAAAGTAAAAAAAGAAAAAAGTAGATGAAATCAGATGACCGAAATGTTTCGCGAACACCATTCTTCCTTTACATTGTACAAGGACGTAAAAAAAAGAAAAAAGTAGATGAAATCTGATGACCGAAATGTTTCGCGATCACTATACTTCCTTTACGTTGTACAACAAAGTAAAAAAAGAAAAAAGTAGGAGAAATCGGATGACCGAAATGTTTCGCGAACACCATTCTTCCTTTACATTGTACAAGGACGTAAAAAAAAGAAAAAAGTAGATGAAATCTGATGACCTAAATGTTTCGCGATCACTATACTTCCTTTACGTTGCAGAACAAAGTAAAAAAAGAAAAAAGTAGATGAAATCAGATGACCGAAATGTTTCGCGAACACCATACTTCCTTTACTTTGTACAAGTACGTAAAAAATAGAAAAAAGTAGGAGAAATCTGATGACCGAAATGTTTCGCGATCACTATACTTCCTTTACGTTGTACAACAAAATAAAAAAAGAAAAAAGTAGATGAAATCAGATGACCGAAATGTTTCGCGAACACCATACTTCCCTTACGTTGTACAACAAAATAAAAAAATAAAAAAGTAGATGAAATCAGATGACCGAAATGTTTCGCGAACACCATACTTCCTTTACTTTGTACAAGGACGTAAAAAAAAGAAAAAAGGAGATGAAATCTGATGACCGAAATGTTTCGCGATCACTATACTTCCTTTACGTTGTACAACAAAGTAAAAATAGAAAAAAGTAGATGAAATCAGATGACCAAAATGTTTCGCGAACACCATACTTCCTTTACTTTGTACAAGGACGTAAAAAAAGAAAAAAGTAGATGAAATCTGATGACCGAAATGTTTCGCGATCACTATACTTCCTTTACGTTGTACAACAAAGTAAAAAAAGAAAAAAGTAGATGAAATCAGATGATCGAAATGTTTCGCGAACACAATACTTCCTTTACTTTGTACAAGGACGTAAAAAAAAGAAAAAAGCAGATGAAATCTGATGACCGAAATGTTTCGCGATCACAATACTTCCTTTACAATGTACAAGGAAATAAAATAAGAAGAAAAAAAGATGAAATATGATGACCGAAATGTTTCGCGATCACAATACTTCCTTTACTTTGTACAAGGAAGTAAAAAAAAAATAACGTAGATGAAATCTGATGTCCGAAATGTTTCGCGAACACCATAATTCCTTTACTTTGTACAAGGACGTAAAAAAAAGAAAAAAGTACATAAAATCTGATGACCGAAATGTTTCGCGATCACTATACTTCCTTTACGTTGTACAACAAAGTAAAAAAGAAAAAAGTAGATGAAATCAGATGACCGAAATGTTTCGCGAACACCATACTTCCTTTACTTTGTACAAGGACGTAAAAAAAAGAAAAAAGGAGATGAAATCTGATGACCGAAATGTTTCGCGATCACTATACTTCCTTTACGTTGTACAACAAAGTAAAAAAAAAAAGTAGATGAAATCAGGTGACCGAAATGTTTCGCGAACACCATACTTCCTTTACTTTGTACAAGGACGTAAAAAAAAGAAAAAAGTAGATGAAATCTGATGACCGAAATGTTTCGCGATCACTATACTTCCTTTACGTTGTACAACAAAGTAAAAAAAGCAAAAAGTAGATGAAATCTGATGACCGAAATGTTTCGCGATCACTATACTTCCTTTACGTTGTACAACAAAATAAAAAAATAAAAAAGTAGATGAAATCAGATGACCGAAATGTTTCGCGAACACCATACTTTCTTTACTTTGTACATGGACGTAAAAAAAAGAAAAAAGTAGATGAAATCTGATGACCGAAATGTTTCGCGATCACAATACTTCCTTTATGTTGTACAACAAATTAAAAAAAGAAAAAAGTAGATGAAATCAGATGACCGAAATGTTTCGCGAACACCATACTTCCTTTACTTTGTACAAGGACGTAAAAAAAAGAAAAAAGTAGATGAAATCTGATGACCGAAATGTTTCGCGATCACTATACTTCCTTTACGTTGTACAACAAAATAAAAAAATAAAAAAGTAGATGAAATCAGATGACCGAAATGTTTCGCGATCACTATACTTCCTTTACGTTGTACAACAAAGTAAAAAAAGAAAAAAGTAGATGAAATCAGATGACCGAAATGTTTCGCGAACACCATTCTTCCTTTACATTGTACAAGGACGTAAAAAAAAGAAAAAAGTAGATGAAATCTGATGACCGAAATGTTTCGCGATCACTATACTTCCTTTACGTTGTACAACAAAGTAAAAAAAGAAAAAAGTAGATGAAATCAGATTACCGAAATGTTTCGCGAACACCATACTTCCTTTACTTTGTACAAGTACGTCAAAAAAAGAAAAAAGTAGGAGAAATCTGATGACCGAAATGTTTCGCGATCACTATACTTCCTTTACGTTGTACAACAAAATAAAAAAAGAAAAAAGTAGATGAAATCAGATGACCGAAATGTTTCGCGAACACCATACTTCCTTTACGTTGTACAACAAAATAAAAAAATAAAAAAGTAGATGAAATCAGATGACAGAAAAGTTTCGCGAACACCATACTTCCTTTACTTTGTACAAGGACGTAAAAAAAAGAAAAAAGGAGATGAAATCTGATGACCGAAAAGTTTCGCGAACACCATACTTCCTTTACTTTGTACAAGGACGTAAAAAAAAAAAGGAGATGAAATCTGATGACCGAAATGTTTCGCGATCACTATACTTCCTTTACGTTGTACAACAAAGTAAAAAAAGAAAAAAGTAGATGAAATCAGATGACCGAAATGGTTCGCGAACACCATACTTCCTTTACGTTGTACAACAAAATAAAAAAATAAAAAAGTAGATGAAATCAGATGACCGAAAAGTTTCGCGAACACCATACTTCCTTTACTTTGTACAAGGACGTAAAAAAAAGAAAAAAGGAGATGAAATCTGATGACCGAAAAGTTTCGCGAACACCATACTTCCTTTACTTTGTACAAGGACGTAAAAAAAAAAAAAAGGAGATGAAATCTGATGACCGAAATGTTTCGCGATCACTATACTTCCTTTTCTTTGTACAAGGACGTAAAAAAAAGAAAAAGAAAAAAGTAGATGAAATTTGATGACCGAAATGTTTCGCGATCACAATACTCCCTTTACGTTGTACAACAAAATAAAAAAAGAAAAAAGAAGATGAAATCAGATGACCGAAATAGTTCGCGAACACCATACTTCCTTTACTTTGTACAAGGACGTAAAAAAAAGAAAAAAGTAGATGAAATCGGATGACCGAAATGTTTCGCGATCACTATACTTCCTTTACGTTGTACAATAAAGTAAAAAAAGAAAAAAATACATGAAATCAGATGACCGAAATGTTTCGCGAACACCATACTTCCTTTACTTTGTAAAAGGACGTAAAAAAAAGAAAAAAGTAGATGAAATCTGATGACCGAAATGTTTCGCGATCACTATACTCCCTTTACGTTGTACAACAAAGTAAAAAAATAAAAACGTAGATGAAATCAGATGACCGTAATGTTTCGCGAACACCATACTTTCTTTACTTTGTACAAGGACGTAAAAAAAAGAAAAAAGTAGATGAAATCAAATGACCGAAATGATTCGCGAACACCATACTTCCTTTACTTTGTACAAGGACGTAAAAAAAAGAAAAAAGGAGATGAAATCTGATGACCGAAATGTTTCGCGATCAATATACTTCCTTTACGTTGTACAACAAAGTAAAAAAAGAAAAAAGTAGATGAAATCAGATGACCGAAATGTTTCGCGAACACCATTCTTCCTTTACATTGTACAAGGACGTAAAAAAAAGAAAAAAGTAGATGAAATCTGATGACCGAAATGTTTCGCGATCACTATACTTCCTTTACGTTGTACAACAAAGTAAAAAAAGAAAAAAGTAGATGAAATCAGATGACCGAAATGTTTCGCGAACACTATACTTCCTTTACTTTGTACAAGTACGTAAAAAAAAGAAAAAAGTAGGAGAAATCTGATGACCGAAATGTTTCGCGATCACTATACTTCCTTTACGTTGTACAACAAAATAAAAAAAGAAAAAAGTAGATGAAATCAGATGACCGAAATGTTTCGCGAACACCATACTTCCTTTACGTTGTACAACAAAATAAAAAAATAAAAAAGTAGATGAAATCAGATGACCGAAATGTTTCGCGATCACTATACTTCCTTTACGTTGTACAACAAAGTAAAAAAAGAAAAAAGTAGATGAAATCAGATGACCGAAATGTTTCGCGAACACCATTCTTCCTTTACATTGTACAAGGACGTAAAAAAAAGAAAAAAGTAGATGAAATCTGATGACCGAAATGTTTCGCGATCACTATACTTCCTTTACGTTGTACAACAAAGTAAAAAAAGAAAAAAGTAGATGAAATCAGATTACCGAAATGTTTCGCGAACACCATACTTCCTTTACTTTGTACAAGTACGTAAAAAAAAGAAAAAAGTAGGAGAAATCTGATGACCGAAATGTTTCGCGATCACTATACTTCCTTTACGTTGTACAACAAAATAAAAAAATAAAAAAGTAGATGAAATCAGATGACCGAAAAGTTTCGCGAACACCATACTTCGTTTACTTTGTACAAGGACGTAAAAAAAAGAAAAAAGGAGATGAAATCTGATGACCGAAAAGTTTCGCGAACACCATACTTCCTTTACTTTGTACAAGGACGTAAAAAAAAGAAAAAGAAAAAAGTAGATGAAATTTGATGACCGAAATGTTTCGCGATCACAATACTCCCTTTACGTTGTACAACAAAGTAAAAAAATAAAAAAGTAGATGAAATCAGATGACCGTAATGTTTCGCGAACACCATACTTCCTTTACTTTGTACAAGGACGTAAAAAAAAGAAAAAAGTAGATGAAATCAAATGACCGAAATGTTTCGCGAACACCATACTTCCTTTACTTTGTACAAGGACGTAAAAAAAAGAAAAAAGGAGATGAAACCTGATGACCGAAATGTTTCGCGATCACTATACTTCCTTTACGTTGTACAACAAAGTAAAAAAAGAAAAAAGTAGATGAAATCTGATGACCGAAATGTTTCGCGATCACTATACTTCCTTTACGTTGTACAACAAAGTAAAAAAAGAAAAAAGTAGATGAAATCAGATGACCGAAATGTTTCGCGAACACTATACTTCCTTTACTTTGTACAAGTACGTAAAAAAAAAAAAAGTAGGAGAAATCTGATGACCGAAATGTTTCGCGATCACTATACTTCCTTTACGTTGTACAACAAAATAAAAAAATAAAAAAGTAGATGAAATCAGATGAATGAAATGTTTCGCGAACACCATACTTCCTTTACGTTGTACAACAAAATAAAAAAATAAAAAAGTAGATGAAATCAGATGACCGAAATGTTTCGCGATCACTATACTTCCTTTACGTTGTACAACAAAGTAAAAAAAGAAAAAAGTAGATGAAATCAGATGACCGAAATGTTTCGCGAACACCATTCTTCCTTTACATTGTACAAGGACGTAAAAAAAAGAAAAAAGTAGATGAAATCTGATGACCGAAATGTTTCGCGATCACTATACTTCCTTTACGTTGTACAACAAAGTAAAAAAAGAAAAAAGTAGATGAAATCAGATTACCGAAATGTTTCGCGAACACCATACTTCCTTTACTTTGTACAAGTACGTAAAAAAAAGAAAAAAGTAGGAGAAATCTGATGACCGAAATGTTTCGCGATCACTATACTTCCTTTACGTTGTACAACAAATTAAAAAAAGAAAAAAGTAGATGAAATAAGATGACCGAAATGTTTCGCGAACACCATACTTCCTTTACGTTGTACAACAAAATAAAAAAATAAAAAAGTAGATGAAATCAGATGACCGAAAAGTTTCGCGAACACCATACTTCCTTTACTTTGTACAAGGACGTAAAAAAAAGAAAAAAGGAGATGAAATCTGATGACCGAAAAGTTTCGCGAACACCATACTTCCTTTACTTTGTACAAGGACGTAAAAAAAAGAAAAAAGGAGATGAAATCTGATGACCGAAATGTTTCGCGATCACAATACTTCCCTTACTTTGTACAAGGACGTAAAAAAAAGAAAAAGAAAAAGTAGATGAAATCTGATGACCGAAATGTTTCGCGATCACAATACTTCCTTTACGTTGTACAACAAAGTAAAAAAAGAAAAAATTAGATGAAATCAGATGACCGAAATGTTTCGCGATCACAATACTTCCTTTACTTTGTACAAGGACGTAAAAAAAAGAAAAAGAAAAAAGTAGATGAAATCAGATGACGGAAATGTTTCGCGATCACAATACTTCCTTTACGTTGTACAACAAAGTAAAAAAAGAAAAAATTAGATGAAATCAGATGACCGAAATGTTTCGCGATCACAATACTTCCTTTACTTTGTACAAGGACGTAAAAAAAAGAAAAAGAAAAAAGTAGATGAAATCAGATGACTGAAATGTTTCGCGAACACCATACTTCCTTTACTTTGTACAAGGACGTAAAAAAAAGAAAAAGAAAAAAGTAGATGAAATCTGATGACCGAAATGTTTCGCGATCACAATACTTCCATTAACTTTGTACAAGGAAGTAAAAAAAAGGAGATGAAATGTGGTGACCAAAATATTTTGCGACCACAATACTTACTTTACTTTGTACAACGTAGTAAAAAAAAGAAAAAAGTAGATGAAATCTGATGACCGAAATGTTTCGCGATCACAATACTTCCTTTATGTTGTAGAAGGAAGTAAAAATAAGAAAAAAAAAGTGAAATCTGATGACCGAAATGTTTCGCTATCGCAATACTTCCTTTACGAAGTAAAGATGTGCAACGAAGTAAAAAAAGAAAAAAGTAGATGAAATCAAATGACCGAAATGTTTCGCGAACACCATACTTCCTTTACTTTGTACAAGGACGTAAAAAAAAGAAAAAAGGAGATGAAATCTGATGACCGAAATGTTTCGCGATCACTATACTTCCTTAACGTTGTACAACAAAGTAAAAAAAAAAAAGTAGATGAAATCAGATGACCGAAATGTTTCGCGAACACCATACTTCCTTTACGTTGTACAACAAAGTAAAAAAAGAAAAAATTAGATGAAATCAGATGACCGAAATATTTCGCGATCACAATACTTCCATTAACTTTGTACAAGGAAGTAAAAAAAAGGAGATGAAATCTGGTGACCAAAATATTTTGCGATCACAATACTTACTTTACTTTGTACAACGTAGTAAAAAAAAGAAAAAAGTAGATGAAATCTGATGACCGAAATGTTTCGCGATCACAATACTTCCTTTATGTTGTAGAAGGAAGTAAAAATAAGAAAAAAAAAGTGAAATCTGATGACCGAAATGTTTCGCTATCGCAATACTTCCTTTACGAAGTAAAGATGTGCAACGAAGTAAAACAAAGAAAAAGGTAGAAGAAATCTGATGAACGAAATTTTTCGCGATTACCATACTTCCATTAACTTTGTACAACGAAGTAAAAAATAAAGGAGATAAAATCTGGTGGCCGAAATGTTTCGCGATCATCATACTTCCATTAACTTTGTACAAGGAATTAAAAAAAAGGAGTTGAAATCTTATTACCAAAATATTTCGCGATCACAATACTTACATTACTTTGTACAACGAAGTAAAAATAAGAAAAAAAAAAGTGAAATCTGATGACCGAAATGTTTCGCTATCACAATACTTCCATTCCTTTGTACAGGGAAGTTACAAAAATAAAAAAGTAGATTAAATCTGATGACCGAAATGTTTCGTGAACACCGTACTTCCATTAACTTTGTACAAGGAATAAAAAAAAAAGGAGATGAAATCTGGTGACCAAAATATTTTGCGATCACAATACTTACTTTACTTTGTACAACGAAGTAAAAAAAAGAAAAAAGTACATGAAATCAGATGACCGAAATGTTTCGCGAACACCATACTTCCTTTACTTTGTACAAGGACGTAAAAAAAAGAAAAAAGTAGATGAAACCGGATGACCGAAATGTTTCGCGATCACTATACTTCCTTTACGTTGTACAACAAAGTAAAAAAAGAAAAAAGTAGATGAAACCGGATGACCGAAATGTTTCGCGATCACTATACTCCCTTTACGTTGTACAACAAAGTAAAAAAATAAAAAAGTAGATGAAATCAGATGACCGTAATGTTTCGCGAACACCATACTTCCTTTACTTTGTACAAGGACGTAAAAAAAAGAAAAAAGTAGATGAAATCAAATGACCGAAATGTTTCGCGAACACCATACTTCCTTTACTTTGTACAAGGACGTAAAAAAAAGAAAAAAGGAGATGAAATCTGATGACCGAAATGTTTCGCGATCACAATACTTCCTTTACAATGTACAAGGAAATAAAATAAGAAGAAAAAAAGATGAAATATGATGACCGAAATGTTTCGCGATCACAATACTTCCTTTACTTTGTACAAGGAAGTAAAAAAAAAATAACGTAGATGAAATCTGATGTCCGAAATGTTTCGCGAACACCATACTTCCTTTACTTTGTACAAGGACGTAAAAAAAAGAAAAAAGTACATAAAATCTGATGACCGAAATGTTTCGCGATCACTATACTTCCTTTACGTTGTACAACAAAGTAAAAAAAGAAAAAAGTAGATGAAATCAGATGACCGAAATGTTTCGCGAACACCATACTTCCTTTACTTTGTACAAGGACGTAAAAAAAAGAAAAAAGTAGATGAAATCAAATGACCGAAATGTTTCGCGAACACCATACTTCCTTTACTTTGTACAAGGACGTAAAAAAAAGAAAAAAGGAGATGAAACCTGATGACCGAAATGTTTCGCGATCACTATACTTCCTTTACGTTGTACAACAAAGTAAAAAAAGAAAAAAGTAGATGAAATCTGATGACCGAAATGTTTCGCGATCACTATACTTCCTTTACGTTGTACAACAAAGTAAAAAAAGAAAAAAGTAGATGAAATCAGATGACCGAAATGTTTCGCGAACACTATACTTCCTTTACTTTGTACAAGTACGTAAAAAAAAAAAAAAGTAGGAGAAATCTGATGACCGAAATGTTTCGCGATCACTATACTTCCTTTACGTTGTACAACAAAATAAAAAAATAAAAAAGTAGATGAAATCAGATGAATGAAATGTTTCGCGAACACCATACTTCCTTTACGTTGTACAACAAAATAAAAAAATAAAAAAGTAGATGAAATCAGATGACCGAAATGTTTCGCGATCACTATACTTCCTTTACGTTGTACAACAAAGTAAAAAAAGAAAAAAGTAGATGAAATCAGATGACCGAAATGTTTCGCGAACACCATTCTTCCTTTACATTGTACAAGGACGTAAAAAAAAGAAAAAAGTAGATGAAATCTGATGACCGAAATGTTTCGCGATCACTATACTTCCTTTACGTTGTACAACAAAGTAAAAAAAGAAAAAAGTAGATGAAATCAGATTACCGAAATGTTTCGCGAACACCATACTTCCTTTACTTTGTACAAGTACGTAAAAAAAAGAAAAAAGTAGGAGAAATCTGATGACCGAAATGTTTCGCGATCACTATACTTCCTTTACGTTGTACAACAAATTAAAAAAAGAAAAAAGTAGATGAAATCAGATGACCGAAATGTTTCGCGAACACCATACTTCCTTTACGTTGTACAACAAAATAAAAAAATAAAAAAGTAGATGAAATCAGATGACCGAAAAGTTTCGCGAACACCATACTTCCTTTACTTTGTACAAGGACGTAAAAAAAAGAAAAAAGGAGATGAAATCTGATGACCGAAAAGTTTCGCGAACACCATACTTCCTTTACTTTGTACAAGGACGTAAAAAAAAGAAAAAAGGAGATGAAATCTGATGACCGAAATGTTTCGCGATCACAATACTTCCTTTACTTTGTACAAGGACGTAAAAAAAAGAAAAAGAAAAAGTAGATGAAATCTGATGACCGAAATGTTTCGCGATCACAATACTTCCTTTACGTTGTACAACAAAGTAAAAAAAGAAAAAATTAGATGAAATCAGATGACCGAAATGTTTCGCGATCACAATACTTCCTTTACTTTGTACAAGGACGTAAAAAAAAGAAAAAGAAAAAAGTAGATGAAATCAGATGACGGAAATGTTTCGCGATCACAATACTTCCTTTACGTTGTACAACAAAGTAAAAAAAGAAAAAATTAGATGAAATCAGATGACCGAAATGTTTCGCGATCACAATACTTCCTTTACTTTGTACAAGGACGTAAAAAAAAGAAAAAGAAAAAAGTAGATGAAATCAGATGACTGAAATGTTTCGCGAACACCATACTTCCTTTACTTTGTACAAGGACGTAAAAAAAAGAAAAAGAAAAAAGTAGATGAAATCTGATGACCGAAATGTTTCGCGATCACAATACTTCCTTTACGTTGTACAACAAAGTAAAAAAAGAAAAAATTAGATGAAATCAGATGACCGAAATGTTTCGCGATCACAATACTTCCATTAACTTTGTACAAGGAAGTAAAAAAAAGGAGATGAAATCTGGTGACCAAAATATTTTGCGATCACAATACTTACTTTACTTTGTACAACGTAGTAAAAAAAAGAAAAAAGTAGATGAAATCTGATGACCGAAATGTTTCGCGAACACCATACTTCCTTTACTTTGTACAAGGACGTAAAAAAAAGAAAAAAGGAGATGAAATCTGATGACCGAAATGTTTCGCGATCACTATACTTCCTTAACGTTGTACAACAAAGTAAAAAAAAAAAAGTAGATGAAATCAGATGACCGAAATGTTTCGCGAACACCATACTTCCTTTACGTTGTACAACAAAGTAAAAAAAGAAAAAATTAGATGAAATCAGATGACCGAAATATTTCGCGATCACAATACTTCCATTAACTTTGTACAAGGAAGTAAAAAAAAGGAGATGAAATCTGGTGACCAAAATATTTTGCGATCACAATACTTACTTTACTTTGTACAACGTAGTAAAAAAAAGAAAAAAGTAGATGAAATCTGATGACCGAAATGTTTCGCGATCACAATACTTCCTTTATGTTGTAGAAGGAAGTAAAAATAAGAAAAAAAAAAGTGAAATCTGATGACCGAAATGTTTCGCTATCGCAATACTTCCTTTACGAAGTAAAGATGTGCAACGAAGTAAAACAAAGAAAAAGGTAGAAGAAATCTGATGAACGAAATTTTTCGCGATTACCATACTTCCATTAACTTTGTACAACGAAGTAAAAACTAAAGGAGATAAAATCTGGTGGCCGAAATGTTTCGCGATCATCATACTTCCATTAACTTTGTACAAGGAATTAAAAAAAAGGAGTTGAAATCTTATTACCAAAATATTTCGCGATCACAATACTTACATTACTTTGTACAACGAAGTAAAAATAAGAAAAAAAAAAGTGAAATCTGATGACCGAAATGTTTCGCTATCACAATACTTCCATTCCTTTGTACAGGGAAGTTACAAAAATAAAAAAGTAGATTAAATCTGATGACCGAAATGTTTCGTGAACACCGTACTTCCATTAACTTTGTACAAGGAATAAAAAAAAAAGGAGATGAAATCTGGTGACCAAAATATTTTGCGATCACAATACTTACTTTACTTTGTACAACGAAGTAAAAAAAAGAAAAAAGTACATGAAATCAGATGACCGAAATGTTTCGCGAACACCATACTTCCTTTACTTTGTACAAGGACGTAAAAAAAAGAAAAAAGTAGATGAAACCGGATGACCGAAATGTTTCGCGATCACTATACTTCCTTTACGTTGTACAACAAAGTAAAAAAAGAAAAAAGTAGATGAAACCGGATGACCGAAATGTTTCGCGATCACTATACTCCCTTTACGTTGTACAACAAAGTAAAAAAATAAAAAAGTAGATGAAATCAGATGACCGTAATGTTTCGCGAACACCATACTTCCTTTACTTTGTACAAGGACGTAAAAAAAAGAAAAAAGGAGATGAAATCTGATGACCGAAATGTTTCGCGATCACAATACTTCCTTTACAATGTACAAGGAAATAAAATAAGAAGAAAAAAAGATGAAATATGATGACCGAAATGTTTCGCGATCACAATACTTCCTTTACTTTGTACAAGGAAGTAAAAAAAAAATAACGTAGATGAAATCTGATGTCCGAAATGTTTCGCGAACACCATACTTCCTTTACTTTGTACAAGGACGTAAAAAAAAGAAAAAAGTACATAAAATCTGATGACCGAAATGTTTCGCGATCACTATACTTCCTTTACGTTGTACAACAAAGTAAAAAAAGAAAAAAGTAGATGAAATCAGATGACCGAAATGTTTCGCGAACACCATACTTCCTTTACTTTGTACAAGGACGTAAAAAAAAAAAAAAGTAGATGAAATCTGATGACCGAAATGTTTCGCGATAACTATACTTCGTTTACGTTGTACAACAAAGTAAAAAAAGAAAAAAGTAGATGAAATCAAATGACCGAAATGTTTCGCGAACACCATACTTCCTTTACTTTGTACAAGGACGTAAAAAAAAGAAAAAAGGAGATGAAATCTGATGACCGAAATGTTTCGCGATCACTATACTTCCTTTACGTTGTACAACAAAGTAAAAAAAGAAAAAAGTAGATGAAATCAGATGACCGAAATGTTTCGCGATCGCAATACTTCCTTTACGTTGTACAAGGAAATAAAAATAAGAAGAAAAAAAGATGAAATATGATGACCGAAATATTTCGCGATCATAATACTTCCTTTACTTTGTACACCGAATTAAAAAAAAGTAGATGAAATCTGATGACCGAAATGTTTCGCGATCACAATACTTCCTTTACAATGTACAAGGAAATAAAAATAAGAAGAAAAAAAGATGAAATATGATGACCGAAATGTTTCGCGATCACAATACTTCCTTTACGTTGTACAAGGAAGTAAAAATAAGAAGAAAAAAAAGTGAAATCTGATGACCGAAATGTTTTGCGACCACCATACTTCCTTTACTTTGTAGAACGAAGTAAAAAAAAATAAAAAAGTAGATGAAATCTGATGACCGAAATATTTCGCGATCACAATACTTCCTTTACTTCGTACAAGGAAGTAAAAATCAAAAAATCTGGAATACATTTTCACTTTAATCTAACTATATTTAAGCCTTAAAAAGTTACGCGAGTAAGAATAAATTTACAAAATTATCAGATTGTGTTTGTTTCCCTACTGAAATAAGCCAGAGAAGTATTAGTACATAATGCATTTGTATTTTACAACAGAAGGGATTTGCAGCTTCACGTTACTTCACTGTCCATATAGCGTCTTTGATATACGTAAAGCACCTGAGATGCAAGAAGCTTCAGTCAAAATTACACTTTATGAGAAATGAAGTACGTTATACAGATGATACATAACACGAACCGAAATAAGGTGTGACTTTTACGTGTCTGAGTACCAATAGGGTACACTTAGTTTGTCTTGTAAAACAGTATAATCGGCTCAGTAGAAAACCACTTCGTTTCTTTGTAAACACGATACGGGTTGCTTGTAATTCAAATAGCTTATATTTTCTACGTCAACGGTGTCGACTTTGAACATCAGTTTTAATTTATTCTACTGAATAGTTTTTCCGTATTGTAAATTGTCTCTTTAATTACTAAACGACCTTCATAATACTGGTATAAATTTATGTCCCTCCTCACACAACGGTTAAACACATCAACATTTCTAGAATCCCAGAATTTGAAAACTTGAAAAGTAGACGGTAAGCTCGTTTTAAGTTGTACAGACTAACCATCAGAATCTTTCTAAAATTTGATTTAAAAAGTGGCATTTTTTTACCAATCTATTTTGGTAACATTTGATCATTCGGTCAGATACTCAAATAATACTCAAATATTTACAAAAAAGTAACAATTTCATAAAGTAAAAAAACCCCCTTAACATAGAAATCATCAAGTTTTTTTTTTTGTAAAATGTAAAAACACATAATGCCACAATTATTTACAGGAAATTTATTAACTTTTTTTTTATTTCTAACATATTCGGCGTAAATCATTTGTAGGTTGTATTACGTTCAGCTGAAATCTAACAATTCCTCACTCAACAAATGGTAGGTACTATTACTGATTATATATAACTTAAAACTTTTTCGACAACTCATTTTTAATAAAAAAAAAACAGGAAAAACAACTCGTATTTCAATAACCGTGTTTTTGTAGGCTCTATGATTCAGAAAACAAACTAATATAATCTTTTTTCAAACATCCGTCAACACACGAGTCTTTTTCTGCTGTGATCTTCAAATTTCAAACCTCCTTAGAACTAAACTACAAAATTAATATATTTTATACGTATTAAAAGCTTCAAAAATAGTTCTAATTTCGGAAAATATCAAAGTTTCATCTACTATTATAATTAACCAGAACATAATTAATAATTAAAAGTATATAATTTTTTTAAAATCTTTTTTAACAGAAAAGTTGATAGGTAAAAATAATAGAAAAGTAATAAAAACTGTTGTGTACAAAAATTAAAATAAGTGCAGTAAAAATAGTTATAGTAAAAAAAAGAAAGAAATAAAATATTATTTATTTTATTTTGTTTCCTTTTGAAAAAATCAACTCATTTTAATCTAAAATTTTACAAAAATGAACCTTTGATGCTGTAAAAAATAGTTACACGTCAAAAAAGCACTGTAACAGAAAAAAATTAAAAAAATTTTTAACTCGCTCCACTGCAACCATTGTGACACAAGCGCGAATGAAAAATAGAACACTACTGGGTCAACATATTATATATGTTATATTACGTATATATATATACATAATATAACTTATATAATATGAAGACCGAGTAGACATATATATGTCTACCGAGAACATATAATATGTTCTCAACCTCAACTTTATACTTATATTACTAACCTCATCTTTTTTTCGACTTTAAACTGAGGATAAGTCAAGAACGACTCGACCGATTTTCATCAACTTTTCACAAGCATAAATTCAGATAAACTACTACAGTATATCTAAATTTCAATGAAATTCATCCAGCAGTTTTGGAGATTTTCGAGCCATAAAATTTTAAACATAGGTCTATACTTGCATTATGTATATAAAGAAACCCTTTTTTTTTTGCATGATATTTTCGTACTCGTACAACAAAACGTAAAGAAAACTCATTTTCACCCTCCCCTTGTTCATAGCATGCAACCGAAAGTAATACTGTACTTTTCTTCGTGTAAAGTCGGTAAAAAAATTGCTTTATTAAAAAAAAGAGAAAGAAGTTTAATAACACATTGAAACTTGTTCTTTTCTGTAATTTTTTTACGGTCTCCAAACACACCTCTACAATCGTTCATCTCTACCCGTGCGGAAATAGATAAGTAGAGATGGAAAGAACCGTGCAAAATAATAGTTAATCTTTGTGCTTTGAAAATAACGTCGCAAATTGCAATTTATTTGGTGTTGATGGGGAAACGAAGGAAACGTTTTCAGATATAATATAAGGCGATTTTCAAAGAGCATCTAAACTGGAAATTACAAGTACAACAATTAAAATCGAAGCCCGTTGCAACATTAAGAAAGTTTTATTATTTACTTACTTATGTCCACTATTGTTACGAAAACAAAATATTATGATCTTTTAAATTCGTCGTTAAAGTACGGCTTAAACTGTTAGGGAAAGGCCTTATTTTACTATATTTAAATTCTTAATAATTGGACAAAAGGTAAAGTAACGGCTTTGTTACTCCAGAGGTAGATATGAAATATCTTTTCCTTTTTTAGTTTGCTGAAATATTTTACCGTCTGTTTCTCAATTATTTTATCTTTAAAGTTGGCCTCACACACACTGAAACTTAAATTCGGTTCGGATAGAAAAATATTAAATAGACATCGAATAACTGACGTAGAACTTAAAAAAGCATACTTAATTATTTTAGCAAATTTTTAGCAAGTTATCACCCTACTACAATTACTAATGAAAGATGATTTTTATAGCGTATAAAAAATTCCAAGCCTTAACGATAACTGAACCCAGAAACTTCAAAGTGTAAGGCAGAGACGCTACCACACCGCCACGGAGCGTCTAAATTAAGAAATAATTAAATAATCTTTAATTTTTACCAAACGAATAGTTATATTTTGCTCGTTCGAGTAATCCATTTTTATTTCTTTAGGTTCGGATATAAGCACGATCTGCAGGAGTACTTTATTTTTACGTTTTATATTATATTATATTATCTTAAAGATAATATAATTATAATATATCTTAGTTTACGTTTCGATACATTTTATCGGATAAAATGTCTACATACAGGAATTTATTTGTGTTCTTGCATTTTTGCAATGTTTAGAAATGTAATTTACTTTTTTTTTAAAATGTTTAATAACGAATGGATAAAATGTCACGTGTTCGCGGCTCGAAAAAGATATTGAGAGACTGACAATCGAAAATGTATACATAATTACAATTTATTAGTTAAAGAATATAAGTAAAACAAGACAAATCAATAATAACAATAAACGACAATAATAATTAGAACAATGACAATGACAACAACAAACAATAATGATAATAAATGTCAATAATAAACAAATAATAATCATAGTAATCACAACAACAATAATAATAATATAATAAATTAAATAATAATAATAAAAAAACAGTGATTACATACAAAACAGAATTTAATCCTCAGACTTTATCCACTCATTTGATTTTTAACATTCTCCTATAGCACCGCATTTTAAAAGCTTCTAATCTTTTCTTCACAGGTACTCCGATCGTCCAAGTTTCATTTCCATATAAAACTACGCTCTGAACATATAATCGTTAGGACTTAGTTACAGGCAAATAATTCCAGCCAAACAAGCCAACCACGGAATAGCCCACAGTTGCCGCCCTACGTTTTTTTTGCTCTTTCGCACTCGGGGAGGAGCCGCAGCCGCCTTTTTCATGTGTTCCCCACCGGTAGACCCTCCATCTTCGCGACAGTAGAAACAGCCGGGAGAGGAGGAAAGTCAATCGCACACTCATTCAGGGCATCACTAAGTTCCATGTATTGGGCCGCAGCTCGTTGCTGGCGACGCCCAGACACATCCACCCGCATCGTTTTCCATCTAGCAGTCTCTAGGTACCTAGCAACCGACTGCCGATGAGGACGGTCAGTCCTAGCCGCACTGTCAGTATCACTATCACCAATTTGACGGTACCGTCATATCGGTCATAGTTCAAAATAAAATAACACATAACGTAAACTGTATAAAATAATTTAAGTTCAAACTAATCAAGATAGTTCGACTTTAGAACTTCTACACCAGGAATGTAAATAACAAAATTAAAAGTATAACAGCCGTGTCGCTAAGATAAATCTTCCTTAACAGACTAAGTTGGCTAAGTTATAAAAAAAAAAATCAAAAACAAACACCGTGATTAGCTTAAACAACAATAAAATGTTAATAAACGCAAGCAGAACGTTAAATTAAATGAAATAAAATAAAGAAGTAACACTAAATAAAATCACGGGTAACAAAAGTATCCCGCAAGGCAAACAAATATAAACGGAACTAACCTAAACAAACGAATTAGAACGAAAAACACAAAAAACGCAGGAAAACAAAACAAAAAATGAAACGAAACAACTTAAAACAATAAAGGAAACAAGTAGTAATGAAAATGAACAACAAAACATAAAGTATGAACTTAATGAAAATGTAAAAACGGAGAGCTCTCCCAACGACTACACTCGCTTAGATCTCTTCCTCCATCATTACTTTATTTACAGACCTCGTATTTCTTGAGATAGTAGTGAGCACTGATCGCGTAAAAAGTTTACTTCGCGTAAAAATTAGTATCCCGTTGCATAACGTTTCACTTCGATTTCGCGCTTTAATATAAAAAGAAATCGAATAAAATGTGAAATGGGGTACCTTCTTACCCGCTTGCCTGTACGGGCCTAAAATTTAATACGATTAAGATATCACGCGTAGAAATACTGCGGCCTAATTTGATACGTAACGGTTAAACCCTTTCTCTTTTATAATTTTTTCCAAAACTTATTGTTATCAATGTTCCATTTTATACAAATTATTTATATATATATATATATATAAGTAAATTTGTTGAACAATTTTCGAAGAGTTTATTTTCAGCCATCCGAAGATATTAATAAAAATTCAGGTCAACAGACGTACGTACTTACATATATTTTCCGAAATTTTCTGTTACTTTTTTTACGCTTAATAGACTAAGGTCTTAAAACGTCAAAATTTGCAGAAACTCTGATACCCAAAATTGACCGATTGCTTTTTTTTTTTTTTTTTTTTTTTTTAGCTAATCTGCTTCAGCAATAATAGAGTATCCTCTATCCTTCATTAATATTTAACCTAACTCAAATTAATCCGAGTAAAAAAATAAAAATTAAATTAAACATATCCCTTCCTGTTAACTACCTTATATTTAATATTTCGATCTCAATTTTCTCTCCACAAATTTTAATATTCTTTGACAGATGGTTTTCCAATTACAGTCCACAGTTCAACCGTTATTATTTCAGTCAGAAAAGGTTACTTTTCAAATTAAATAAATAAAAGAAAAAAATTGGAATCGACTGACTAAGAGATTTTGGCGGGTATTCCCTTACAGCTACTCTGTTGCAATAGTTGCAACAGTAACAGTCATGTAGCAGGGAAACTAAAAACGGTTGATAATAAAGTTACCGCGCCTGTAATTCTACCGCTTGCCTACAGTACGAATTTAATGTTAAAAAATAACCTACCTAGACTTAATTTTAACTCCCGAAAGCGGATAACAGCAGAGAGAGATAGGGTACGACTTGATTAGAGGCTTATTAAATTGGTAATTCTGTTTTTTAAATAAATTAAGAGGACTTGAGTAAATTGAATTGTAGAACAATATTGTCGTTGCTACGATCAACACTTGTTCTGTCGATATGAGGATAGTATTTTTGGCGTTTACAGATTAGATCAAGTAATGATCTGAAGGCAGAATTTAGTTGAAGTTAGATACAGGAAGAGTTTTTGTGTGAAACCTTCGGTGTCAGAGGAATCGCACTTCCGCGAATCGGTTAATGTGATAGTAGACAGTTGTAAGTTACGGTCGGTGGTCGTGGCTAAAAAAAAAAGCCATAAGAAGGCGATAATAGGTCGTGTAAACACACTGACGACAATGTCTGCCGAGACATTTACAGCGGTGGAATCCTGACAAGAGGACAAGGGATTGTGTTGTGCTATTAAGTTTAGAGGGTCTAAAAGACGACCTCCATTAAAGCCCATCAGGGCTAGGATGGATGGGGTGGTGTGGAGACCGGGATCGTCACAAGGGTGCCTCCCGCTACGGGGATCAGGATGTATTTTAAACTGGTTTAGCAACGTAACAAAAATTTATCGTAAAAGATATACAGTGATGACGTAATCAATATACCAGTAAAACCAGACGGTTACCTGGATCTTTAGCTTTTTTGAAATAAATTACATTTTCCTAAGAAGAAAATTTAGATTTTTTTTTTTGTCTTCAGTCATTTGACTGGTTTGATGCAGCTCTCCAAGATTCCCTATCTAGTGCTAGTCGTTTCATTTCAGTATACCCTCTACATCCTACATCCCTAACAATTTGTTTTACATATTCCAAACGTGGCCTGCCTACACAATTTTTTCCGTCTACCTGTCCTTCCAATATTAAAGCGACTATTCCAGGATGCCTTAGTATGTGGCTTTACTGTATTTAACTATATTTTTCCAAATGCTTCTTTCTTCATCTATTTGCCGCAGTACCTCTTCATTTGTCACTTTATCCACGCGTCTAATTTTTAACATTCTCCTATAGCACCGCATTTCAAAACCTTCTAACCTTTTGTTCTCAGATACTCCGATCGTCCAAGTTTCACTTCCATATAAAGCGATACTCCAAACGTATACTTTCAAAAATCTTTTCCTGACATTTAAATTAATTTTTGATCTAAACAAATTATATTTCTTACTGAAGGCTCGTTTAGCTTGTGCTATTCGGCCTTTTATATCGCTCCTGCTTCGTCCATCTTTAGTAATTCTACTTCCCAAATAACAAAATTCTTCTACCTCCATAATCTTTTCTCCTCCTATTTTCACATTCAGCGGTCCATCTTTGTTATTTCTACTACATTTCATTACTTTTGTTTTCTTCTTGTTTATTTTCACGCGATAGTTCTTGCGTATGACTTCATCTATGCCGTTCATTGTTTCTTCTAAATCCTTTTTACTCTCGGCTAGAATTTCTATATCATCGGCAAATCGTAGCATCTTTATCTTTTCACCTTGTACTGTTACTCCGAATCTAAATTGTTCTTTAACATCATTAACCGCTAGATCCATGTAAAGATTAAAAAGTAACGGAGATAGGGAACATCCTTGTCGGACTCCCTTTCTTATTACGGCTTCTTTCTTATGTTCTTCGATTGTTACTGTTGCTGTTTGGTTCCTGTACATGTTAGCAATTGTTCTTCTATCTCTGTATTTGAACCCTAATTTTTTTAAAATGCTGAACATTTTATTCCAGTCTACGTTATCGAATGCCTTTTCTAGGTCTATAAACGCCAAGTATGTTGGCGTTAAATTAAAATTTAAATTAAAATTCACTTATTTTTTAAATTATTCATTAAATTATTTAACGATGTATTTATGAAATGAATTCTCTCATAAGTATTAAAAATTAATATTAATTTTAGTAGTAAATATTTCTACCGCTTCAAAAAAAAATATTGCACGAATAATTTGTAGATAAAATTGGATTTATTTATTTTAAGTGTAATATTGTATAATTTCTTTGTATATTAACAGATAACTCAAGTTCCGCTAGCCAACCTAAATAAAACCACGAAGGAGTTACGTGCTTGGACCGACTGTACCGGGGAACGTGATCATCTTATATTTTACGACGGCGATTCAACCAACGATCCGGTATTAGTGAAGTATTGTGGAGGAGACTGGCTACCCCAAATTGTATCTCGAGGACCTCATATGCTTGTCGCCTTTCACTCGTCCCCGTTCAGCGTACCCTTACATTCTGAGTCAGCTCCTTCACCCCTTCGGGGCTTTGAACTCGATGTCGACGTTATATTCTCAGATTCTGATTCCTTCGATTATTCAAGAAATTCTCGCAAGTAAGTTTTTTCTTCTTTTTAATTTAATTTCAATTATATCATATCGTTTTATTTCTTTTATAGTCTACATAAGAAAATAATTAACTTATAAAAATTAATTTCTAATTATAATCAGGATATATTTACGCGTTAAATCGTAAATATATCCTTTGAGTCTCGTTTAAAATATATGTCGTTTTTTTTTTTTTGTTTAAAATAAAAACCAGACGATTTAGGTGCTATTATAAAATGAAGAATCTCGCTTACTGATTCATGATAAAATTACACGTTTTATTAAGCGTTAAAAATGCAGTAAACATGCGCTATTAATACCATTAATATTAGGATAATACTTCGATTAAAAAATATCTTCATCTGCATGTTTTTTAAATTTTTTTTAAATATACCAATCCAGTCAAGCGAAGTTATTACAATGATTCCATTGCTACATTAAACATAATTAAAAACGATTTAATTTTTAAAATGACTAAATTACTCGCCTACAGTAATTATAGAAAGCAGCATAGTAAATGAATACGCTTCAAAATCACATCATTAAATAACAAGTAAAAAAAAAAAATGTATATATATATCGTAAACATAAAAACATAAAAAAGGTTCAAATTTACTACGCGATTCAAAATAAAACATATCTGCATACATATAAATAATACATAGATAAATCACGAGACTGAAAACTAGGAAATATAACATCGCTCTGAATAGTTCAGGTCGAAAACAAAAGGTTTGCTACAACGTATTCACCATATAGTCGACTAACAATTTGCTTTCAACCTGCGTTATTCATAGACTGTATATATGTATTATCTCTTTAGTTTCCAGGGTTTTGTTGAATTTTATAACGCAGGAAATTTGTTTTTTATTTTGAGCTATTAACTGTTGATTTTATTTTGACTAATTACATTTTATCTACAATCACTATTACATTTTATGATTATGACTGTTCAACTATCCAAACGCTAATAATATCTAATTTTTTTTTTTGTCTTCAGTCATTTGACTGGTTTGATGCAGCTCTCCAAGATTCCCTATCTAGTGCTAGTCGTTTCATTTCAGTATACCCTCTACATCCTACATCCCCAACAATTTGTTTTACATACTCCAAACGTGGCCTGCCTACACAATTTTTCTATTCTACCAGTCCTTCCAATATTAAAGAGACTATTCCAGGATGCCTTAGTATGTGGCCTATAAGTCTGTCTCTTCTTTTAACTATATTTTTCCAAATGCTACTTTCTTCATCTATTTGCCGCAATACCTCTTCATTTGTCACTTTATCCACCCGTCTGATTTTTAACATTCTCCTATAGCACCGCATTTCAAAAGCTTCTAATCTTTTCTTCTCAGATACTCCGATTCTAACATTCCACGCTCCGACTCGTAGAATGTTATTTTTTAATTTTCTGGTGACCCCTTCCTTAGTAGTCCCCACCCGGAGATCCGAACGGGGGACTATTTTACCTCCGGAATATTTTACCAAGGAAGGCGCCTCCATTATTGCTATGTGAAAATGCAGAGAGCCACATTTTCTTGGAAAAAAAGCAGCTGTAGTTTTCCATTGCTTTCAGCTGCGCAGTACTCAGAGGACTGAGTGATGTTGATACGGCCGTTTAAGTCGTCCTGACTCACGCCCCTAACAACTACTGAAAGAGCTGCTGCCCTCTTTCAGGAATCATTCCTTAGTCTGGCTCTCAACAGATACCTCTCCGATATGGTTGCACCTTCGGTCCAGCTACTCTGTATCCCTGAGCACTCAAGCCCCTTCACCAACGGCAAGGTCTCATGATTCATAGAGGAGGAAATATCTAATTCTAAATATCTAAATATCTAATTATACATTTTAATTTTTTGCAACGGTTCTCACATATTATTCATTTATATTTTTCATTATATATATATATAAATATATGTGCGTGTGCGCGCGCGCACACACACCCACCCACAATTAGCATACCTCTTTGAAAATTAAAATTTAATATCATTTTTTAATAATTTGCAAAAAAAAAGGCCTGTTGTATAATATATTAATTATCAAATTGAAACATCTCTGTTTTAATGTTGAAATAAAAGAGCTTATAACTGTAAAACGAAGGTTTAATAAACATTTTTTTTAGAAACTTTCTTTTTACTTAAATCCCGCTGTACCGTCGACTTCGTAAGTCTGTCGTTTCAAAGTAAATATCATTTCAAAGAGAAATAACTTTTTTAAAGTAAATTTTCACCTTTACAGTTACTTTTTAAAAGTAACTAAAACGTATTATATAAAAACGATGTATAATATGTGTAATACGTCGGGATATCAAAAGTAGATACCGATTGTCGTAGTTAACGACTGTTTAAAATTCCATCTTTAAAATAAAATCGTTTAAATTAATTTATCCAAAATATTTCTGCGTCGTTAAAAATTTCACGAGAAACTAATATTGTACAAATGTTTTTTTTAGAATGCTTTTGCGTTCCGTAACGCAAAATTTATAACACCGCAAATGTTTTTAAGGAAGAGTTCGACTAAAAAGAGTTACACTACATCGTACAAGATCGATCTAAATATTCTATTACAGTAGATGTATTTTTTTATTCGTTTGGATCGATGAGAAAAGATTATGTTCTAAAGTCTCGATTACGTAACCTCTTCGATTCTTCTTCGATTCCTATAATACTCGTAGTTATCCGCTAGGTATAGTACGTTATATTACATGATCGTATTTAATAGCAAAATATTTGAAATAAAAACCTATATTTCGGATAGATCGATAAATTAAAAGTCGTCAATTTGAGCAAAGAAAAACTGTATTTAAAATTATCAAAAAATAAAAATTTAAATATGTAATATGTAATAACCTGTAAACCTCATATTTTTATAATAAAAAAACTTATCGTTTGGGAAAAATTGAGAAAAAAGAAAGAAGATTAAATAAAATAATTTTTTTAAATCGGATCTGATAAAAAAATTATAATGATGCGAGGTAAACTTTAAACGTATGTTACGCGTATTATGTATGTATTTTTTTGATATAAATATATAACGGAACCCCTCTTGTCAGAAACCGATTTATAAATGTAATACTGTATTATTACCGGTCATAAATATTGCACTACACGTACAATACTATTTCTTACTATAACTAACCGTTTTTAATCCAAAATAAATTCAATATTTTCGGAAGCCAATAAATATTGCTAAAGTAGTTAATAAAAAAAACTTGACCATTAGATAATAAATATTAAAAAAAATTTTATTACATGCGCGCGCGCAAACACACACACTCACACGTATTACATATACATACAAGTGCGTACATATGCATACAAGTACTTTTTGTTAATTATTTTAAATAAAATTTTCTATCTTTCGTAACAATAATTTAATTTATAATCTACATATCTACCTACATGTGTCTGTGTGTTTGTATGCGTATATATATACATATATATATTCACATACACACACACACGGCTAATAATAGTTTTAGTCGAGATATCTTCTTTGCCGAAGAGTTTTAAAGTCGATAACTTGCGTCAATGTAAAGCTAAAAAAGTTCACTGGTATTATTAAATTCCTCAATCTTTTTTTATTATAATATACAAAATTTTTTTTTATATAACAACACAAAAATTTATTTAAAATTACTCATTTTATTACATTTAAATTCAACTTAATCTATTCCCGACCAAACCGATTAAAATATCTAATAATACGTAATCCCGTTTTCAATCAGAATAATATTTTTAAAATTAATACCGCTATTATATTCATTTTGATAAAAAGGGTAAAAGTATGCGTGTAGTAATTTAAAAAAAAATCAATTTACACAGGATTAAATATATATAAAACAGTAACTTTCACAAGAAAACAATCAGCCGGCATCTTGAACACACACTACAGCGATCCAAAATGCGACTAAGTCTACGTTGTTACGCGATAGTTGCAACAGTATACTCTTATCGGCAGTTAATCGGTCGATGAAACAGTAATTTTATAGCAGTACTTATTATTTGTTTTCACTCATAGTACTTATAACATCGTAGTATTATTACTATGGAAAGAATCGGGAGATTAAAAGTACACTGTAACCAAATAAAAAAGGATTACTTCCTTTCTTTATTACGTACGAAATGAAAATACATTATTTAAATTATTTTAAAATATCTTTAAGATGGACACTTTTTTTTCCACTGAATCCAACAAACCAACATACTTGGCGTTTGTAGACCTAGAAAAGGCTTTCGATAACGTAGACTGGAATAAAATGTTCAGCATTTTAAAAAAAATAAGGGTTCAAATACAGAGATAGAAGAACAATTGCTAACATGTACAGGAACCAAACAGCAACAATAACAATTGAAGAACATAAGAAAGAAGCCCTAATAAGAAAGGGAGTCCGACAAGGATGTTCCCTATCTCCGTTATTTTTAATCTTTACATGGAACTAGCAGTTAATGATGTTAAAGAACAATTTAGATTCGGAGTAACAGTACAAGGTGAAAAGATAAAGATGCTACGATTTGCTGATGATATAGTAATTCTAGCCGAGAGTAAAAAGGATTTAGAAGAAACAATGAACGGCATAGATGAAGTCCTACGCAAGAACTATCGCGTGAAAATAAACAAGAACAAAACAAAAGTAATAAAATCTAGTAGAAATAACAAAGATGGACCGCTGAATGTGAAAATAGGAGGAGAAAAGATTATGGAGGTAGAAGAATTTTGTTATTTGAGAAGTAAAATTACTAAAGATGGACGAAGCAGGAGCGATATAAAATGCCGAATAGCACAAGCTAAACGAGCCTTCAGTAAGAAATATAATTTGTTTACATCAAAAATTAATTTAAATGTCAGGAAAAGATTTTTGAAAGTGTATGTTTGGAGTGTCGCTTTATATGGAAGTGAAACTTGGACGATCGAAGTATCTGAGAAGAAAAGATTAGAAGCGTTTGAAATGCGGTGCTATAGGAGAATGTTAAAAATCAGATGGGTGGATAAAGTGACAAATGAAGAGGTATTGCGGCAAATAGATGAAGAAAGAAGCATTTGGAAAAATATAGTTAAAAGAAGAGACAGACTTATAGGCCACATACTAAGGCATCCTGGAATAGTCGCTTTAATATTGGAAGGACAGGTAGAAAGGAAAAATTGTGTAGGCAGGCCACGTTTGGAGTATGTAAAACAAATTGTTGGGGATGTAGGATGTAGAGGGTATACTGAAATGAAACGACTAGCACTAGATAGGGAATCTTGGAGAGCTGCATCAAACCAGTCAAATGACTGAAGAGAAAAAAAAAAATTCTATTCGTGAAAATAATGGAAATCACACATGTTCTAAAGTGCTTCGTTTGCGAGTTACGGCTAGTAAAAGATTTCTCGCGAATTTCAGCTACCCCGGTAAAATGAAGTTTTACTGGAATTTTTATGGCGTTAATTAAGGGACAGGATTTGTGATTTATTATGGGTTTTAACTTGGAAAATCGAATAAAACAGGTCCCAAAACCATATCTGTCGTATTGTTTGAGAAATATCAATAAATTTGGTAAAAAAAACCTTTATGTTCAACGTACAATAACTTTGCTAAACGGGTAATAAACACGTAAAATAAACGTAGGCCACGTTTGGAGTATGTAAAACAAATTGTTGGGGATGTAGGATGTAGAGGGTATACTGAAATGAAACGACTAGCACTAGATAGGGAATCTTGGAGAGTTGCATCAAACCAGTCAAATGACTGAAGACAAAAAAAATAAAAAATCCAACAATTTTTACCGTCAGTTACTCACCACGTTTTGCAGCGCAACCGCATGTATTCGAACCACCTATTTCGGATCCATTTTTAAAATCCTGGATGCACTGCGGGTGTTTTCTAAACGTGCGACTATAAATACCCTAAAAAAACCACACGCAGAAAGATTTGATGATCTTTCGGCCTACGAATTTCCCCGATCTTTGAGATGACCCGAATAGGAAAAGTTTCCTTACGACGTCACGGAAGTTCTTGAAGCGCGGCTCGTAGAACCGTCTTGTTGAAATAACGTTTTTTTGATTAACCTGGGTTAATCGGGTTAAATCAGGCGAAAGGATGCTTACTAAGATCATAATATAGAGTTGTGAATTTACCGTAACCGCAATCCCGTCATCGCCCTTAAATAAATTCAAATAAAAAATAATAATTATAATTACAAATTATTATATAATTATTAATTATAATTATAATCATTAATTATAATCATTATAACAAATAATAATAATTCACATTTCCAAATAATAAAATGACGGAGCAGACTATCACTATGGAGTGAATTTTTGTGCAGCTTTGAAAATTTATACTCGACCGGATGTGAAGTTTGGCCGAAAGGAAGACATGAGCTCCGTCACTCGTCAAAATATAATTTGGAATGTCTGATTTAACTAACTTTTATCGCGTGATGACTGAAAGCTAGTCGACATCCTTTAGAACGTGTACACGATCTGAACGTTACACAAATCTTATCGCTAGTATAAACACTGGATTTATTGGTCTAAGGTATTAGTAATTCGTTACTTATTAATCGTATAACTTCAAATATCCGATAAGTTAAACGTAATTTATTATAAAATTTAATGATATTACAAATGTAATGAAGAATCCGATTTATTTTTATTTTTACCGGTCGATGTATTTAGCCGTATTAAATAAGTACAGAAAACGATACTTTTGGTTTTCAATTTTATAAATCTTATACGTTGAGATGCACTCTTCTGATTCGTCATCTTACGGTGGTAATTGTCAAAAAGATTACGAAAACGTAAAGTCAAATAGATTAAAGCCAATTTAAACGCCGACTTAAATCATTTAGTACATCGAGTGACGCCGTAATTCTCTGCGATTTAATTTAAACGATATTAGTGAGACGACGGTTCTTGAATCTTACTTCAGCTGGATATTTAATATTAAAAATACAAGTTCTGGAAAAAATTATTTATAATGAAGTAACCGATTTCTATCTTTAATTTTTAATCCGTGTTTGTCCTCCTGTTTCCCTCTCTTCACATTTTATTTCGTATAAATATACTTTTCTTTATTACTTAAAAACTAAATTCTTTAATAAATATGATAATTCTAAGACGTTTTCTTTACCTTTTTTACTTAATTTCCAAAATTACAACTATTAATACAAATTTATAGCGAGGCGCGTATAAATTAATAAATACAAAATCGCTGTTATTGCTGCAATTAAAGATTACCGATAAAGAAAAATAAATTCTGTATTATTCAGGATAAAATAAATCTAATTGAAATATTTTACGCCGTTATATTATTAAAAAACTAAATTAAACTTTAGAACGATTTACAAAATATCAGGATTATCTTAGAAACTTTATTTTTCAGAAAAACTAATAAGATAGACAACAATGACAATGGATACGGAAAAGAGAGACGCAATTAGAATCTAAGTTGGAGGTACTGAAGAGAATCGAGTTTCCGGTAACCTCTTCCACATACGATACGTAACGGTCGGTTATTCAATAGTTCGGCTATTTCTGCTGTTATCGAACAGAAAACGGAGTCCTCTAGTAAGCCTGGAACTAGATTTCCAGTAATATAACGCCAAAAATGAATTGACCCGACAAGTCGCAGAATCCTTACGCGAAAACAGTATAGGATCAGAACCACACCGATAGAAGAAATAAGAGAAAAAAAGGATCAAAAATGATAAAACAAAAAGAGAATTGTAAAGAAAATATAATCTACTTCAAAAAGAATTACGTTTAGGTAAAAACAACACCATCCGGAAGGAATTTTCAAGCCGCAAATTTCTTCCCGCAACGGACACCCGTTTCGTTAATAATCTTTCGAGAGATCGGTGAATTTTTAACTAAACGGACATTATTGAGCAACAATTTTACACTAAACAGCTTAAATACGAGATGTGTAAGAAAAAAAATGAGATTGGTAATACTGAGAGCGATCTGGCAACGCTGTGTCTACCGGTTTGTTCATCTCTTCCACATGCTCAGTACGAGTTTCAACTCCGTTCAACCAACACATCATATTTAACAGCGCCATCAGTGAAGTAGTTTTTTTGTTGTGTGTTACGAAAATGGAGCATCGGAATTTAGAGTGACGTTGTGCAATCAAATTTTGCGTTAAACTTGGGGAATCTGCGGGTGTGACCTTTAAAAAGTTGAAACAGGCCTATGGGGAACATTGCTTATCAAGAGTACATGTTTTCCGCTGGCACAAATCATTTTCGGAAGGCCGAGAACACGTTGAAGATCAACCTCGCTCCATAAACTTCAAAATCTGACGAAAACGTTGAGCGTGTGAGGGTTCTTGTGAGACCGTCGTTTAACAATAAGGATGATGAGTGAACAGTTAAATTTAAACGCTTTCACCGTACATCAAATTTTGACAGACGATTTGGACATGCGAAAGGTTTGTGCGAAATCGGTGCCGAAAAACCTTACAACGGAACAGAAGGACAATCGAAGAAACGTGTGCGTTGATCTTCTTGAGAGGATTGACAACGACCAAGAATTCTTCAATCGTGTGATCACAGATGATGAATCATGGATATTTGAGTACGATCCTGAAACAAAGCGGCAAAGCGAAGAGTAGCACACTCCGTCATCTCCTCGACCGAAAAAATGTCGAATGAGCAAATCAAAGATCAAAACCGGGCTGATTTCCTTTTTTGACAGAAAGGGTATCGTGCATAAAGAATTTGTTCCTCCAGGACAAACTGTCGATCAAGTGTTTTACAAAAGGTGCCCTTGAAAGACTCAGGAAAAGAGTGATTCGCATGACCAGACACTGTAGACAAGTGGATGCTTCATCGTGACAATGCCCCGTGTCACACGGCCATTTCCAACAGGGAAGTTTTGACCTCAAAAAGCATTCATACGGTTCCTCAACCACCCCTATTCACCTGATTTGAGTCTTTCTGACTTTTTCTTTTTCCCGAAATTGAAACGTGTCTTAAAAGGAGGTCATTTTGGAACTCTGGAGAACATTCAAAAGACTGTGACCGACCGGTTAAAAGCCCTACCAGTTGAAGCCTTCCAGTGCTGCTACCAGGAGTGGGAACAACGACTCCTCCGGTGTATAGCTGCCCAAAGGAACAACTTTAAAGGGGATGATAATATTGTTTGAAAAAAATAAAAACTTTGGTAAGTAAAAAGTCAGTCTCATTACTTTTCACACACATCTCGTATATAGGACAAATACGTCCTCTATGAATGAAAGTACTATTCGAAAACGGGTTAAGCCTCCGTACGGGATTTTTGAATATAAGTATAAAAGGCCATTTATTTTACGATATACTAACTGTATTTTTTTTTTTTTTGAAACGCTTGTATTGATGTCGACCGTCCAGTTACCCGTGGTGGAGCGGACCTCCGGCCTTTTAACCGGAGGTCCTGGGTTTTAATTCCCGTCAGGAAAGGCATTTTTCACACGCTACATAACTCCTTTACTATATCTCACGCGCAAGCTTCAAGTTTATGTGGTGATATCATCAAACCAAAAAAAAACCGTTACATTGCTTCGAAACCCTATATATAATAGAAAAGAGCGCTGAAGTTATGTTGAACTGGATTTTCGTATAAATATAAACACGAACCTTGTTTATTAAATTAAATCTTAATACGATATTGCACAAGATTAAGCATTATTTAACTTTTTTCTTTTTTTTTACAAAAAAATAATTTTTGAAAATGTTACACTACCTTAAACTCCAATATTTTCTTTAGCCAAATTTTGGCTAATTTTATTAATCGAATTGCTTAATCTATTTTGAATAAAGTCGATATTTTTTTAGGTTTAAAATGATTTTATTAAGTGAGAATCTTCACGCCTCGTAACAAGATGCTAATATATGTACAGTAGTAAATAGCAGAATATGTTTAATATATTATGCAGGAGAATGTGCGCTCTCCTATCATGAACGCAACTCTTCCCTTATATCTCAAACCAGATATTACCGATCAAGTAACTTAACCCATTCGACTTAGGTTTATGAAAGCTTTCCTCGCTTTATCAATTATTCATATGTATGCTTTTACAAAACCGTTTTACGAAGAATCAAAGAAGTGGGACTGATAAAGAAAGATTTATTGGAAAATAATAAATCCAATCTCTTTTTTTACTATAATCTTTTAGAAGCTATCTTGAAGACGAAAAAAGTAAAAAGTAGACTTTCTCTTTTACTTTATAAGGAATTTTAATCATAATTATACTTGATTCATTCACAATTTTTTCTCGGAATTCAAAAGGAATATTTTTTTTTTTAAATTACAATAAAAATTCTTAATTTCTTTATTTCACAAAAGGTAGTAACAGAAGTTGTTGAAAATTAAAAAAAAAAAATCACAAATTACCTACAGCTGATTCGTATTTAAATTATGTGATCACATTTATTGAAAGTTTATAAATATTATTTTTATAATAAGAGTAAAATATTTCTATACATCTACATCGGATTTGAATAGTAGATCATGGATAACTTTTTGTTTTTTTTTCCAAAACCTCCGGGGCCACGCGTTAGTTATTGCTTCAGAGGATGAGATTAATGATTTGTAGCGTGTGTGAAAATTCCATGCCTGACCGGCATTCGAACCCGGGAGCTCCGGATGAAAGGCCGAGACGCTACCACTCGCGCCACTGAGGCCGGCAGATCGTGGATACCTTCTCTTTTTCCTGTTCAGCCTCCGGTAATTACCTTTCAGATAATACTTCAGAGGATGATATGTATGAGTGTAGTCTTGTACACTCTCAGTTCGACCGTTCCTGAGGTGTGTGGTTAATTGAAACGTAACCACCAAAGAACACCGGTATCCAAGATCTAGTATTCAAATCTGTGTAAAAATAATTGACTTTACTGGTACTTGAACGCAGGAACTCTCGACTTCCAATTCAGCAGATTTGGGAAGACGCATTCACCACTAGAACGCGTGAACAGCGTTCAAGTCCTAGTAAAATTAGTTATTTTTACACGGATTTAAATTTAAGATTTACACGAAATAGTTCATGGATACCAGTGTTTTTTGGTGGTTGGGTTTCAATTAACCACACATCTCAGGAATGGTCGAACTGAAACTTTACAAAACTACACTTCATTTATACTCACACATATCATCTTCATTCATCCTCTGAAGTATTATCTAAACGGTCATTACCGGAGGCTAAACAGGAAAAAAGAAAAGATCGTGACCACCGGTTTCAATTAACCACACGTCTCAAGAAAGGTCGGCCTGAGTCTGTTTAAACTACACGTTTACCGGCATATTCAGACAAATGGTGTTGAGTCGCTAACGACTTTAACTGCTGATGCGACTATAAAAAAAATCTGATGCGGACACCATATGACTTCCTTGTAGGCCTATTAAATTACATATACACATTTTGTTTTACAGCAGTTAATTATTATTATTATTAATAAATCAATATATTTAAATTAAAAAAAAAGGTTATAAAAAAGGAAATGAAAACTGATTCGAACCGATGTGGCTTCCCCATGTACGATCCAAATATTTCATTAATTAAAATTTTATTTGGCTGTAACTCTGGAACCAATGAACACAAGTACCACTTATGATATATCGTTGAAAATTAGTAAATGACGGCTGATTAAACAGTTAATAAAAATCAAAAATTCATATTTTTTTTGGATTTTGGGCTTTTTTGGACACTTTCGGTTCAGTCGATCGCAATCAAAAGGAGAGGTGGACAACTAAATGTAACAGCAGTCCTAAATCCAAAATTTCAATATTCTACGGCTAATCCCGTTTTTGAGTTATGCGAGATACATACGTACGTACATATGTCACGCCAGAACTAGTCAAAATGGATTTTAGAGACGGTCAACATTTCTGTTGAAATCTGAAAACCAAACTTTTTCACCATCATAATACTTCGTGCAAGCAAGCAAAAAAGAACTTTATAAAAAGCAAAAGACTTTATAAAAGACTTTTTACTTCGTACAAGGAAGTATTGAAATCGCGAAAAAATTTTTCAAACATTAGCAAATACCGCGTTTGAATTTTGAAAATCGGAAGATCGGTTGCGAAGATATAACATTTCCACATAGTAGCGGACATCTGCCGGTATATATATATTACGACACTCCCAGTAACGTAAAGATTTGAACACGGAGTCATAAATCTAAATCGGTTCATCCGATGAACTGCTACCGTGGAACAAACATACAAAAACCCTAACTACATTACACTCCTTTTTGTGCAGTCGTGTAATAATTATATATTGATAATTTATGAGTAATTGACAAATGATGATTCATACTGACATACGAGCAGTATATATATTTGTAATAATAATTATTATTTCAGAATAGAGTGCCAGGACAATACCTTTTTTAACCATGAAAGAGAAGCAAACGTAACCGTTCCTGACATAATTTATAATAATCTTGTATTATTGTGTACCGATCGCAATGCGTGATACAAGTTACGATTAAATTAATTCCGCTAGGTGCTGCCTTGTTATATTTCTTACTACCTCTTTATTGTTTAGCAGGCTAATTACAGCCGACCTCCGTGGCGCTAGTGGTGGCTTCTCGGCCTTTCATCCGGATGTCCCGGCTTCGAATCCCGGTCCGACATGGCATTTTCACACACAACAAAAATTGTCATTGTATCTCATCCTCTGAAGTAATATCTAACGGTGGTCCTGGACGTTAAAAAAAGGAGAGCAGGCTAATTACAAAAATTTTTCCGGAGAGATTAGTTTTTCTTCAAAATTAGAGATAAATTTATATTTTTTTTTTATCGTTAAGAATATTTAGATCGTTGTAAAAGTGTTTAATTATTAATTAATACGATTTATCTGATATTTTCAACGGCATTTCATCGGGAAACGTTAAAGGAATTCCATGTTTAAATTACTTCATTTCAATTCCACCCTAAAACTGTGTCATACGTCCAAATATGTTTGAATATTGATTTATATACGTTAACAGTTTGTTATGCGACGTTCTTAATCTGATTGTTATCCGAGAAGTTAATAAACTCAATTTCCAACTTGAATTTCGACATAATTTGTGTAAATACCGTACAATTAATTAAATTTCTAAATATTTAAAAAAATATCTTACTTATTTTAAATCAATTTTATTAATAATTGTTTAGTTTTTATAATATTAATTCACGTCCGAAAGACTTAATATCTGATAATATAATTATTATTTTCAGGTGTGAGTTTTGGATAAACGCAACGAATCCGGATGTAACAGATCCAAAAGGTAAATTACGCGGCAGAGCTGGTGTAATATTAAGTCCGAGACATACGCTTCCGCCTAATACAACATGTACGTATAAATTCCACGGTCAATCGACCGATCAAGTCTGGATATATTTTTCAAGTTATTCGCATCATCCGCTGATAGTAAACTCGACGCACAATTGTTCGACAAGACTCCGAATATGGGACGGCGGCGGGGTACAATTAGGTAATCATTGCGACGCACCAAGACTTTGCGATCACACATCGCTTAGAAATTCAACACGCATCACTCGACCGTGCAGACCGGATGAAAGCTACATAACACGCACAAATTCTCTAACCGTGCAACATCACACCGATGATGGAACTGCTCTACATCCAACTAATTTCCGAATAAGGTAAGCAACGTAGCGATTAGCCTGATTAGGCCTACATTCCGAGTATAAAAATGATAATTAATGTACACTAAAGCAAATATTCGTACCTGTGCTAAGATACTCTACCGTAATATATCGTAAAATTCACTTTGATAAATCCTCAAATCACAGTATTTTGGAAATATATATATATATATACTTCCCCCCGGCTGATATAAAGTTGAAAATTACATACAGAGTATCCCGGGAGGTGTTGACCAAATTGAAGGAACTGATTCTCGAAATATGGCTGAATTTTTTAAAGTAAATAACAAAAATCATTTAATTAGTTTGACAATTTTGAGACTGTTTTCACTTAATAATAATAATAACTACTATTATTAACTATTTTTAATCCGATTAGTGAAAGAAGTGAAAACAGGCACAAAATTGTCAGTCTTCATGGTTTTGCGATTGATTTTCACAACTGCAGTCATATCTTAACAGTTTGTTAATCGACAGATTTGAATAAATGAAGTGTCATTTTGTTCACGACATACGTAACATTTTATCTAAAATAAAAAAAAATACAATTCAATAATATGTAATTAAACGTAATTCGAAAAACTAATATTTACAGAGCTATTAGCAATTAAAGAGTTTTAACGCTCCACATTTTGAAATTTTAAAAAAGGTAAAATTTTTTGTTCTACTAGAGATAATAAAGATTATAATGCGTTTTCCTCCTTCAGAAAATAATAAATTAATCTGTTACTTTACACTATCTTTCCCGTTTTCTTCTTATGACTATGATGCACGTATAGGGTGTACGAGCAAAACGTATCCAAAAGTAACGGCCTATATTTAGAAAACCACTCGTCGTAATCTCTTAAACGTAGGCTCAATCGACAGGAAATATCTCCAAGATTTGTTTTTTATACTCGCGGATCAGAGGAATATGCATGGGCCGGCAAGCCGACTCGCACTGCAACCGTAGTCGCTAGTCGGTAGAGGTGTGGATCCCGCAACAGAAGTTTCAGTACGCGCTTCGGCTGGCACAGTTTCAATCGGTTATACGTGTACGAGTTGAATGGAACATCGATCCTCCTAAATCCAAGTCCATTCGCAAGCGGGATAAGACTTTAAGAAGGACTGGAAGCTTGGTTTTACAAACTACGTATATATCAAAGATAAAAACGGCATTAGTTTTGCTCATCCCAAAATGATGTTCGTTACACGATCGATATTTGTTGCGATTAGAGTAAAGGTATCGATTATATTTCTTGAACAACCCTAATCCCTTAACAGTTTTTGGGCCCTGCAAGCGATACGTGATGACATGCGTTTTACACTACGCGAGGTCAAAACGTTCCGTTTACAGCATTATTTTAAAAAACGTTCAGATTACTTCTTTATGCCATCGTATTACTTCTGCGTAAACATAATTGCGTCTTGACTTAACGCAACTCGTTGGTTTCTTACATATTTCAAAATTACTGTCTAGTAAGAATAGAACATTCTAAAGTTTAGATAACTTTAAATTTTAGACTATTTATTTCGATTGAAAAATGTAAACTTTTCTCTGCAGTATTAAAACATTGGTCCGGGTAGTCTGCAAACGCATTGTCTTAACTGTCGGCACGGAAACGCCGAAATAATGCGCTGTCCCTTCTGTAATACTTCCAACGGGACGTAGAAATGCTCCTTTTCCGGATTCTTCATCACAAATTTTAAAAACCGTAGCATCGATTTCGCATTCTTCAAAACGTATGATTTTTTCGGGAAGACATTTTAAATAAAAATAAAAATATATTAAATACTTTAAGAAAATAATAATAAATACCGTAAGGAACAAAGTATAAATTAAGCGGTAATGCGGACTTTAATAATAATATATTCCTTTAAAATTAATAATGTAATAAAAAAATTCAGTACGAGGCATAAACGTACGAATCGATATAACGATGCGCGCTTTAAATAAATATTTTTCTATCGTTGATAATTAGTATTTTCAGGAAGCGAGCGCACGAGAACTATTATTAAGGACCGGGAAGGTCCTTGCCATGGAAATTCAGGGATATCTGAATATCAATTCAGCAGTAGTCCGACATTCGGCTCTACGGAGAAATACTTATTTCTCACTTCCCTTTTAATCACGGCATTATATACTTGTAATTCATTTTGTATTTTTATTTTTAAGCCTACAAAATGAAGAATTAAAAAGCATTTAAATGAAAAAAAAACTTACGTATTATAACGTTGGAAGGGTTTCATTAGGATAAAAAATTATTCTCAACCTGACGGCAGGAATGAAACGTTTTATAAGAAATCTGTAAAAAACAAATTTAATTATTAAACGTGGAAGGGAGGACCTTATGAAAACTTATAACTATTTATTTTCAAAAACTCAATACGATATCAGATTCCAATTCGGTGCGGATATAAAAACCAAAAAAGACACCGAGTAAGTAC
The DNA here is from genome assembly GCF_047948215.1 of Lycorma delicatula. Classification (NCBI taxonomy): domain Eukaryota; kingdom Metazoa; phylum Arthropoda; class Insecta; order Hemiptera; family Fulgoridae; genus Lycorma; species Lycorma delicatula. Next base: position 15,078,015 of record NC_134460.1, on the reverse strand, counting down.
AGTATATACAAATATTTCACAGATACGACTACAAATAAATCTTAATATAAATTACGGTTTATTTTTTATAAATTTATTAAATAACAACAAAACAGATCACAATCGTTAATTTTTTTTTACAATCAAAATTTCTCTTACTACTTCCCCCAATTAAGTTCTTTTTCATAATGCGTACCTCGTAATATGTTCAGCTAGAGAACAAGAAATCGAAACCCCTCCACGGACCAGTGATATGAGGATGATCCATACGGCATGTAAATGAAGTATAGTCTTGTACAGCCACAAGCCGACCGTTTCTGAGACGTGTGGTTAATTGAGCCCCTCCGCCAAGGTACACCGGTATCCATCCACCGTCCAGTATGTAAATCTGTTTAAAAGCAATTAACATTCGGTTAATATTTAAAGCTACTTATATATATTTTGCATGATAAAACATTTAAATATATTCTCTAAATAAAGTGTGTACCGGATTGAAAATATAATTTCAAATATTTCAGTTATATTTACTAGTTCATATTTTTTTTTTAAAAACGATAAAATACGCTGAAGAAAAATTTAATGAAACCTATAAGATACCTTACTACTACTATCCGCATTAGATATTCTATAAAAATTATCAAAAAGAATCCCTTTAATGTTTAAACTACCGCATCCGATTTTACGATTGTTAAATTACAGTCTTTTTGAGCCTTAAACGGATAATATACACAAATATTTAATATTTTAAAATTCACAAACCGATCGGTACGTTGATGAACGGGTAAAAATCCGAAAATCATTGTATGACCGACAGAAATTATTTATTTTTATGTACTATTCTAGTCGGGAATGTAAAACATTTTACCAGCAATATTATCAAAATTCGTTCTATCGATTTCACTTTTCCCGTTACAAATTATTTTATAAATAATTATAATATAATCGTTAAAATTTACCCGTGAAAAAAAAATCAAAGTTATTGATACCGTTATGAAAATTCTAATTTTCTAAATATGTCGAAAAAGTTCTCCTAGAAAACTACAATAATGTTAATTTTATATTTCATCGAGATAAATATAAATGCAAAGACAAGATTTATTAAGATCGATATCAGATTATTTATCGGTTTCAGACAAAATTCGCGGTACTACGTAACCTATCTCTGGTAATAGTCGATCATTGTAAGTTCAAAAAAAAATTTGTTCCTTGAATATAAAAACAACTTACTAATAACCTGATAATAAGCAGATAATTATCGTAATTTTCTAAAAGTTAATTCAGTTTTGTATGTAACGTAAAGATATCACGAATAAAACAGCAAACTTACCGATATTGAGTACAGAATAAAAAACACTTTATACGAAGCTATAATAATAAAATTTAATAAAGTATTATGAACACAAATAATATAAATCATACAGTTTAAAGTTAAAAACATAAAGTTGAATAAAACGAAAAAAGTTACGAAAATTCGAATTTTATTTAGAAACAGTACCCTAGACCGATGTGCATTATATGTACCGGTTTATATTAAATTTTCAAAAATGACCCCGCCATTATCAAAGCGTTTCTTGGCACGCTTCTGAACTACTTTTGTTGCTTTTTTTAGTTCTTCAGTGCTTTTCTTAACCTGATCGGTGGCATTCATAATGCGGAGATTGTATTTTTTGTTTTGTATACGATACTTTTCGTCCGTCCCCAGACGCAAAAATCTAAAGGTATTAGATCAGGTGATCTTGTCGGCCATCTGTGTGGACCTCCACACCGACCCGTTTCTCAGGGAAACGTAGATTTAAGGGAATGAAAACGGCACAAGAGAAACGGGGAGGCGCACCATCGTGCTGGAAGTATAATTTGCGTCTCAGCGCTCAGGAAACATTTCAAATAGTTGCGGTAATTCTTCTTGAAGAAAGTGCAAGAAGAGCTCAGAATTTAAGCGGCCAGGTAATATGACTGTCCAAACAGCTGAATGCGAAGAAAGCCGTACCGTAGATTGACGCTAAATCGGTGTTGAAAATCGCCTTCCACCGTTTCATGAGGATTTACTTCTGCCCATGTCGCTCATCGCGTAAGTTGTTGACGACACCTTGAACGAAATTTGTCTTTTCGGTAAACAAAATATTCTTGTACAGTTGGCGATTTGTATTGTACCAGTTGAAGAACTCCAAGCGAAGCGGGCCGTTTTCTGAGTGCAGATGTTGAACTGGCTGTTCACGAAAAGAATAAAACTAGTTTTGTTTAAGGGCACTCCAAACCATCGTATGCGAAACTCCGATCTGTTTAGAGGCATCGTGTGCTGACGCCTGGAATGCGATGAACTGCATCGATAATAATTTCATCAGCATCGTTTAGGAGAGATCGTTCGTAGCTGGTACGAATAGTAGACAGTGAACCTGTTTCCGGAAGATTTTGACAGTCGTGCTAATTTTTTTGGGATCTGAAATCCTGCGATTTCAAAAACGTATTTCATATTCTACTACAGGAGCTGTAGCATTACCGTTACTCACACCCAAAATGAATACCGTATTAGGGTATTCCTCTGTTGTAAATAAGTACGGCATTATTTGAATGACAAACCGATCACGTTCAAACTAAAATTCTGTCAAATGTATTTCTGTTAATAATTAAAAAAAAGATTATCAAAGTCATTTTTATTTATTTATTTTTTACAATTGTTGTGTAATTTCCATTTTTTTTTTTTCAAATTTTTAACAGCAAATTTTATTTTTACAACGCTTTCACCTCACTAAAAAAATTAGTTTTTGTTTACAAAAGTCAATTAGTAAGTCAATACAGTAACTCCTTCTGATAAATGTAGTAACGTATTTTCCAATTGAAATTCGCATTTTTCTAATGTTTCTTTGTTTTATTCGACTTTTATTCAACCGTTTTGATCAGAACTAGATTTTCTACAAACTTTATTTTACGTGTTTATTACCCATTTAGCAAAGTTATTGTACGTTGAACATAAAAAACAGGTTTTTTTTACCAAATTTATTGATATTTCTCAAACAATACGACAGATATGGTTTTGGAACCTGTTTTATTCGATTTTCCAAGTTAAAACCCATAATAAATCACAAATCCTGTCCCTTAATTAACGCCATAAAAATTCCAGTACAACTTCATTTTACCGGGGTAGCTGAAATTCGCGAGAAATCTTTTACTAGCCGTAACTCGCAAACGAAGCACTTTAGAACATAAATGATTTCCATTATTTTCATGAATAGAATTTTTTTTTTTTGTCTTCAGTCATTTGACTGGTTTGATGCAGCTCTCCAAGATTCCCTATCTAGTGCTAGTCGTTTCATTTCAGTATACCCTCTACATCCTACATCCCCAACAATTTGTTTTACATACTCCAAACGTGGCCTGCCTACACAATTTTTCCCTTCTACCTGTCCTTCCAATATTAAAGCGACTATTCCAGGATGCCTTAGTGTGTGGCCTATAAGTCTGTCTCTTCTTTTAACTATATTTTTCCAAATGCTTCTTTCTTCATCTATTTGCCGCAATACCTCTTCATTTGTCACTTTATCCACCCGTCTGATTTTTAACATTCTCCTATAGAACCGCATTTCAAAAGCTTCTAATCTTTTCTTCTCAGATACTCCGATCGTCCAAGTTTCACTTCCATATAAAGCGACACTCCAAACATACACTTTCAAAAATCTTTTCCTGACATTTAAATTAATTTTTGATGTAAACAAATTATATTTCTTACTGAAGGCTCGTTTAGCTTGTGCCATTCGGCATTTTATATCGCTCCTGCTTCGTCCATCTTTAGTAATTTTACTTCCCAAATAACAAAATTCTTCTACCTCCGTAATCTTTTCTCCTCCTATTTTCACATTCAGCGGTCCATCTTTGTTATTTCTACTACATTTCATTACTTTTGTTTTGTTCTTGTTTATTTTCACGCGATAGTTCTTGCGTAGGACTTCATCTATGCCGTTCATTGTTTCTTCTAAATCCTTTTTACTCTCGGCTAGAATTACTATATCATCAGCAAATCGTAGCATTTTTATCTTTTCACCTTGTACTGTTACTCCGAATCTAAATTGTTCTTTAACATCATTAACTGTTAGTTCAATGTAAAGATTAAAAAGTAACGGAGATAGGGAACATCCTTGTCGGACTCCCTTTCTTATTAGGGCTTCTTTCTTATGTTCTTCAATTGTTATTGTTGGTGTTTGGTTCCTGTACATGTTAGCAATTGTTCTTCTATCTCTGTATTTGAACCCTAATTTTTTTTATAATGCTGAACATTTTATTCCAATCTACGTTATCGAAAGCCTTTTCTAGGTCTATAAACGCCAAGTATGTTGATTTGTTTTTTTTAAATCTTCCTTTTATATTAATCTGAGCCCTAAAATTATAAAAGGGTCTAGGGACCCTTGTCCCTATAGTTTTCCTGAAACCAAATTGGTCTTCTCCTAACACTTCTTCCACTCTCCTCTCAATTCTTCTGTACGAATAGAATAGGTTATGAAAATACCTGGAGAACTAATCAAGATATTCTCAAACAGCCAAAAAGAAAAATAAACTGAACTAAACCCGCTCCTAAAATAAATAATAGATTTCTATCCTTTTTTATTGTTGTTTTTTTTTTTTTTTAAGCTTTCATAACCTTTAACATTATCATTTCCATAAACGGGAAATTTATGCTTTTCAATTTTAGTAACGATGTGTCAGACGGTGAAGTGATATTATAATCCCCTAACGTAATTAAGGAAGGGATAGGAGTTGTATAAAGCGAAGCATAAAATGCGGAAAAAACACTCCTTTCTTTGATGCATTTTAATATACGAGTATATTATATTATAAATTGAATGTTAGGTTCTTAATTTTTTTTAATGTAATTTAAAGTATAATATTTTATATACGTTTAACCTATTATAGGTACTATATCCCATCATAGGTTTATATATAATGTTACATATTTATAACGGTATAAGTTTATAATACTTTATATCGGTAAACGTAACAAGATAATAAGTAACTGTATATGTGTACACTACTTACGTTCATCGTAAAATTAAAAGATATACTAAACATTACTATATTCGTTAAATATTAATTTCTCCGTTTTACTTGTTAATCAAAAGAGATTCAAATTTTACTTCACTGTCCCGGAGGGAGGTTGCGTTCGAATCTGAATCTGTATCATTTTTTTTTTTGCTTCCAGTAGTATGAAAAAACGTTTAAAAATCGCATTATTTCAATTGTATAAATTAAACCTCTCCTCGTTCGGTTCATAGGTGAATTACGAAGAGGAGCCCGATTGAACGACGAAAAATAATTTTATCTAAAAGTACGCGAACGTTGGCGATCGAATAATTAATAATTACAGGGTATTTTAAGGTGAATCTCTAGAACGGTGATAAAATGGTTTATCCCTTCGTTTAGAAGTCGTCTAAATAGCCGATTATACAAACCTCCCGCATAGGTAACATACTTCAATATTTAAACAGACTTTATGTACTAAGTGGCGTAAAATTTAAGTCGCCTATTGTTTGAAATAAAACCGACTCTCAAGCCGGACAATATTTTTCCGCCTTTCCAGCATATAGTATTTTTAAGTTTATCTAAATTATATTATATATAATAGATTTATTTGAGATAGTCATTCGTCTGGCGACGGTTTTAGGCGCTACTCTCTTTATTTATCTCTTACGATAACTTTAAGTATCGACATACTTTCTACATACTAGATCTTTTATTACACGTTTTATTCCAAACTCGGTCGTCCTTTTTTATCTTTTTAAACTTTATTCTAGAAGTAGAGTTATCGACTTAAATACATTTATATATTTATGGCCTACCTTTTTGTTCCTTTTTCCTGGACGCAGGAGATGCCCGAACGGACACAAAATTACTACAGTAAATTATTAAAAATTAAAAAGATGTAAAACGCCTATGCGGTATGATAACGGCGAAATAAATAATAAAAAAAAAATTAAAAATCTAACTTAAAACGTGTTAATCTTAATCATGTTAATCTAACTTCAAAAAAAGTGTTATAGTAATGATACCAAACAAAGCAGGGGCAGATAAATGTGAAGAATACAGAACAATAGTTTAACTAGTCATGCATCAAAAATCTTAACTAGAATTCTATACAGAAGAATTGAGAGGAGAGTGGAAGAAGTGTTAGGAGAAGACCAATTTGGTTTCAGGAAACGTATAGGAACAAGGGAAGCAATTTTAAGCCTCAGATTAATAGTAGAAGTAAGATTAAAGAAAAACAAACCAACATACTTGGCGTTTATAGACCTAGAAAAGGCATTCGATAACGTAGATTGGAATAAAATGTTCAGCATTTTAAAAAAATTAGGGTTCAAATACAGAGATAGAAGAACAATTGCTAACATGTAAAAGAACCAAACAGCAACAGTAATAATCAAAGAACGTAAGAAAGAAGCCGTAATAAGAAAGGGAGTCCGACAAGGGTGTTCCCTGTCTCCGTTACTTTTTAATCTTTACATGGAACTAGCGGTTATTGATGTTAAAGAAAAATTTAGATTGCGAGTAACAGTACAAGGTGAAAAGATAAAGATGCTACGATTTGCTGATGATATAGTAATTCTAGCCGAGAGTAAAAAGGATTTAGAAGAAACAATGAACGGCATAGATGAAGTCCTACGCAAAAATTATCGCATGAAAATAAACAAGAACAACACAAAAGTAATGAAATGTAGTAGAAATAACAAAGATGGACCACTGAATGTGAAAATAGGAGGAGAAAAGATTATGGAGGTAGAAGAATTTTGTTATTTGGGAAGTAAAATTACTAAAGATGGACGAAGCAGGAGCGATATAAAATGCCGAATAGCACAAGCTAAACGAGCCTTCAGTAAGAAATATAATTTGTTTACATCAAAAATTAATTTAAATGTCAGGAAAAGATTTTTGAAAGTGTATGTTTGGAGTGTCGCTTTATATAGAAGTGAAACTTGGACAATCGGAGTATCTGAGAAGAAAAGATTAGAAGCTTTTGAAATCCGGTGCTATAGGAGAATGTTAAAAATCAGATGGGTGGATAAAGTGACAAATGAAGAGGTATTGCGGCAAATAGATGAAGAAAGTAGCATTTGGAAAAATATAGTTAAAAGAAGAGACAGACTTATAGGCCACATACTAAGGCATCCTGGAATAGTCGCTTTAATATTGGAAGGACAGGTAGAAGGAAAAAATTGTGTTGGCAGGCCACGTTTGGAATATCTAAAACAAATTGTTAGGGATGTAGGATGTAGAGGGTATACTGAAATGAAACGACTAGCACTAGATAGGGAATCTTGGAGAGCTGCATCAAACCAGTCAAATGACTGAAGACAAAAAAAAAACTTAAAACTATAAAATTGCCGAACGTCGATGGGCAAAAACACGATACAGTTTTAGTTAAATATTTGAACCCAGATGCACGGCCTTAAGAAATAGTAAGACGTTAGACGACATCGATACATTGTTGCCTAAAGATATTTCGTATGTTAGTTAGTCCCTTCTTTCTTTTTCCAGTTTAGCCTCCGGTAACTACCGTTTAGATAATACTTCAGAGGATGATGTGTATGAGTGTGAATGAAGTGTAGTCTTGTACATTCTCAGTTCGACCATACCTGAGATGTGTGGTTAATTGAAACCCAACCACCAAAGAACACCGGTATCCACGATCTAGTATTTAAGTCCGTGTAAAAATAGCTGGCTTTACTAGGAGTTGAACGCTGGAACTCTCGACTTCCAAATCAGCTGATTTGGGAAGACGCGTTCATCACTAGACCAACCCAGTGGGTTCGTATGTTAGTCCCTACTTTAAATTTCCGATACGGCCTTTAAATCTTGTTAAAAGATTCTAACAACTTTTTTCTTTAAAATTTTCCCTTTGTATTCGATATAAAGAATGCAGTCAGTATCTTTATTGATTTCTTAATTTAAAAAAAAGTTTATAATTAATTTCTGGAAGTATTTTAGAAGACAGATAATTTCTGTTTAGTATTTACATAAATAGTAATATTTTGCATCTTTTGATACGTAATTTTAACTGTCACTCGTTTACTATTAATTACAAAACATTGATTTTTAACCAAGACATCCGTAATGTTAAACTAAAAATTAAATTTAAAAGATCAAATAATTTAAGCTTATTTCCGCATGAACTTTCATTATATAAACTTCAGCTTAAAAATCAGTATAAAGATTTTATATATGTTACAATTAATTTATTATATTTTAATCGATAATTTAAAGCGTAAAACGAAATATATATATATATATATATATATATATATATATATATATATATATATATATATAATTAAAACCAAATCACTTGAATATAAACCATGCTGCGTTAAAGAAAAAATTATAATTCTATAACAAGCAGAAAAAAAACAAGATAAAAAAAAATTGAAAAAATCTCCATCTTAAGAAATAAATAATTAAACAAATCTCAGAAAATAAATTTAATATATATATATATATATATTTAAGTGAGAAACCGACTAAATTTCAGAATATATCCGACGGATATAGCAAACTTTGCTAACCATTCTCTTTAAAATGTAAAAAGGTGATGGACGTTTAACTAGAAGGAAATATATAGTTGCCTAGTTCTTAATAGACTTGGAGATAGGGGAAAACAGAGGGAGTGAGAGAGAGATAGAATTAAAGTGTGACAGACTGATTAAGATACCAGACAAGTCTTCTGTTATTTTTATATTTATCAAATATTCTTATAAGCGCATAAATTATAAGAATGCACACACACACACACACACACGCGCGCGCGCGCACGGAGTAGAACACAGAATGATCAGTAGAACATCAGTTCATTACTGTATAGTACGCCTAGCAAGCGACCTATACAACCTTTCTTAGCCCGATATATATGAATGTTTAAATGCATATAAAAACATTTATTTTTCAAAATAAACCTCTTTTCAACAATGGCTTTTTTATTTTAGTGAACACTGCTTGAACCAATTTCCAACAAACGACTAATTATTAAGTCGTTCTGTAAGTTACAACGCATTACACTCAATATCTTAAATACGATTAGGACGTCAATTGTTTATCTGAAGCGTAATTTAAATTGCTGTACAGTTTGCTAAGAAAAAAATCATAAAAAGTACTTCTACTACTAACCGATGTTATAAAACTTAAATAAATATATTTGAATCTGTATGTATCTAACACATGATAGAGTGCACATATATGAAATATAACAATTTTATATATATATATATATAAAACAAAACACTCCGTATATAAATTCATAAAAGCATATACTATATATAAATTTATATAACTGCAAGTTTGTATGTAATTTAGCGACTGATGTCTGTAAAAGCACGGTTCTTCGACTCCATCGGGAAAAAGTGTAGCGATATCCCTAGCAAGCACCAGAATTACCTCTGGGATATCTCCCAGTGGACTCCAGAATTCCTACTTTTACGTAAGCAATCGCCGTCTTTTATATGACCGTGTACATCGTAAAATATCTGCAACATGTTGTAAGTTCCTTTTTGTGTTTTTTTTCTAAATTTTATCGGTTATGTTCTCTCAAGTGTATGAAACTCGGTTGGATTTTATAAATTTTCTCGACAAAGCACAGACACACGTATGGTTTTGTATTTTATACGAATAGATCTGAACATCAAAGCTTCGGAAAAATAAATGCTTGTACACGTCAACATTTAAAAATATTTTTTAGTATTTATATAATAAAATAGTTTTTTTAAATACGCATTTTCAGTTCATTAGGAAAGCTCTAATCTTAAACGATTCATTATTGTACCGCTAGCGAACGGTACGGTAATACGATAAAATTACTACAATTTGAAAATTATGAAGCTTTTAAATACATTTTATCAATTAATTAACACCTTAAATCATTTAAATGAATAATTCTTAAAATACATGAACCCGTACCGTAGAATATGTGTTTCTAAAAAAAAACAAAAAGCTTAAAGACAGTTTTCCGACCGGAAAAAAATTGGTCGTTCTGATTATTAATGTTAGTCTGATCCCTTACGAAAGAATCTCGACGTAATATAGTTTTATTTGTATTCGATAAACCTTACGCAGAATGTTTATTATTCTTCCAGACGATTGCATTTTCGGGAGCTTCAGATCGCCAAAAACCATTATATTTATGTAAAAAACCGTACATTTTAATCGTTAATTATGTATTACTGTCTCGATTCCAAATGCCATTGAGCCAGTGCGCTCACCTGCTACGTTGAAGGTTCTACCTCCAGTTAGGATTTGAAAAATTATGATTAGTCGATACTAACGTTCAAAACTCACAGTAGTAATAAGATATTTTTATTTTTTTTTTTTTTTTGTCTTCAGTCATTTGACTGGTTTGATGCAGCTCTCCAAGATTCCCAATCTAGTGCTAGTCGTTTAATTTCAGTATACCCTCTACATCCTACATCCCCAACAATTTGTTTTACATACTCCAAACGTGGCCTGCCTACACAATTTTTCCCTTCTACCTGTCCATCCAATATTAAAGCGACTATTCCAGGATGCCTTAGTATGTGGCCTATAAGTCTGTCTCCTCTTTTAACTATATTTTTTCCAAACGCTTCTTTCTTCATCTATTTGCCGCAATACCTTTTCATTTGTCACTTTATCCACCCGTCTGATTTTTAACATTCTCCTATAGCACCACATTTCAAAAGCTTCTAATCTTTTCTTCTCAAATACTCCGATCGTCCAAGTTTCACTTCCATATAAAACGACACTCCAAACATACACTTTCAAAAATCTTTTCCTGACATTTAAATTAATTTTTGATGTAAACAAATTATATTTCTTACTGAAGGCTCGTTTAGCTTGTGCTATTCGGCATTTTATATCGCTCCTGCTTCGTCCATCTTTAGTAATTTTACTTCCCAAATAACAAAATTCTTCTACCTCCATAATCTTTTCTCCTCCTATTTTCACATTCAGCGGTCCATCTTTGTTATTTCTACTACATTTCATTACTTTTGTTTTGTTCTTGTTTATTTTCACGCGATAGTTCTTGCGTAGGACTTCATCTATGCCGTTCATTGTTTCTTCTAAATCCTTTTTACTCTCGGCTAGAATTACTATATCATCGGCAAATCGTAGCATCTTTATCTTTTCACCTTGTACTGTTACTCCGAATCTAAATTGTTCTTTAACATCATTAACTGCTAGTTCCATGTAAAGATTAAAAAGTAACGGAGATAGGGAACATCCTTGTCGGACTCCCTTTCTTATTAGGGCTTCTTTCTTATGTTCTTCAATTGTTATTGTTGCTGTTTGGTTCCTGTACATGTTAGCAATTGTTCTTTTATCTCTGTATTTAAACCCTAATTTTTTTTAAATGCTGCACATTTTATTCCAGTCTACGTTATCGAAAGCCTTTTCTAGGTCTATAAACGCCAAGTATATTGGTTTGTTTTTCTTTAATCTTCCTTCTACTATTAATCTGAGGCCTAAAATTGCTTCCCTTGTCCCTATACTTTTCCTGAAACCAAATCGGTCTTCTCCTAACACTTCTTCCACTCTCCTCTCAATTCTTCTGTATAAAATTCTAGTTAAGATTTTTGATGCATGACTAGTTAAACTAATTGTTCTGGATTCTTCACATTTATCTGCCCCTGCTTTCTTTGGTATCATAACTATAACACTTTTTTTAGTCTGATTAAAGTCTGATGGAAATTCCCCATTTTCATAAATATTAATAAGTAAATTAATATAAATAAGATTAATATAAATAAGATATTAGTAGCCGATATAGAAAAAAAGATGTATTTAATAAATGTCGTTTTTAATATACTTTTTTAATTTTGTTCCAGATACGAATTTGTCGACACAAGATTAGGCGGAGATCCATGGCCGGGAAGAAGAGGTGAAGAACCTCCACCGCAACCTTGCAGCAGAATATTTAGAAGAATAAAATCAGGAGCGGTAAAATCACCGAAGAATATTTTCTTTTACGGACGCGGTGGAGCGAAAAATTTGTCGTGTTTATTCAGAATTGAATCCGGACAGGGTGAAAAAATTCGCTTAACGCTTCATAACGCGTCGTTCGGTGAAAATTACGATTGTTCTACAGAAATCGATGTACATACAGGAAGGTCCGTATGCGTACGTAACAGCGAAGACGAGAAAACAACGAAAACGGCAGAATTATTCGTATACGAAGTACCGTGGAGGGACGTTAAAGTAGCTAGGGGATGCTACTGCGATAATACATCTTTAACTCCGAGTAACGGACGACCGATAACATTTATTTCGGCATCAAGAGTATTCGAAATAACGTTAACGGTATCTCGATTTAATATAACAGAAGATTTTCACGATATTTATTTTCACGCTTCTTTCGAAACGGAGAGAGGACCGGAGTGTCCGAGAAAACAACGCGTTCGAGGCTCGGGTGGTGAAATCGAACTGGTCAGCCCTCCTAAAATTAGAGCTGACGTTTACTGCGACGGATTACCTTGGCTTGTCGAGGCTCACGAAAACCGCAGTTTATTTCTTCTAACGTGGGGCCACTTTTTACCCGTCCAACCGACCGCTGATGATTCTGTAACGTGCGCTACAAAAAACAGGGTACTTCTTTACACAGGACGGCCGATCAGGTCAGAAGATCTATTTTAATCGTTTTTAATTGTATTTTTTATTAAAGCTAGAATTTAAATTTCTTACGCCTTAAAAATTACTTCGATTTTAATTATAAATAATAAGGAAATTCCCCGTCTTGAAATCCATTAAAAGTATAGAAACGAAAAAAGGATAGAAGAAAAAAAGAATATTATGCGATAAAAAAATGCCAGTAAAAAACCATTATACATTTTTTTTACATAAGCCTTTGTAAGCACTCATATTACACACAAAATTAAAGCCAGTTTATTTTTTTTTTCACGCAGTTTTAAAAGAAAAGAATAAAATTGTGAATGATACGTTCACAATTTTTTAGGATTTCTTATTTTGCGATTTCAAGCTTCATAACTTTAATAAAAAACTTCTCTAAAGAAAATAATTAGGTCGATTTAAGGCTTTAAGTTATTTTCTTCTTCTTCAATTATCACTAGCTAAACGATCTTTTACAGCAATTAAAGAGATTTATCAATTTTTCCAAACTACATCATTTTGACAATTAATGAGCCTGATATTTCGGATATTTTTTAAATTAAAGGAAACCAAAAATAGAATTGCTTTTTAAATAACTACCGCTTCCAAAATAATGACTTAAATAATCTGAAACTGATATAACTAAACCGAAAAATCCATATTTAAACGGTATACTAATATTACATAAAATTATTTTAGCGAAGCGGAAGACCTTGAAAAGTTCTACACATACTAAATAAATAGTACAAACGTATTTTTCAACTTTTTCTAAAACTGTAATCGACATGTTTCATTTCGTTGTAATAAATTTCAAAATTAAAATAATGTAGAAAGTACGGACTTTTTTTTCTCTGCAGATAGGCATTCAAGGACCACGCAATCATTTCATGTACTTTCTTTCATTTTCTTCCGGAAGTTAATTATTTCAAACCGTTTTACTATTCTTTCTTCAGTTCAGTCTCCTATTTAGAGTTTTTTTCTTTTCACCTGCGGGAATCTTAAACTCAAAAATTTTCTTTTGTATTCTTTTTGTTTTAGACAGTCGTTTTCTGTAATTGTGAAACTTTTGAGCTCTTCTTTCATCTGTTTAACATAGCCACCTTGACTTTTGTAGTTACAAGTTTAGAGAAAATCTGTTTGTTTAGCCTCGATCGGTTCATTGGAACCGTGTGTCCATAGAATTTTAGGCGTAGAATTTTCTTATTGTTACTTCCAGGTTTTCAATTTTATCGTACACCTCTTTATTTGATTTCAATCAGTGTTGTTTTTAATCATAAATCCTTTTTAAAATTCTTTATTTTTTGATTAGATTTCCCATCCCGGTAACATTTATAGTTTCCATGCCGTACAAGATTACCGTCTTACCGCTGCTTTATAACGGTGAATTCTGCATTTATAGAAAGGTTCTTTTTTTGTATATAATTTTTGCTTAAAAGTTTAGTCGTTCCAATTTGTGTTGTACTAATTATTTCTCCAAGATATTTAAAATGGTCCGTAATCTTAATTTTTCCATACTTTGTTCTACTGTCTTTTTGAGATATTTACTGGCGTTTATCATCGTTTCTTTGAAAAGATCTGCAAACCTGTTTTTTTCAGTTACTTCTTTCAATAGCCGAAACAAATGCAGGTTTTATTATAATAAATTAAAAAAAAAATTACAATGGTTTTATTAGGTGGGGCTTAAACTCAGGTGTTTTCTTTACCTAGTCAAATTTTAAATAAGATTTATAATAGAGTTATACAATATAATATACATGAATACGAATATGTACATATATATATGTATATATCCACGTATGTATATTGTTAACAATGTAAGGCAACCCTAAAATAGCATTTTAACAGTTGAAATTAAACAAATGTTTCACCTCGATACGATATATTTTTTAGTATGATACCACCGCAACCTAAGCACTAAGAAAGAGGCTTTCCGTTTAACATTCAAAAATGTTAAACGGAAAGGGTTGGATTGTGACGTAACATTTTAAACAACATCGAAAAAATATTTTAACATAAAAAAAAGTCGAGCTACAACAACCGTAATCAAAATGCCAGCCGTTTATTATTTTTCTCGGTTTGTTTTAAGAATAGAATACAGTACACCACGATTAAAATGGGTTTTAATAAGATTCATTTCAAGGATAAATCGTTTTGAGTTAAGACCGTTTACTAAGTTTTATTTTTTTGTGTTTCATCGTTAAGCAGTCGATATGTAAATACGAGTACTCTGAAATTAAAAAAAAAAAAAAATACTGTAATCATTTTTGAAATCGGCAGTGAAAAATATTAAATGGCCTGCAATCGATTAAACTAGTCATAACCAGATGATTTTTACGTCAAACATTTTTTATCGATGCTCTTTAAAATATTATACGATACAATCAGTAATTATATCGAGATAAATTGTATCATTCTTTTCAAATAAATTCGGTTTTAAAAATAATACTTCGTTTCGATAAAAGGGAACCAAGGAAATGATCATATTTGAAAGAACTACCTGAACGGATGAAAGGAATTGAAATTAATGTAAGTAAAGTTTAATCGTCCTTATGGGGGACCGGCTTATAACTCAGGTGCGATCATCTCACACCGAATAATAGAACGTTTCTCATGCAAGAGAATTCGATCGATTAAATCTTTCTACGTTTAACGGTCGTGAAGTTATTTAAGGGTTTCCTTACATTATTAACGCCCTGTTGTGTGTTGCGCGTGCGCGTGTGTGTATAAAATGTGGAAAATCTAAACGAATGAATGGATTGATCTCTTCTAAGAAATCTAATAAAGCACAAATTATTATAATTATTTTTATAAAATTAAAATATGTAGAGTAGTTTTACGGTTACGAAAATACCATTAATAAATAACATTCAAAATTGAAAACAAACAAAACGCTAAATAGAGTACGAACATTTATACTTTCTTTTTTCCTGTTTAGCCTCCGGTAACTACCGTTTAGATAATTCTTCAGAGGATGAAGAACATTTATAGTTTAGTTTTACACTATTATACGTCGTTTTAAATTTCTCAATTACTAATAATTCAGAGTTAGATTTCGAAAATATTAAACTTTAATATTAAAATTTATAAAATATAATTTTAAAAAGTATTAGAAAATTTCTTTTAATTATTTACAAAAATAATGAGAATATCTATCGTCGCAAATTTTCTATACAATACGAAAATTCATTTTTGTCAGTAGCTTTTTTGCGATAATAAGACCAAAAACCTTATCTGTTTATCCGTGTTTACATCTAGTTATAAAATTTAATCTGTATTGAATTGACGCCAGGGTAAGAAAAACACTAGACACTAAAAATGACCGAAAAGATATTCTAGTAAGTTATCACAACCGTTTCGTTTATAAATTTTATTCTGTTAGTAAAAATCGAAAAACAAAAAAAAGTTTGAATTTTACAATTAACATCGTATTGTCAAAGACAAAATCGCTGTATTTATTCAATCTTATTCGTTATTTTTACAATAAAAGGAACTATCGGCAATTAAGAAATGCTATAAATAGGAAGTGCAAACTGGCGAAAGAAGAGTGGATTAAAGAAAAGTGTTCAGAAGTGGAAAGAGAAATGAACATTGGTAAAATAGACGGAGCATACAGGAAAGTTAAGGAAAATTTTGGGGTACATAAATTAAAATCTAATAATGTGTTAAACAAAGATGGTACACCAATATATAATACGAAAGGTAAAGTCGATAGATGGGTGGAATATATTGAAGAGTTATACGGTGGAAATGAATTAGAAAATGGTGTTATAGAGGAAGAAGAGGAAGTTGAGGAGGATGAAATGGGAGAAACAATACTGAGATCTGAATTTAAGAGAGCATTAAAAGATTTAAATGGCAGAAAGGCTCCTGGAATAGACGGAATACCTGTAGAATTACTGCGCAGTGCAGGTGAGGAAGCGATTGATAGATTATACAAACTGGTGTGTAATATTTATGAAAAAGGGGAATTTCCGTCAGACTTCAAAAAAAGTGTTATAGTTATGATACCAAAGAAAGCAGGGGCAGAAAAATGTGAAGAATATAGAACAATTAGTTTAACTAGTCATGCATCAAAAATCTTAACTAGAATTTTATACAGAAGAATTGAGAGGAGAGTGGAAGAAGTGTTAGGAGAAGACCAATTTAGTTTCAGGAAAAGTATAGGGACAAGGGAAGCAATTTTAGGCCTCAGATTAATAGTAGAAGAAAGATGAAAGAAAAACAAACCAACATACTTGGCGTTTATAGACCTAGAAAAGGCTTTCGATAACATAGATTGGAATAAAATGTTCAGCATTTAAAAAAAATTAGGGTTCAAATACAGAGATAGAAGAACAATTGCTAACATGTACAGGAATCAAACAGCAACAATAACAATTGAAGAACATAAGAAAGAAGCCCTAATAAGAAAGGGAGTCCGACAAGGATGTTCCCTATCTCCGTTACTTTTTAATCTTTACATGGAACTAGCAGTTAATGATGTTAAAGAACAATTTAGATTCCGAGTAACAGTACAAGGTGAAAAGATAAAGATGCTACGATTTGCTGATGATATAGTAATTCTAGCCGAGAGTAAAAAGGATTTAGAAGAAACAATGAACGGCATAGATGAAGTCCTACGCAAGAACTATCGCGTGAAAATAAACAAGAACAAAACAAAAGTAATGAAATGTAGTAGAAATAACAAAGATGGACCACTGAATGTGAAAATAGGAGGAGAAAAGATTATGGATGTAGAAGAATTTTGTTATTTGGGATGTAAAATTACTAAAGATGGACGAAGCAGGAGCGATATAAAATGCCGAATAGCACAAGCTAAACGAGCATTCAGTAAGAAATATAATTTGTTTACATCAAAAATGAATTTAAATGTCAGGATAAGATTTTTGAAAGTGTATGTTTGGAGTGTCGCTTTATATGGAAGTGAAACTTGGACAATCGGAGTATCTGAGAAGAAAAGATTAGAAGCTTTTGAAATGTGGTGCTATAGGAGAATGTTAAAAATCAGATGGGTGGATAAAGCGACAAATGAAGAGGTATTGCGGCAAATAGATGAAGAAAGTAGCATTTGGAAAAATATAGTTAAAAGAAGAGACAGACTTATAGGCCACATACTAAGGCATCCTGGAATAGTCGCTTTAATATTGGAAGGACAGGTAGAAGGGAAAAATTGTGTAGGCAGGCCACGCTTGGAGTATGTAAAACAAATTGTTAGGGATGTAGGATGCAGAGGGTATACTGAAATGAAACGACTAGCACTAGATAGGGAATCTTGGAGAGCTGCATCAAACCAGTCAAATGACTGAAGACAAAAAAAAAAAAAAAAAAAAATTTTTACAATTTAAAAAAATAGTCATTCCTAATAAAAGATAAATATTTCGTGAAAAACTCAAAAACTGGTGGAGGAGGGTTAAAAAACATTAATAATTACAGGTAAAAAGAAAAGATTTTTTCAAACGGGTATAAATATCTACTTACCTAGAGCTTCAAGCTGCGGAAAAATATATACCGTACGTACGGTAAAAGTTTAATTTATGTAATTAACGTCAAAAGAATAGAAAAAAATAAATAAAATTCAAAAGAAGGGAACTAAAAACAACTCAGAAACTAAACAACTAAACAAAACAACACTAAAACTAAAACTACACTACACTAACTACACTACACTAAAACTACACTACACTACCCTTTTTCTTTCTTTTTCCTGTTTAGCCTCTGGTAACTACCGTTTAGATAATTCTTCAGAGGATAAATGAGGATGATATGTATGAGTGTAAATGAAGTGTAGTCTTTGTACATTCTCAGTTCGACCATTCCTGAGATGTGTGGTTAATTGAAACCCAACCACCAAAGAACACCGGTATCCACGACCTACTATTCAAATCCGTGTAAAAATAACTGGCTTTACTAGGACTTGAACGCTGTAACTCTCGACTTTCAAATCAGCTGATTTGGGAAGACGCGTTAACCACTAGACCAACCCGGTGGGTTACACTACACTACCCTAAAACACTAAAACTAAACAACACAGAAAATATTACGGATTGTTTTTCTAACTTTTATTGTATAGGTACAGGTTAATAATTCAGGCATAACTCTTAAAGAGTAAATAAGAACGTTGTATCGTTATTATTTTGATGATATCTTTTATTATTAAAAATCGCTTTGACTTGATTTATTTATTCAGTTTTCTTTTCTGAGAAGAAACTTTTCAGAATTCTATTTTTTTCACTTGTAATGACAAACAAAAATTAATATGACCGTGGTCTGTACATATCTGCTGTTAGTTTAACAATAGTATTTTATAATTTGATTTATTTAAATTTAAATTAAATAAAAAGCATTTATTTTTCCATAATATTTACTAAACACTGTTTTTTTTTTTTTACAGGCTTTTGAGAGTGGTATGTCCGGCTACACCAAACGAACGTCAATTCGCAGTCCATATTTTTTCAGAAGAATGGTGGGGAAGTTCAGGAGGAGAAGTATTTTTACGACCGCCACGACCACCCAGTTTTCTTTTGGAATTTGTAGGCCGTGAAGCCGGAATAGCTGCGCTAAACTGGCTGGAAATATCTCGTTCAAAATCGTCATTATTACAACAATTAGTGGATTACGGCGATACGTCGGCGGAAGCCGTCAATGAAACTATGGGATCCGACTGGGAATGTCCTCACCGATGTCCGGAATTAAACGCGTGTATAAGTTCGAGCTTATGGTGCGACGGAAGAACAAACTGTCCTTCTGGATACGACGAATCCGAAAATCATTGCGGTGGAGTCGGTAGACATCTTTTGGCTTATCTTCCCACTTACGCCGTACTGGGCGGTGTAGCAGCCGGCGTTGCGGGGTTCTGCATTCTCATAGGTCTTTTAGTCGTTCATCGGCTTCGACTTCAACAACGCAGAAGACGGCGTTTAGGAAAAGATCGTAATTCAACAGGACCGCACCGCGTACCGACCGAAGAAATGCTTCTCGATCCGTCATCATCCACGACATCCTCTTGACATCCTTTGCCTTCTGTGGAGTTTATTCACGTGGACAGAGAGACTACCGTGTGATATAATCACCCGAAACCCAGAATAACTACTCTTGCCACACATTCCATGATTCGCATCAAACCGCAAACATCTTATATGTAAATACATCATTTTTAAAAAGTAAAGACTTAAAATCATTTTTCTAATAATTTTTTTAATTTAATTATTGTTTACTCTTTAATTATTTGCAAGCGTTCGCGTACATTTTTAACGTGTGTTTTTTTTAAAACTATCTCAGAGTTCAAAGATTTTCTTTTTTTAAATTTATATTCATTGTTAGATACGATTTCAGAATATCAGAAGTACGAGGACCGTTCCAAAAGTTCTTAGCCTGAAAAAGAAAACACAAAATTATTATAAATTGTTTTTTTTTTTTTTTTTTTTTTTTTTTTTTTTAATAATCCGATTTGTCCAATTCTACAAAATAAGCGGTCACATCTTGGGACTCGACTTTGTCTCAGCTTTGGACCTCATCATTTAAAGTAAATCTTGATCGGCAAGCCATATCAGGCTTGGAAAGAGAAAATAATCGCTGGGGAGACGAGCCGGTATATACGGCGCATGTGGAAGCACTTTGAAACGCAGATAATTGAGTTTTGCAGCAATAACTCGAGACGTGTGCGCAGGTGCAGTATCGTGGTGAAATAACAATTTACTTTTTTTTCGGTCAGATACGAACGTTTAGCCTGATTAGCATCCTTCAATCGGCCCGCTAGTGAAGCTTAGTACACCTCTCGATGATGCTCCTGCGGTTTTCTGAGTTTACCAGACCTTGTAATCCCCAAAAAAAATATAGCCGTGACTTTTCCAGCAGAAGAAACCGTTTTCACTTTTTTCGGCGCATTTTCACCTGCTTCCACCTATTTAGATTGTCGTTTAGTCTGCAGCACGTAACGATAAATCCGTGTTTCACCTGCTGTTATAAAACGTCGAAGAAACTCAGCGAAATCGCATTTAAATACGTCTAAACCCTTAAGAAATGTTCACTTGAATGCGTTTTCTGTCGATTGTTAACAAACGCGGCATCCATCGAGCCGCGTTTTTCACACGTAAAACATCGTGTAATATATGGTTTACACTATATATTGAGATGTTTGTGGTGCCAACAAGCTTGCTTATCTTCAATCGGTGATCAATTAATACGGAAATGTAGATTTTGTGCCGATTTCGTCGGGCTTTCCGAGTACTCATTATCTTGAATGGATGACGTCTAAATTCAGCAGCCCACTTTTAACAGACAAAAGAAAAGGGGAAGAATCATTTAATGTGAAATCAAACTCTTTTTGTATTTCCGTCGACGGTCAAACGTTTTACAACAAAACGACTCGAACTTCATTTTTCAGAAAATTTTTTTGCTTTATTCGATCGCTACAAACAAAAGTTTTAACGCACTCGTCTGAAACTCCGAAGCCCACCCAATCTACAGGACCATACTTGACAAATTTCGGACTCGTTTGGTCATACTTGCGCCATCTGTGTCAGGCAAGAACTTTCCAAACGTCCTAGTAGCAATAACTCTACATTCCCGATTTAAACCGTATAAATAAATTAAAAAATATATCCTTTTTTTTGCGAGGAAAAGTACTGGTTTGTAGAATGAATAATGTAACTGAATACAGTCGGGAACAAGGAAAGTAAAAAAAGCAAACACCAAAAAAAAATAGTGTTTAGCATTAAGAGATCAGAGACCTAAATTATTTATTTGATTACGAGCCGATTTATCGCTACACAAAGTACATAATTAACTACAAAAAAAATTATATACTTATTTTTCTAATAACAAAAATTAAAAAATTTGTAATAAACTAAGTCCCGTAAAAACAATTCCGGAAGAATACACATTAATTAATTTCCGAGTGGTTAATTAATATCAAACTCAATTAAATCTATAGTTACAGTGATTTTTTAAATTTGGAAACCTTTAATAGCGATTAATAATTTAAAGACAAGTCTTTCCAGTCTAAGATAAATGTTGTGATTATTTTTCAAACATCCGTTTAAAGAAGAACAAATATTATCAACTTTATTAATTTATATAACATTAATTTAATTTTATAAATTAATTTAATATATTAAAATAAATTAATACATTAAAATGATTAAACCCGTTATTACGATTAACATATATATTTTTATCGTACTTAAAAAAACAACATTTCCAAATGTAACAAATACATTTTACTAATGTTTACGACTAGTTGTAACATAACAGCAATAACGCTTTCTAAGTAGAAAAAAAATAAAAATAAAACGGTAAACATATTTATCATAATAACTGAAACACTCTTATAATAAATAACAACCAGCATCGGTAGGTTACACGAAGTGAGGATGTGGCGTGATCTTCAACGCCGATAGGTTTCACGATTACGGACTTGAATACTAGATCGTGGATACCGGTGTTCTTTGGTGGTTGGCTTTCAATTAACCACACAGCTCAGGTATGGTCGAACTGAGAATGTACAAGACTACACTTCATTCACACTCATACATATCATCCTCATTCATCCTCTGAAGTATTATCTAAACGGTAGTTACCGGAGGCTAAACAGGAAAAAAGAAAGTTAAAGGTTTCAGAATAACCCACCGGGTTGGCCTAGTGGTGAACGCGTCTCCCCAAATCAGCTGATTTGAAAGTCGAGAGTTCCAGCGTTCAAGTCCTGTCAGTTAATTTTACACGGATTTGAATAATAGATGGTGGATACCGGTGTTCTTTGGTGGTCGGGTTTCAATTAACCACACATCTCAGGAACGGTCGAACTGAGACTGTACAAACTACCACTTCATTTACACTCATACATATGATCCTCATTCATCCTCTGAAGAATTATCTAAACGGTAGGCTAAACCGGAAAAAGAAAATAGGTTTCAGAAGTACTATAATAATGATGATTATTATTTACAAATTCAAATGCGTATTTGTAGTTCAAGGTGTTTACTTCATATTAAAAATCGATAAGTTTATTTTTGGTATTTAACAAAATATAAATATATCATTAATATCACAAACTTGAACAACTTGGAATAGATCTCAACCGAATCTTGTTCACTAAAAACATCTTGTATAGACTATACACAGTTTACAGCATTAAAACTATTATAATTATTTTAAAACCACCATCTGTATCCACCATTACCCACACATTATCATTAAAAAAGAACTTCTAAGTATTATTTGATGAGATAGTCTTTATTATTCATTTTGCTATACAATATAGGTAAAAAATATAGATTTAAAAAATAATTCAACAGACAAAATCTTACGACTATTTTTTTGTTGTTTTACACAATCCCGTCGACCGGTCGATATTAATTTTAGTTAAACATCATATTAAAAGGATTTTATTGAAAGGTAACCCGTTCACATCAAGCGGTTACAAGCAAAACGGCTGTTAAACTTTTCTTCTTTTTTTGTTAATTAAAATGTATCGTTCTTAAAATAAAGGAAAGGCTAACCGATACGATCGATCATTTCAGCGTGAAACAGACTGAAACTTTGCATTAAATATCAAATAAATCATAAATACAAATGTATTTCTCCATTAATAAAAGTTATAAATAACAATCCAATTAAAAATAAAATTCGATTGACTTCGTTAAATAAAAAAACGCTGCAATTAATTTTCTACAGCTACGGTAGTCGATGCCCGTTACCAATTATCAAGTGGAAATCGGTAACGTATGAAAAGATGCCATACCTGACCGGGATTCGAACCCGGGATCTCCGCACGAAATACCGAGGCGCTAGCTACTCGGCCACGGAGGTCGGGTATATTTAATTTAATACGATTATAAAATGTCAAAATCAAGAGTAGTTATTTGGGTTGTGATTGGTGCTATAATTTAAAAAAATAAATATATATATATATATATAAATTAAAACTGCTCAAGCATTCATGCCGGGTGCCTTACTCCACAGAGTATTTAATATAATATTATTACATTACGTAAACATATATATATATACATAAAACATAAAATGTGCTAAATATTGTTATGCGGATACAGCAACGTATTAGTTAAGTATGTATGTGAGTGTATACATTTATCTTCAAAGATCGCTGCCAAAGCCTGAAGCTTTCGTTAAATTAAAGACAGATTTAATAAATTTTATATTAATTAAAAAAAAGACAGTAACAAATTTAAGTTATACTAGTCGATCTCAATGTGTTCCTTCATGTGTATGGTTATATTGACCATATATAATATATAATTAGTATAAAATTATAATTATTATACCAATAAAATTATACATATAAAAATAATATATATATATATATATATATATAATTAGGAGTAAAAATTAATATAGGTATTATTTCTTTGTAAATTAAATTTATTTGCTACAAGTATAATCGATGAACGATTGAAAACTAGTTCAAAAGTCTTGTTTTTAACCACAAAAACGAAAAATAATATATAATAATATAATATAAAAATAATTCTGTGAAACGTTTTTACGCTCATATGTACACATTACAGTTCATGTACATAAAAAAAATCTTAATTTTTTTATGTACATGCTGTACTTATACAGCTTAGTTACAACATGGAAAACGCTACTTTTTTATTTTTGTATATGACACAAAAAATCTGGAAAATACTGCACGAATTTCCCGGCTACACGATGAATTCATGATTATCAAAATAAGATTAAAAGCATCAAAATTTCCAAATTTCAATTCTTTTTGTAATTGTAAGCATTTACAAACGATACCTCGCAGGTAAATTTGATTACTGATAATAGCGTGAAAGATTTCCCGACGAAACCCCTCATTAAAGCATAAAGGTTCAACACCTCATATATAACAAAAACTATTGTACAGGTGATCCGAGGAAAGTTCATTACTTAACTTAGCGCTAGAAATAAATCACAGTAAGAAAAAGTAAAAAATAAAAAAGATTTCATCAATAGCAATGTATGAAAATAACACTATAATAAAATAGATATTCGCCGGTAAATAGAAATAGCTATAATTTGTAGACTATCTAAGTACACAGTGGTAAAGGTCATCCTGTATTCCCACTCCCAGGTCACTCCTTCGGTTACATCTCCCGAGTCCAGTACGTGAAAACAATTAGTCGCCTGATGTCAACGAATAAATTAGATTTCGAATAAAAAAATTTCGATTTTAACAGTTTTCTTAGTTTGCCGAGAAAATTTAGTAATAAAGAAGCGATTCCTGTTAAAAAGAAAGTATAAAAATACTAAAAAAAAAGTATAACATTTACGAACGTAACCTCTCGTTTTTAACAGCCGTTTAAGTGATAAAGAAAATCGTTTGAATAATAAAAATTAAAAGAGTTAGGGCCAAAGATCGAAATCAGGATATATATTTTTTAGAAACTGGGAATAATTTTAAAAAAGATTTTTCCATAAATATTCATATGTAGGCTAAACTTAACAAATTTACTTAAATAAAGTTTTCTCTAAATTTAACATCCCCTTCGATAGACACTAAAATAAGAAAAGGAAAATCTTCAAAAAAAAAAGCTTTTCTTAATCTAGGTCTGGAATGTATAATTTAAAAAAGTGTAGACATTTCTTGATAGGTCTATATAAATGAATTGTAAACTTTTAAAAAATATTTAAACCGAAGGGAGATAGAAGATAAAACATACATTTCAGTTTTAATAGTGCGGTTTAATTTTTGGAAAAGATTTTGGATCGCACATATATTATTACCGAATGGCTTCGACGGCACGTGACACCTGGAACCTCACGGTAGCCCAGAAAAGGGTCTTTGTATGTTTTCCGAGGTACCCCCTAGGGCTGCTGGGTCCGGAAGCCGGTCTCCGGCGATGTCGGCTCGTTCGTCGGAATCAGACAGAGCTTCCGCTCAGTGGCAGTCGGGTTCCCGCTACAGCATGGGAGTGGTAAATCCCAGAGCCCCGCAGTGTCAGATCGGCATCGGTCGTCTTCCGCCGGCGCGGCCAAGGCGGTTCTCCCTGAACGATCCCACGCTGAGCCGGCTCCTCCTGATGGGCCTGTTAATCGGTCCGCCGGCCAGAGCGCGCTTGAAGCCCGGCAAGGTGGAGCGGGAAGGTAGCGTCCGTGCCCGGCGGTTCCCTCGGCGGGCCGGCCAGGCCTGCTGCTCTGGCGGGGGGGATGGCGTCCCACGGGAGGTCCCACGTTGGGCCAGTCAGGGAACTTCTTTCTTTTCCTTCTTCTTCTTCTTCTTCTTCTTCTCCAGACGGTGATTGGTGACGAATGCTTTCGCTGTGCTGGCATCGGTTTTTTATAGGCACCTGCGAGTGATAGGGCCGCAGTGCCGCTGTGGGATCAGCTGGCTTGGTGGGGGAACGTGCAAGCGAGTAGGTAGACTGCAAGTCCCCCGACATCTACCGGCTAGCGTCGGGCTCGACGATAGTAAGCACAGCACGCGGAAACAACACGCACTATAGGTGAAATAAATTTTTCTCAAATATTCCTCTGAAGAAAATTGAAATCGGTTTACCCGCAATATCCCGACCCCCTTAATGAATATTGAAAAAATTAATACGATCAATGTCCGTACGTAGAAATATTTGATACAAATTTCAAGAAAATCGGTCGGGAAAATCTTGAGATATAAGACCAAAAGCAATGCGATACACATTCGTATCTACGTACGCGCGTACATACATTCATGTTTTCTTGTTCTAGGACCCTAAAACGTAAAGATTTGAAAAAACACCCGATGCCCTATTTTTACAAGATCACCATACTTTCCCCTTTAATATGGCTATTCCAGCTACATTCGCGAGGAAAATAAAATAGCAATCAAATCATATCTGGTTTATGAATATTTAAGACTATATTTAGTAAATTAAATACGTTAACTTATCCTTGAGATTTTACATATAATGTATGAACAATCGCTGCTAAAAAGTCACTTATTCTTTAAAAAAACGTTTAATATCCAACCCTACCAAACCGTACACTATAGAACTTGTTTCGTGTAATTCAGCACAATACTGATAAAGAGAAGAAAGGGCTTATTAAATCTTCTCTTGCTATTTTTAATACATCACCGAACTATTTGAAAATATTTTTCCACCAATTTATTTAAAATACTTTCTTTTACGGAAGCAGTACTACTCTATCGATAAATTTTTAAATAACATTAATTAAAAAAAAAAAACATTTTTTCTTCACCCCGACCATCGTGTACCTACATAAATACGTGCTCAAAATAATTTTCAATACAGGAATCTGGATTGTGAATTACTTTGTAGTAATTTTTTTATTTATAGCATGTACCTTCAAATCATGGTTATATTTAAATAATACAGGGTTAATTATATAATATGGTTAATTAAATAATATATGGTTATAATTATATTTAAATATTATATGGTTATATTTAAATAAATTTTAAACGTCTATTTTTGATTTTGTAATTTACTTTTTTATAGTTATAATTAATTTATTATATAATGACGTGATATTTATAAATTATTATCGATGCAAATAGGGTAGACCTTAAAAGCAAGTTATTATATGTTTATAGATTCTTTTAAAGAACGGAAGAAAAAAATATATTTTCCTGTTTCTTAGAGAATTAAGTACATTAATTTTATTACTTTCCAGTACCTGTTCCGATTACTGCTATCGCTGTAATACATGTTTTTTTTTTGTCTTCAGTCATTTGACTGGTTTGATGCAGCCCTCCAAGATTCCCTATCTAGTGCTAGTCGTTTCATTTCAGTATACCCTCTACATCCTACATCCCCAACAATTTGTTTTACATACTCCAAACGTGGCCTGCCTACACAATTTTTCCCTTCTACCTGTCCTTCCAATATTAAAGCGACTATTCCAGGATGCCTTAGTATGTGGCCTATAAGTCTGTCTCTTCTTTTTTTTTCTTTTTTTTTTCCAAATGCTACTTTCTTCATCTATTTGCCGCAATACCTCTTCGTTTGTCACTTTATCCACCCGTCTGATTTTTAACATTCTCCTATAGCACCGCATTTCAAAAGCTTCTAATCTTTTCTTCTCAGATACTCCGATCGTCCAAGTTTCACTTCCATATAAAGCGACACTCCAAACATACACTTTCAAAAATCTTTTCCTGACATTTAAATTAATTTTTGATGTAAACAAATTATATTTCTTACTGAAGGCTCGTTTAGCTTGTGCTATTCGCCATTTTATATCGCTCCTGCTTCGTCCATCTTTAGTAATTTTACTTCCCAAATAACAAAATTCTTCTACCTCCACAATCTTTTCTCCTCCTATTTTCACATTCAGTGGTCCATCTTTGTTATTTCTACTACATTTCATTACTTTTGTTTTGTTCTTGTTTATTTTCACGCGATAGTTTTTGCGTAGGACTTCATCTATGCCGTTCATTGTTTCTTCTAAATCCTTTTTACTCTCGGCTAGAATTACTATATCATCAGCAAATCGTAGCATCTTTATCTTTTCACCTTGTACTGTTACTCCGAATCTAAATTGTTCTTTAACATCATTAACTGCTAGTTCCATGTAAAGATTAAAAAGTAACGGCGATAGGGAACATCCTTGTCGGACTCCCTTTCTTATTAGGGCTTCTTTCTTATGTTCTTCAATTGTTATTGTTGCTGTTTGGTTCCTGTACATGTTAGCAATTGTTCTTCTATCTCTGTATTTGAACCCTAATTTTTTTAAAATGCTGAACATTTTATTCCAATCTACGTTATCGAAAGCCTTTTCTAGGTCTATAAACGCCAAGTATGTTGGTTTGTTTTTCTTTAATCTTCCTTCTACTATTAATCTGAGGCCTAAAATTGCTTCCCTTGTCCCTATACTTTTCCTGAAACCAAATTGGTCTTCTCCTAACACTTCTTCCACTCTCCTCTCAATTCTTCTGTATAAAATTCTAGTTAAGATTTTTGATGCACGACTAGTTAAACTAATTGTTCTGTATTCTTCACATTTATCTGCCCCTGCTTTCTTTGGTAATACATGTAAAGGATATAAAATAAAAATTGGCAATAACATTCGCTTTTGCTAAGAGTAATGATTTTAATCGTACAGTCGATTTCTGTAGCTAATAGAATATAGTTTCTTTTCTATATTGAGGAGTGAACATAATCTACGTTTTATTGGATCTGGAATACCGATATACAAATTATATTCGGCTATGGGTAACGTAAAATCATTGTCAATTTTTATAATAAACCTGGCACAAGATGTTTGACATGTTTGGGTACGGCTTAAGAGTACGATCTTATCGGAACTATGTATTCTGTCTTTCAAGCGTTACCTAAAACAATCCTTTATGTAATGTACTTAAGTAATCGAATACGTTTAAACAGTCAATAAACCCAAACATCTCTTTATTTAAGTAAAAACATACACTTATTCCAGATATTTCACGTTTTAAAAGTTTTTTCTTTTTTTTTTTAAGAAATACCTTGCCAATTTTTTTCTCTAAAAACATATATATTATTTTTTCGACCTGTAAAAGTACAATAATGTGTTTTACGAATATAAAATGAAAACTCTGCTAAAGCGATCTAATCCGTTAAAAAAAGTCGTAATTTTCATAGCCATTGTAATATACATAATACAGGACAAAAATCGGTAGCTTAACCTTTGTATCAATATTACTCGTTTGAAACGACATCGATATAATACGAGCTATAATTATTGTAGTGTGAAGTTAAAATATCACCTCGAGAGAAGTGTAATGACAATTTTTCACGAATAATAAACTAAAATGGTGTATATACCTGTCTGGAATTACATAAGTCACAGTTATATACGAAGTTACCTTAGTATTTGTTAAATACAGAGGAAAACATATGCACTGTACACTTACAACGGTATATTTAAACTAATTAAAGTACATATACTTAACTAAGTAATTATTATTCATTATAAAATGCTCCTATCGCCGTAAAACAACCTCTATCGAAAACTTTATAAATAAATTATCTCACAATAACAATCTTTTAATTTTTGTTAATAGAACCATCTTTAAACTTAAATTTTGTCTTCTTACCACACACACACACATTCGCGCGCGCGCACATACACACACAAGCACGCACGATTTTTAAACTTATAGATTCCAATTTTAATTTGTGATCAAAGGATCCCTCCAGACCTTTCGTTCTCAAAATAGGCGATAAAGTCCCCTTGTGGGCGCTGGAGGGCTTTAGAGGGGGCGGTCGAAGGCCCACTGAAAATTGGGGGCGTTCAGGCAGTTTAGAAAGCGATGGCTGATTTAAAAAAAGGGCAATAATTATGTTTTCCTGATATTTCAAACTGAAATTAAATACCTACTACCCTAGTACAAAAAATTAAAGGGAAATCTATATTTTATGATAAAAAATTATTGTATTCAAACTACTTTAACTTTGCAACCAAGAGGCTTAAAGAGACGAATAAAAAAAAATTAAAGCTTGCCTACTTTACGTTTTGACAGTATGCTTCAGATTTCAAAAATTATCAAATTAAAAAAAAAATTCAGTGAGAAGTTTTAAAAATTTAAAAGTATTTCTTGGTCTTTCATCGAGCGCATGGCG
The DNA here is from genome assembly GCF_047948215.1 of Lycorma delicatula. Lineage (NCBI taxonomy): Eukaryota > Metazoa > Arthropoda > Insecta > Hemiptera > Fulgoridae > Lycorma > Lycorma delicatula. The sequence continues at coordinate 15,047,887 of NC_134460.1, read as the reverse complement.
GAAACAAAACTTTTACAATAAATTGTATTAAAATCGTTTGAAATACCGAAAATCATTCTTTTTTTCTGTCTATGATTTTTTGAACCGAAATTTTCCACTTTAAAGAGAAAAGGTCACTTTTGTCTTTAATGTTACATATCTCCCTATCTAAGCTACATACTGATAACAAATAAATATGGAAATAAAGGTTTTTTAAAAACAGCAACTGCAATTATTATTTTTAAGAGATAAGTTTACAAATTTTTGGGGCGCTAGAAAATGTTTGTTTCTCAATGCGGGCGGTGAGTGAAAAGGTTTGAGAATAAATGCTGTAGACTAAGAACGGTTAATGAAACGTCATACATTCACATACTAAACAAATTACAAAAAGTATTTCAGAAAAAGAATAATACACGGCCAAGCAGATGAAAATCTAAAACTTTTTAATTTATTCAAAGTTTTTAGTTTACGTGAACTTATTTGGTTTTCTTCTCTCGCAGCTAATTTGAACAACTTCTTAAAAGTTTATAGCGCTTCGATTCAAATTTATCGTTTTATTTCCATCGATACTTCGAGGTAAATTATAAATTTAAATTACATCACCGATAGCAGTAAGCCAAAAATACCAACAAATATATTTAAAGTAAGAACATGCCCGCAAAAATGCCTGTAAAAAAATATAAAAAAAAAACTTGTTCAATTATTTTTTTATTCGTTTATCATAACAATTCTAGATACACGTATACAACTAGTAATCGGGATTTTTATTTTTTTATCTTTTTTTTTATTCAGCGTGTTTTTTTTTTTTGTTTTTTTTTCTACTCTCCCCGACCGGATATCCAATTAAGTATACTCAGTCGGGGAGAGTGTCCTTTTACTCTCAAAGGAGGCGTCCCCCACCCGCCGGCTATACGTCCGGCACGACAGGTTGGCCTCCCCGGTCTCGGATCTTTTGTTTTACATTGTCTGCCTCTAATCCCCCGCTTTAGAGCCAAGGTCCGGCTATGCCGTCCCCCAGCGCCTCAGCAGGGAACCGGGACTCGGTCTTTACGCCTTTGGCCTCTAATCGACAGCGCCGACCCCAAAAAGAGCCTAGGCTCCCGCAGGGACGACCCCGCCGACCGGGACTTGGTCTTTTATTTTAACCCAAACTCAAACTCCCCTGGAGTTCACCCCCTTCTCAGGTACCCGCACACCAAGGCGTACAGGCCCTCCATGGAGTGACTGTCCGCCCTACCCTACTGTTTATACTCCCATTCTTCTGTCTTCATCCTCTTTGGCCCGCAGGACCTTCCCGGCGAACCTGCGGAACCATTCCCGGTTCTCATTGTTGTACCCCGACCGGTTTATGAGATTTTCTGGTGTAAGACCATTAATTACTATTTGACCTCTGTTAACGGCCCATCTTGGACATATGAACAACGTATGTTCGGCATCGTCGTTCTCTGGACAATAGATGCACTGCGGGGTGGTTCTCTTCCCGATCCTATACAGATACTGACCGAAAGAGCCGTGCCCCGACAGTAATTGTGTCATGTAAAAATTGACATCTCCTAGTCTATTGTTATTCCAGGTTTTAATATTAGGGATTAGGCGTCTGGTCCATTCTCCCACTCTGGACCCTGCCCACTCTTCTTGCCATTCTTGTTCTATAACCCCTTCCATCTCTTCTTTCGACATACCGCTGTGTCTGAGGGTTCTGGCTTTTATCTGAATGTCTATGGGTAGGACCCCGGTCTGTACGCACAGCGCGTAATACGATACCGTACAGTAACTAGCAGCTACACGCAGCAATGCCAGTCTATGGACACTTCTCAACTTCTTTTTATTTCGCTGTATGTTCATTGCCGCCCCCCCATATGGGAGCCGCGGTACTGTATGCGGCTCCCATATGGGGGAGCCGCATACAGTACCGCGGCTCCCATATGGGGGGCAATGAACATACCCCCCATTCAGCGTGTTTTTGTTGTTTCATAACTTTACGTTCAATATAAGTCGACTGGATACGATACAGATATATGTTGTTTATTTTAGAAACGTTGTGGTATTTAAATAGAATTTTAAAATTATCATTCAGAATGACAATGCGCATACGTGTAATGCATGTAGGTGCTAGCCGCGATGCATTCTTGCTTGCTTTTGCCGAGAACACGTTTCGCTTACATCTCGAATACGATGAATTTTTCAAAAGAATCAGAAAAAGTAAAAAGAGTTTCTTTTTATCGTTTTATCTAATACCATTATTAAAATTTGAAAATAGCATATTTGTTTTAAATTTTGCCCCTTCCGTGTAGCGCCAACCCTTTCTGGATAAGACTATTTAAGATAGCCTATATTACCTGCAAATCGAATATCTGTTTCTATCCATCCGAACGTTATTGTAGTCGGTTGGATCTGTGAAGCTACAGAACGGAACAAACATATAAACGTACATTACAGCTAGCGATTAAGAGGTAGGGATACCCTAGAGGTTTAACGTATCTAATCCTGTTATGATAATAGTACAGATATCGCACACATGTTCTAACCTGTCGTATTCCCATCATTAACAGCGATGAATTGCAACGCATACCGGCAACATACAGCGCGCAGGCGGGCGCTAACCACGATGCACTCCTTTCTTCTGCCGAGCACGTTTCGCTTATTTCTAGAGTACGATGAATTTTTCAAAAAAATCACGTAAGGTAAAAAGAGTTCCTCTTTTTAATTTTTTTATAGAATACTATCATTAAAATTTGAAAACAGCGTATTTTTTTAATTTTGCCTCCCGTTTTGAACATGACAATTTCAGATAGGCTATGTTACTTCCAGACCGAAGATCTTTTACTACCAAAAATTGGATGTAATTGAATGAATCTGTAAAGCTGTACAAACATTCATAACAGTTAAATTCATTACCACTCCTATCTATATATGTACACGGGTAAAAAAAAGAAATTCTTTAGGAAACTCAGTCCATCAGTATTCACTTTGGGAAAAAATATATATAGTCTACAAAATAAAAATAACTTTTTATAATAATTGTTTTATTTTTATATTATTGAAAATTTTGTTTCGTTTATTACATATACAAAAATCTTCCGCATTTTAATACGTTATGTTTTTAATAAACTTCGAAATTCTTACTCTTTGTGTTTAGTTTCTGCGGAATTAATTAATTTTCTTTTTAAAGAATCGATACTTGATGAAAATCCCTTACTTGATGAAAATCCATCATAACAAAAGAAGAAAAAGAAATATGTTACTTGATTTTTCACAAATTATTTTTAAAAAAACACAGCATAATCTGTTAACGTATTATTCTGTTTATAACACCTGAGGAAGGTGCTTTGTACCGAAAAAACTATTGTGATTTTTTAAATAATTTTGTAAAAATTAAATAAAATATTTATTTTCTTTTGTCACTTTTTTAAATCAGATTCTCTACAAGTTTTTTTAAACTTTTACGTCTTTATTACCGATTTAATAAAGTTATTTTGTTAAACATAAAAGTGTATTATTGACCCCAATCTTTTTTTCTTTTACTATAGATATCTCGAAACGACTAAAGAATACAGTCCCGGGCCTACATTTTTCAATTTTTCAGGTCAGATATCCTAGAAAACTATTACATTTTCCCCTTTATTTGGGTTTCAACAATTACAGTCTGGCTTAATTTTACCGAAGACGCAGGAACCAGGGAGAAATCTTTCGCCAGCTGACACTCGCTAATGAAACCTTTCTGAACGTATGTTTACGTGAACTTTCTTTTCTATTTTTACCGGTAGAAAACATCTTCTGAAAGTTTGTTTCATTCTTAGTGAATCATTATGTATATAATATACGTAGATATAATACATATATTTGAAATCAATTTTTCAAACGCTTTTATGCAACGCCTTATTTGATGAATCAAAAAATAAATTGATGATTTTCGATTTAAGCGGCTTAAGAATAAATATCAGATGATATATAAAAAGATTACATGAAATCAAATATCCTTTTTGGGAAAACCCGAGTGAAGCCGAGTGTCTGGCTACTCTAAAATCGTTTAACGATTAAATTATTAAATCAAATTAGTTAAGAATAATTTTAATTTTTTAATATACTAACATATCTAATTTAGAAAAGTTGAAAATAAGAGTTTTTGATATTTATATTTTCTTCGTAACTTGAAAAGCGAACGCATCCCAACCCGGGTTATTGTATGTGCATCTACAAAACGCTTTACATGCAAGCAGATTACATTATTCACGGTTTATACACCCTATGAGTATGAAAATTTCCCCACGGTTAAAGTTAAAAGGGAATATTCTTAAACACGCTACGTTTTTTTCTCATTTCATTGTTTCTAATCGAAGTAAATATGCGTCAGTAAAAGTTACCCTAACGAAACTGAATTAAAATTCAGTTAAATTTACGTAATTAAAAAAATGGAAACTGTGAATAAGTTAAACAAATAGACTTTCAAAGCATTACAAAAAAAAAATACTGTATTAAATTAATGAAGAGCCGGGTAACCGATTTAAGTACTCGCACTTTACCGTAGAAGAGAACTTCAATACTTTTATTACTTACGCCTACTACATCTTCTCAAAAGTAACGATAAATTAGTATACAGTGTTTATTTTTACATCTCTTTTTCATTTATTAAAAACAACGATGTGTACTAACCGACTTAATGTGAAAAATAACACACAACGGATTTTTTTTTGCTTTTCGTATTCTAAAAAAAGTACTTGAATTCTGGGGTAAAAAATACGGTAAGAAAAACAAAAATTATTATAGTACTCGAGCAGTGATTAAAATAAAACATACAAAAAATTCAAATAATAATAAAAAATTAGCCTATTAAATGATTTGTAAACGTATAAAAAATAATACTAACAGAGTAGAAATAATTAAGGTCGGCCGGTACTTGTAAATCGCAAAATCAACTCGGTATTTTAGAACGCTACCTTTCAAATAACGATACAAAATTCATACTCAAAACATCGCGGTTAACGAACGATACAAAAAATAAACAATATCAAACGAACGAATGAGGCGTTATTTCATTCGGTCTGATGCTGAACGGTATTCTACGAGTATATAACCGGTATCAGAATATAAGGAGAATTTTGAAAGTTTTTAAACTTCATGAACGGCCAACTTATACTATTTGAATTTTACCACCGACATCTACAATATTAAAAAACTATACATATAATATATATTTTGGGCAATCTAAATTGTATTACCGATTTACATATTTTGTTTTTAATTAGTATTATTGTAATTTATTTTAATGTAAATTAAAATATTTTCTTCTTTTTTATGAAAAAATGTAGCACAACCCACACCCACACTGTCTAATGTAAAATGTAAATACATAACATGAAAATCAAATTATACAGCAATAAAAAGAGTATTAAAATTTTTATAAAAAAAAAAAATATATACATATATTAAGAACAGTTTAAGTTAGAAATAAATTTCAAAAACTTATTCCATTTCTTTTACGTATTATAATTTCATTAATATATATGTTCCAAATACATTAAACCTTATTTTATTTACGAGCTACGCGGATGCTAAGCGCTACAGGTACCGTGTTTATTTACACATCTTCAGCGCTACCGTTCATTTAAGAGAAAAGAAGAAGCAAATATAAGGAGACGGTTTTCAACAGATCGTGAAGAAACGGGTTCGCCTAACAAAATCTCTTTACAAAGCCTCGTTAGAGATTAAATTTTCGAAACACAAAGATTAATAGATTTTTCTTCAGCGAATAACAAAATAATAGTACTCGTTACGAAACCCCTTTATCGCGTAAACAAGGACGTTTGTCTTAAATCGATTATAATAATTATTGTTGAGCTAGTCATCAAACGGCTCTATAATTCCAGAGGATATCTAAATCGCTATATCCCACCCTACTAAACGGCATTTATATGTGTGTCTGTGTGTGCGCGTCCATGAGCTTAGCACCGGAATGTACCGATCGCTAGCGAAAAATCCCGATTCGTTAGTACACGTCTCGTAGTGGTCGGTTACATACTTGTTATATTATATATCGATATACCTACCGTATATAAATATCGATATATATGTGAAATATTTATATCGAAGTTTTGGGAATTTTCACAAGAAAATTGCAAAATCTCAAAAACGGTCGATCCTGGCGCTCTGAAAAATTTTTTTCGACCTCCCTTCCCGACAACCCCATCCACTCCCAGTGGTACCCGTCGAATGATAGTATTTTTAAGTGCCCCCGCGGTGCCGTTCGTAAATCGGTAAGAGGGTACGATGGGATGCCACCGTAATATCTCAGTAACTGCTCGTCCGATTTTCGTGATTCAAACGGCGTGTGTATCTGCAGGTTAACCGCTACCTGTTTAACGCATCGGATCTTGATTAAACGGATCTTGGTTATCCGGAAATTAAATCGTTAAGCCCTGTGTTTTGATTCAGTCACCCACCTTAAAACGTACCGGTCCGATCTTTCGCTAAATACGTTCAAACCTGTGCGGTAGCGCAGCTGTAAAGTATAAACTTATGATGACTAAAAAATATAAAATTATATATATTTTTTTAAAGGCCATTCATCACGCGTATGAAAAAATTAGCAAAAATATCAAATTTTTAATTTGATGCTGTGACTTTCACAAAATCTTACATATCACCATCAAAGCTTGTTGTCAAACCCGATGAGATACCGTCCTAAAATTATTTTTTACCTATTAGTGGTTTAATTTAATAGCAGTGTTTGAAAAACTTTTTTTACATATTTATTAATGTGATTGTTTTTCTTCATAAAATAATGAAATATAACCAAAATGTAGGCACCGGAATGTACCGATCACTAGCGGAAAATCCCGATTCGTTAGTATCAATTTCTAAGTTTAAATTTCTAAACTAACTTTCGTTTTATCAATTTTCATCATTGAAAAAAAAAAATTTTTACATTAGAGGTAATCAATTTTGGACACCTAATAATTCCATTTCGACACGCCGCCCGCCAGGGCAACCCGTCCGGAGGGCCTAGCTGCAAAGGCGTGCCTACTACGGTACCCCCTGCAGCTAGTAATGTATATAAAGGCGACACACCTTCGTCGCAACATATACATTAACAGATAGCCTCGAACGGATATCATCTCGTAACACGGATCCTTTCTTGTCAAAATATTTCTTTTAATTAAAAGGATTAATATACAGATTAGTCCTTATAATCGATTCTGCAGGTCAAACGAACAGGACCAAGACCGTGCGGAAAAAGTGAAGATCCATGAAAACAGTATATCTTTGATCTAAATCGGTAAGAGGACCGTCCGCTTAGGGATCTATCAGAACTTTTTACTACGTAGTAGTTATAGCCAGACCTCCTACAAAAAATAAACTTACACGCGAATAAGCTTACGCACATAAAAAACACCGTACCGTGTTACTTACCGTTCATTTATCTCCTCGGCAAACTATAATGTTCGCGTTATACCTTAGTCGATAAGTCAGAAGTTCCTGAAACTCTTTATCACGTGAACACCGTATAAATTATATTATCTTTACCGTTCAGCTCTACTCTATTCGATTTTATTCGCGGGATAAAATAATAGGATTCTTTTTAACACTGGAAGATTGATGTTACAGAGTATCGATACGGATAGTCGCACCAGTTTCATAAATATAAACGTTAAGTTTCTTCACAAATAAGGTTAACTAATTTAAAATTTATTAAAATATTTGATAAAATTTAAATAATTGATAACGCTGAAGAAAAAATAAGTCATTAGAAGTAGATCAAACGTACATAATTTAATACTTATTGGCAACTATGTAACAAACATAAATATATATAAAAGACTTAACTGCAAAGTGTAGAATTTAATGTTCGATTTTCTAATTTTTACTTACATGTAACAGTAATTTATAAAAATATATACTATTATAAAAATTCAACAAATAACATGACTTTTGAACATACGAGTAGATCGTTAGAATAATACGATAAACAACAATAATATTTCTATTATTATTATTATTATTGTTTTTTATTGGTTGAATAAAAAAACTTCAGTGAAGTACCTAATGTTAAAAAAATTGTACAGAACAGTTTTATATCTATAAACTTAAAAATCTATTTTATAGAACTTACTAAATCTTAAAAAAATATTACCGATTAGGCTATACATAAACACCAGTTGAATAATAATACTTAATTACTATTACTATTGTTACGATATCTATTATTATTATTATTACTATTATATTACCGTAATTTGTTATAAATAAGTAATAAATCACTTAAATTTAAATTACAGTTGCGCACACCTGAAAATTATTTAAAAAATATTTTAGTAAATTACATATAATGGGATTTAAGTATTTAAAATAATATGATTAATCGAGTAAATAGAAATATATAAATTTCCAATTGTATTGTAACTTATACTTTTTTGTATTCAACTGAATTCCGGTGAGTGTACAGAGAATTTAATTATTAATAAAATAGAGAGTATACTATATAGAATTTAAAAAATAAATAAAGTTATTTGTGTAGTAATAGATAATTATTATGAAAAAAGTAAACCAGTATTAATTTAAAGAATATTAAAAAAAGATAAGTTTACTAGAATTTTCATTACGATGAAAATAAATATTATTTGTTGATAAGAAACTGAAAAAACTTTATTAAAAAAAAGACTATGTATTTATAGAATAGGATAAAAAATACGTATTTCTATTTATTGTAAATTTTTAATTTAGATAAATTAATTCAAAAATTAGTGTACACGCTTCCCTTAAAAATAAAAAAAAATGTATAAAATTTAAAATTTCACTATGAAAATTAATTACAACTAATTGTAAGATCATATTAGTAACAAACTCTCTCAGCGGATCAAAAAAAAAGGTCCAGTTTATTTGTAATATTCGAGAATAACGACTATAGTGTATGTAAGATCTAAAGGCGGATCTTCTTACAACTTGCCTCCGCAAGCACGATCGCATAACCCGGCATGCGCAACACTTGCTACTAGTCGCTACAAAAGTAACACCTCCAAACGATATTGCTAATATATTATTTTTTTATTATCGTTTATTCTACCGTATTCATCTATTTTTGCTACTACTTATTTGCTTAAGTTTGTCGTTTAATTATTAATTATTTCTATTATTTATTTATTCTACCGTATTGATTTATTTATTTGAGCTACAGTAAAGCTAAGTGTAAAAAACTTTGTAAACGAGTAGACCGGGTGTCAAACACGTGCCCAATTCACAACATTCTCACACTTTCACAAGCTACAGCTCCAAAACGGTAAGTCGTACAAGAAAATTGTATAAATAAAAGTTGTCTGTTTTTTGAGATTAACAAATTTCCCAAATGTAATACAGACGAAAAACAATTTTTTCCGGTGAAAAAACACATTTTTTACAACTAGTATTTCAATTTCAAATTATACGGTATAACTTCAAAGACATTAATTGTAGAGGAAAATGTCCTCTACATTTTTTGTTTGAAAAACTTTTCTCTAAAATGCATAGATTCAGAGAAAAACGCATTTCAAAAACCTTTTGAGTTTTTCAAAAATCTCTGGAGGGGGATGTTAAAAATCTGGATTTAAGCTTCCCATCATCACCCTTAACATATGGAAAAAACATCAATCGGTAGGTAAGAATTTTCAAATAAAAATACAAATTCACTGTAATAAACTGTAAACCTTTCAGTTTGCATGTCGGCAACTCGATCTGCTTCATAATAATTTTTTTCTATTGTTGGTGCACGTTTGCAACAATATTCCGTTGGCAGTTCAAAAATTTTTTTCTCAGCAATTTCTTTCACATCATTTATATTTTTCGGATTAGAGACATTTTTGTCCGCTATCCGACTTTTTATTTTCGCCCAAATCAATTCAATCGGGTTAATTTCAAGGAGGCAATCCTAATAAGTTCACGTAATCCTGCAATATTTTATCGAAGTAGTACTCTTCACATCGGGGCTAATTAATTAGCACTAATTCGTACAGTTCTGTTTTTAACGATCTGCTGAGCACGGAATATTTCTTTTTCGAAGCCACTTTAACACATCATATTTTTTGCTGTTTAAATTTGGCACCTTGTGTAACTTACCGATCGACGTGGAATATTTGGGATTAGCATTATTCACAGCCATTTTTCGTAATTATTAGCATTCATGTTGTTCCGGCATTCTCCGTTTTTGGCCCGATGAAAAAAATTAAAAGAGGTTTTGAGTTGCCAGCGCGAACCAATATCAGCTTCGATCCTTTGGATACAGGTATTTTATAGTCTTTATTTAAGTCATCGGTCCAACCATAACTTTTCTCGTGTGTCGAGCGAATATAAGATTCATCTAAAAAAATTATTGTCTTCCTTCCCGTCTGTAAATGTTCACTTTTTTAGATAATTTACTCGTTTAATATGAATATCTTATTTTTCTACTAAAATGTTCCTGTTATTTTCAGTCTTCTTCCATCTAAAACCCATACACCCTCAGAATTTTCCTTAGAGTTTCGTGATTGTAATTCATCTGAAAATCTGGGTGTTCGGTTTTTACAACGAATAATAACTTTTTTAATGTCGGAGGGCTTTAAGTTGTATATGAAAATTGTATATGATATTTCGTAAGGCGCATCTTTGGAAGTTGTCGATGTTAACATTCATTTTCATTCTGTTGCGAGTTTTTCCCGGCGTACTAAAATTCTAATTTCCCCCCAGTTTATTTTTTCTGTTACCACTTTACGAACAATATGAACAAATACTCCACAAAGATCTGCAATGCGACCTTGAATTTCTGCACGTATCATCGCTGGATTTTCTTCGACTATTTTGGTGTAGACATTCATTATTATACATTTTCTTTGGATTTTTAGAGGTATTTCTCTTCCCAATCTTCGATTGCATCTTGGATGAGGAATTAGGAAGATTAAGTATTTAAAAATTCCGTTATTGAAACAAAATTAGTTTTTGGAAACCGTTTATAAAAAAAAAATATTGAAAAATAATGATTATAAACACCGGTAACAACGTACGGGTCAACTATACGAAGATAAGGCAAATGAATTCCTGCTTCTATTTAGTTCTTGAACGTATCGCACCCTCCTTCCGTACTAGCATTGCCCACACCACTTCACATGCCACTTCATGTTTCTGCGCATCCGTGTGTTTACGTTTTCTTAACTTTGAACAGTATTTGACCCACCCGGTTGGTCTAGTGGTGAACGCGTCTTTCCAAATCAGGTGATTTGGAAGTCGAGAGTTCCAGCGTTCAAGTACTAGTAAAGGCTAGTACTTTTATACGGATTTGAATACTAGATCATGGATACCGGTGTTCTTTGATGGTTGGGTTTTAATTAACCACACATTTCAGGAACGGTTGAACTGAGACTGTAGAAGACTACACACTTCATTTACACTCGTACATATCATCCTCTGAAAAAATACCTGAACGGTAATTCCCGGAGGCTAAACAGGAAAAAACTTTGAACAGTATACTAGATAAATTACTTTTTATGAAATCATTTTATGTCTTATGTTTATTATAGTACGAACTTAATATCTTTGGAGTATTCACAATTTTTTTTTTACAATAAATTTAATAATTATATTATTCTTACTCGCGTTTTTTTTAACGCTTTATTTATTTATGTATTTTTCTGTACAATTTGATATTTTTATTTTGTAGTTTTGTAGGCCAAGGCGCACTACTGATCCACCTTCAGATATTAGATACACTATAGTCGTTAATTGATGTAATCCGTTTGACGGGATGCGAACTAGCCCAAAAGTATTCGTATGCAAACTACACTCCTTTGTAATTATTATTAATAGAAATTTTATCATAAAAAAAATAAATCCTTCTATCGCTTTTTAAAATAAGTTATTTCAAATCTATATATCAATTAAAATACTTCGGAAAAATTTACGATTTTTTTTATTATTTTGAAAATTAATTTAAAAGAATATTTACTAAAAAAAGGGAGTGTAAAAATATTTTTTAGAAGCAGTGAACATTAATTTTAGAATTAAAATTGAATAAAGAAGTTAACTAGAATTAATTTATTTACAAATTTATTATAAATCTATAAAGGATGAGTATTTTTTGTAAAAGATTTTGGCATGTTAAAAAAAAAAGACTAAATTATGTACAGTATTAACGATTGTATAATAAATAATATTAACTATTATAGGAACAAATTTAAAAAAAAAAACTGGAAAGTGGTAAACGTAGTTAAAAAAAATAAATAACTAACTTATGTAACATTTATTTTGATGTCATTACCGTAGAAATTTATATAAAAAAATATATATATAGTATATTAAAAAAAATAATTATAATAATTTGTTTAATAAATTATCAATTTAAATTTCAGTAGAATAATTATGAAACGTATTATAAAATATAATTTAAGGTTCTTTTACTATTTAATACGATCTATTATGTTTCCAGTAATTTTAAATTACAAAAAAAAAACAATGTTAAAGTAATAGAAAAAACCATATAGAAAAATCAGAAGGTGAGGATTTAGTTAAAATATAAAGTGACTCTAATCACTTATAAAGAAGGCACGGGTATTAAAAAAAAAAAAAAAATGTGGATTAATGTCAAAAGAAAATAATATGAACAGGAAAGTTAACTGTTCCATTAATTTCTCTTTAATTACTCGCATTTTTATTTCATAATTAAAAAAATGAAAATTCGAAAATACCCACCTTCTTATACCACTGCCAATTTTTTTTTATTTTAACAAATCCTTGCTTTTTGATTATATTGTGATATAAAAATCATTTCAAAGTATCTGCTGCTGATTATTTTATACAACTAAGGTTATTTTTACGATTTTTAATTTAATCTCGTAAAATAATTTTCTAATTTTACTGTTATTTTTACCTAATTTTAAATATAAAATGTACACGTTATGTTAGTTTATACTTTATCAGTCCGACAATCTGATTCCAATAAAAAAAAGGAAAATTGTATTTAATGAAGTTATTAAAAAGCATTATTGAATTTTGTGGGTTATTATTGTACTTTTATTTATCTATTTCACTCGACTTCTTTTTAGTATTAAATGTTTAAATTTCTTATAATAACGTAATAGACGAGTCTAAATTTTCAGAAAAGCCGAAAACTATAAAAATTAAAATGGAGTAAACGAAAAATACAGGGAAAAAATGAAACAATTTTGAAAAGGAGAAAGCTGTGAACGCAGCTGTGAAAACTGCGAAAGAAGAAAGCTGTGTTTTGAGAAGTCTAAGGCTGTGCAACGTGATCCTTAGATTGTCCAGTCGGAAAAAAAACTTTAAATATACCTTTTCTACAGAATGTGACACAAAGTTCTCCCGGCAATTTCATAACCTATTCTACACGTGAAAGTAATGGAAAAAATTCATATAAATATATCTACTAAATGCTTTTTTTGCCGGTTGCGGCTAGCGAAAGATTACGCTAGGATTTCAGCTACCGCGATGAAATGAGATCGTTTTGGTTTTGGTTTCGGTTTGCTTGGCATTTCTCCCGCCACCATCCCATTCGGTCGCCCTAAAGCATAAGACCGAATGTCTGTGCCACAGACATTCCTCAGTACCACAGACCGAATGTCTGTGCTACTGAGCCTAGAAACAGTTTAGCGACCAGTGTCCTAAATAGCTCCTAGAGCTTTCCTAACAACACGAGCAGACTAAGCGTGTTGCTATACACCATCGGCTTACGTGTCCCAACCGCTCACTTGTTATATATTTGCTAAAATGGGTTGGCGCACCCCGTCAACTACTTTTATTTCACACGACTATTAAAACTAATCGTTTAAAATAATCCAAAATAAATAGCAACCGTTTTATGTTGTAGGGCAAACGATACAAGACGACTTTTCAAAATAATACTCCAGTTTTGAAATCTTTAGGAAATTATTTTTTTATAAATTGTTTTACAGCGAGTGAAGATCTTCAATTAGAATTTTACTGTACAATGAGCCGTACGATAGATATTTTTATTCAGTACTTTTATTTTACTTTTTTAAATTAAACAACTTAATTTTGTTTAAAAACCTACAGTTATTGATATACCGCTAAAATTATAAAATTACTAATATTTAAAGCTAAAGCAATAATATTTAAGCGTATCTAAAAAAAAATACCTCGTGATTTGAAGCATTTTTTCTTAAGTTTCTTTTAAGCCGTCGTTAGTATTGTGGGAGTAAATACATGCCGTGAAATAGCCTCGTAAACAAAGTCACCGACTGTTAAATCTGTCGATCTTAAATTAAAGTTTAAAAGTTCACTACTTTCCAAACGACCTGTTAGATCGTTATAACGTTAGATCGTTAGTCCTGACCTGATCTAACGACCAGGAAGTTCGTTATTATACAACATTATTAAACCATTTTTACATTAAACGGAATAATTATTTTGTTGTAAAATAATAGAATTAATTCTGAAACATCAAGGTGAAGAATTAAACAACATATTTAGACGCCTATTCGTCACTGCGGTGTTACATGATAAAAAAAATATCATTAGTAATAACAGACACCCAAAACTTCAAACTATAATTCCTTTTGATTTAAGCTTTTTCTGCTCGATCGGATGAAAATCTTATTTGCAGAATAATACCGGTGAAAGTTGTGCCGACTTAAGATAGACGTCTTTGAAAAGTAAACGTGATAAACCGAATTTCGACTGGACTCCATTCGAAAAGAAAATTCAATTCGTCTACCCGGATCATCCTCAAAAGGCCGCAGACGATGAAAGTCTTTTTAGACTTTGAATTTATTTCTTTACAATAATTTGTACGTAAATTTCTGTTCATCAGTATTAAAAGAAAAATTATTTTTAACAAATCTCGTTAAACACACGCGGCTACTTCTTTATCATAAACTGCAGGTCGGCTGCATTTTATTATACTGCCTGTTTCCGACACTAAAGACTTATACATTAAAATTAATGTTTCTAATAAAGGATCAAAACCCGATAAGTAAATTTAAAACATACCTGCGAAAGATCCTAAAACGCTACACGTAAACTCGAACCCGATACTTTATTAATTACCTGATTAACTGAAGAAGTAATTTCATACAAGATATTTACGTTTGATTTCTTTTATTTTTTTTGTATAAATAGTATACAAAAAATAGCTTATTTTATTAGATTAAAATGTTAGAAAAAAAATGTTTACCTTTTATTTGTAAATAACGAAAAGAAATTGGTATTTTATTAATACAACTTGTATCTTCTATCGGAATCCACGAGAAATTTAACCTAATCGGTCGGAAATAAAATTACTTATTGCCAATCTAAGACGTATACATGTTCGTGGAACACGCTGTATAATAAATTTTAAAAAAATGAATAAATACGTAAATTAATAGTAATATATTTATAGTAATCGTGGCCGACAGGGAAAAATAAACAAAAGTAAAAATAAGATGAAAAAAATATTTGACCGAAATACAATATACAATACAATACAATACAAAATACTTCTGACTTTTTATATCACTCAGTCTTATGAAAAAGAAAAAAAAACATTTTGAGATTAAAATAAAACTTAATATAACTTTTTTAAAACATTTTCATAACTTAAAATTGCAATAGTTATACAAATTTCCCATATCTGAACTTAAAAATTTAAAGGTTATTTGGAAAAGAGTTGTTACAAATAATATGTACTTTAATATATTCGGAAAACCAACATAACGAAATGAGGTTCGAACTTTTCTAATATAATAAACTTATAGTTTACGATTCAACCAAACAGCAACAATAACAATTGAAGAACATAAGAAAGAAGCCCTTATAAGAACGGGAGTCCGACAAGGATGTTCCCTATCTCCGTTACTTTTTAATCTTTACATGGAACTAGCAGTTAATGATGTTAAAGAACAATTTAGATTCGGAGTAACAGTACAAGGTGAAAAGATAAAGATGCTACGATTTGCTGATGATATAGTAATTCTAGCCGAGAGTAAAAAGGATTTAGAAGAAACAATGAACGGCATAGATGAAGTCCTACGCAAGAACTATCGCGTGAAAATAAACAAGAACAAAACAAAAGTAATGAAATGTAGTAGAAATAACAAAGATGGACCGCTGAATGTGAAAATAGGAGGAGAAAAGATTATGGAGGTAGAAGAATTTTGTTATTTGGGAAGTAAAATTACTAAAGATGGACGAAGCAGGAGCGATATAAGATGCCGAATAGCACAAGCTAAACGAGCCTTCAGTAAGAAATATAATTTGTTTACATCAAAAATTAATTTAAATGTCAGGAAAAGATTTTTGAAACTGTATGTTTGGAGTGTCGCTTTATATGGAAGTGAAACTTGGACAATCGGAGTATCTGAGGAGAAAAGATTAGAAGCTTTTGAAATGCGGTGCTATAGGAGAATGTTAAAAATCAGATGGGTGGATAAAGTGACAAATGAAGAGGTATTGCGGCAAATAGATGAAGAAAGAAGCATTTGGAAAAATATAGTTAAAAGAAGAGATAGACTTATAGGCCACATACTAAGGCATCCTGGAATAGTCGCTTTAATATTGGAAGGACAGGTAGAAGGGAAAAATTGTGTAGGCAGGCCACGTTTGGAGTATGTAAAACAAATTGTTGGGGATGTAGGATGTAGAGGGTATACTGAAATGAAACGACTAACACTAGATAGGGAATCTTGGAGAGTGCATCAAACCAGTCAAATGACTGAACACAAAAAAAAAAAAACAAAAAGAAATTCTCAATATTTACAAAAATATTTTCCAAAAAAAATTACACAGAAATGTAATACTGCTATGTAATACCATTTCAAACATTAATAATAAAGATACGATACTACACTACGAATACATTTTGGTATATAGAAAAAATCTTCTCGAGGGATAGCAAAATGAATTAATTATTTAAATTTTAACTTTTCTCGCTACAAAAGATTTGTAGCGTACAAAAAGTCGTAGAAAATCACTTTGCACTAAGAAAAGAAGAGACCGGCTCAAGATTTAAAAATCTCACTTTTCAGATAAAACTAATTTAAAATTAATGAACTTTAATTCACGGGTTTGAAAGAATGGAAAATAAATTATAAAAAAAAAAACATTTTTAAAGAGAGTTGAGGCCGCGGCCGAGATTTCAAAGAACGTTTTACGTAAATTTTTATTCAGAATTTATATTAATAAATTTTATCCCTATAATATTTTGATAAAAAAGAAAAAAAACAATAAAATAGCAAAAAGCGACTGACAGAAGATATCGTTTACAGGAATAATTTTGAAATGCTACAAAGCAGATCATATTTCTAATAATCACATTTACATTTCATTCAAGTTAAGAGCAATGATTCTTAAGTATAGCGTTCGATACATCGTTTTCTTGTTTTTTATTTAACGAACAAAATATTCAGCGTAAAGAATTTCATCAGTATAGGAAGTAAATTCTGTAGTTGGTCATTAAGTAATAATAAAACATTATGGGAGTATTGTTAAAATGTAATAAACGATTTTTCAACAGCACTGCGCTGTTGGTAAAATTTGTTTACATTACAGGGTGTACCAAAAAGGATTGTTATAATATCTCTAGAATTACTACAATGTTGATTTAAGGCTAAAATAAAAATAAAAAAAACCTGATGCGGACACCACACGACTTCCTTGTACTCTTTTTAAATTACGTATGCACATTTTTACTTACTTGCACAAAGTAATGGAAGTATTGTAATCGAAAATAATTTCGGTTTTCAAATTTCAACGGATATATCCATTTTGACTAATCTTGATTCCATTTTGACTAGTTTTGGCGTGACATCTGTACGTACGTATGTGTGTATGTATGTGCATATGTATCTCGCATAACTCAAAAACGATTAGCCGTAGAATGTTGAAATTTTGTATTTAGCACTGTTGTAATATAGTTGTGCACCTCCCGTTTTGATTGCATTCGAAATTAAAATTAAAATTTTAATTAATGAAATATTTGGATCTAAAGGGAAGGCACATCGGTTCGAATTTCCTTTTTTTATTTATTTTTTTAACTTTTTTTTTAAATTTAAATAAAGATTTAATAACTATTAACCGGCGATTGTAAAAAAACTTTTACAATAAATAATAATTCAACGATAATAAAAATAATTATTAATGAAAGAAAAAATTATATATTTTAAAAAAGTATACAAATATAATTTAACAGACATTACATATATGTGTGTATATGTAATAGTTTGGTGAAACATCTGATTATTTAATATTTATTGAAAATTATAATTTAGAATCGTATTGTTTTTTAGATTTTCTAGTTTAATTTCTGTTAAATTTTATTTACTATTCTGAAATTTCTGTTTAATTTTACCTACATCAAAGTTAATTACAGAGGAATTGAAAAAATAGCCCCTCACAAGAAAAACATACACTGAGGCATACATGCCCAATATTTAATAAACTACAAAAAACTTCTTATCCTTTAGTTTGTTACTCCTCTGATATCGTCGGATAATATTCTCCCGAAGTCGGAGTTGATCAACATTTCGTCGTTTATTTCTTTTTTGTTGTCGATCATTTAATCGCTCTTTGATTTGATATAATTCTTCTGATCTTAATTTGTGTACACGTTCTCTAGTTTTCAAATTTTCTCTTTCTTCGTATTCATCTTCCTTTCTGAATCTTTTTTATTTTTTCCTTGATCTTAACCGTTTCTTCCTCTTTATATTTATCATTTCGTAATTTTTTTATTCTTCCCTTGTTCTTGACATTTTCTTCCCTTTCATATTCATCTCGTCGTTTTTGACGAATATTTCTTCATAATATCTTCTTTTTTTTTCTGTGTGACTGTTTCTTTTTCATTTTTGGTTATTCACCAACTAATCAAATAAAAAAAAACTTAATATTTTACTCCGTAAAGTTGAAATTAATATTTGTAACCAGTATGCAGGAGTTCACTAAACGGAACAGTTAAATTACTATTAACGTCTTTCATACGAGAAACCACAAATCTAAGACTTTTGTTAATCAGCAACTCACGAAGATAGGAATAACACAGATAAAATTGTAATACGAGTAATAAAGGACTTTTACTCTATGCTAATATTTCATGTAAGATTGTTGAATTAATAACTATATAAATATGTGATATTAATAAAAACTAATATCTCAGCAGTTGTATAACTGTCCACTTTATTAAAAATTAAAGGATTTTTTTTCTTTCTTCTCCCCCCGGCCGGATCCTGCAGTTAAGTATTGCACAGCCCAGGAGAGTGTCCTTTACTCTAACGGGCCTCCACGTCTCGGCCCGCCGGTCGGATCTTACTTTGCGCCCGCCTCAAACTCCCAGAATGGGATCCACCAGGCCCGGCTATGCCGTCCCTGGGTCCCCACTCCGGGAGCCGGGACTCGGTCTTTATGCCAATGCCTCTAACGGGGACACCCCGAGTGGAGCATCACGGACGGGACTCTATTAAAGAATTGGAGGATCGTATCTCACTTTCAAATGAAATAAATTTAAATGAAGTGCAGAAAAAATGTGTATATGTAATTAAATAGGCGTACAAGGAAGTAATGTAGTGGCCACATGAAAAGTACATAAAGTTTTATTTCGTTAATAACTTATGATATTTTTTTCATATTTATTTATTTTTTTTGTTATTGAATTATTATTCATCTTAAAAGGATTTTACAATCAAGAGGTTAATAATTATTAATATATCAATATATTTAAGTAAAAAGAAAAAACTAAAAAAAAACAGAGGTGAAGTTTGATTCAAACCTATGTGCCTTCCCTCCAAGATCCAAATATTTCACTAATTTTACAAATTATATTTTACTTCTTTTTTTTTTGGCTATAACTCTGGAACCAACGAATATAACTACCACTTACGATATATCCTTGAAAATCTCTCAATGAGAGCTTATTACTGCAGTTAAGAAAAAGTCCAAAATCCAAATTTATTTGGATTTTGAGCTTTTTTGGACACTTTTGGTTCAGTCGATTGCAATCAAAAGGGAATGTGCACAACAAGATGTTACAAAAATCCTAATCCCTAAATTTCAACATCCTACGACTAATTGTTATGGAGTTATGCGAGTTACATACCTAGCTACAGACGTCACGCCGACACTAGTCAAAATGGATTCAAGGATGGTCAAATGGAAATTTCCGTTGAAATCTGAAAATCGAAATTTTTTAGGATCACAATACTTCCTTTATTTCGTACAAGGAATTAAAAAAAGGACATTTTTAGTTGCACGCAATACCGCTTGTCAGTGCCACTAGCAAATATGGCGACTCCTGAACAGCAAGACGTCTGTGTTTTACAGTTTGCTAAATGCGAATCTGTAGTTACAGTTTGACGTGCGTTCCGTAGAAAGTATAATTGTGACCCTTCGAGAGACAATAACGTACGTCGACGGTATAATCGGTTTGAAACGACCGGATGTCTGTGTAACGGGATAAGATTACGGGACGGTCGAGGTGTCTGAAGAAAATATTGAGCGTGTCTGGGAGTCTTTCCAGCGTACTCCTACAAAATTTATTCGGAAGGCCGGCCGCAAACTAGCAATGCCTGTGATTACACTCCCAAACGTTTTAAGAAGACGCTTAGTTACGCGTCCGTATCGTTTTCAGCTGTTACGACTTTGAAGCCTACAGACTGCTGTGCGTACCGCATTTGCGATTGAAATGTTACAAAATGAAGATTATGACTTTCACGATCGTAATGTATTAAGTGACCGGTCAACTTACTTAGTGTCGCTTCCATTTCTTTAGATATAACGGTTAAAGCACGGGACAAACTCTCCCGTCGGATGGATTTGTGCCGCGCGTTGAAACTTTTGCATAAGGCAGAAGCCACGTTGAACTCGTGTAGGAGAAAAACTATAAGAGTTATCCTTTCACTTTATTTCATTCATTACCGTTAAGTAAAGAGATATT
Source organism: Lycorma delicatula (assembly GCF_047948215.1). Classification (NCBI taxonomy): domain Eukaryota; kingdom Metazoa; phylum Arthropoda; class Insecta; order Hemiptera; family Fulgoridae; genus Lycorma; species Lycorma delicatula. The sequence continues at coordinate 15,027,033 of NC_134460.1, read as the reverse complement.
AGATAGCTTTAAAAACCCACCGGGTTGGTCTAGTGGTTAACGCGTCTTCCCAAATCAACTGATTTGGAAGCCGAGAGTTCCAGCGTTCAAGTCCTAGTAAAGCCAGATATTTTTACATGGATTTGAATACTAGATCGTGGATACCGGTATTCTTTGGTGGTTGGGTTTCAATTAACCACACATCTCAGGAATGGTCGAACTGAGAATGTACAAGACTACACTTCATTTACACTCATACATATCATCCTCCTCATTCATCCTCTGAAGAATTATCTAAAATGGTAGTTACCGGAGGCTAAACAGAAAAAAAAAAAGAAAAAAAAAGATAGCTTTAAAACCCCGATATTTTTTTCAGTCTCACTGTACGTAAAGAAAAACCAGTATTGAAAGCAGAATATAATGTTCTTACAGTACCTGAAATACGACAACGCTTGCAATATAAATTTTCTTACCTTGCTATACAGGTAGAATTTATAATTATCACACAACAAAATCTATTTCCATCAGACAGTCTTCTTATTTTATTTTTAATAAACGGTATTCTACGTTTTTCAACAACAGAATTTTTTTCTAGATACAACTCTTCCATTAATACGTTCAGCCCTCTAAAAACATTATCCGTTTTATGTTAAAAATTGAATGCAGGAGTAAATTATTTTAACTTAAAAATATCGGTTTAACAGTAAATAAAAAAAGGGTAATTTGATTGTAATAAAATTTATAAAAGAAAAAATCAATTACATTATCTCATATCCTACACTAGTGGATAGTAAAAGGGAAAAAACAGCAGCCTATTTCTTTTTACTTCTTCCCTTCGTTTAATACAAGGCGAGAATAATCTGGTTAATGAGGTTATTTTCTTTTGTTACCTTTTTTAACATGTATTAAAGATTTTTATATAAACAAAGATCGCATTACTATTTCTCAAACAACATATTTTCTACCTATATTTAAAAAGCACATAAAATAAATATACGTATATATATATTTTTTTTCTTTTCGTAAATTTCACCTTATATTTCAATTACAAATTTAATTTCTCTTAACTAAATAAATCGAAAAAAAAAATCATCATAACGTTTTATAAAATTTCAAAACAAAAACAATATTTATTTAGTTATTAAAAGATACGGCTTCCCTTAATTTAAAAAAATCTGATGTGGACAACACATGACTTCCTTGTACACCTATTAAATTACATTTACATATTTTTTAAAGATGAAAAGTACATAACTTCTGATATTTTTTCATACTTTTTTTTTTGTTGTGATTGAATGAATTATTCTTCATCGTACACACGTTTTTCTACAATGAGAGGTTAATAATTAATAAATCAATATATTTAAATTTAAAAAAAAAAAGTTGAAAAAAAGGGAGATGAAGTCCGATTCGAACCGATGTGCCTTCCCCCTTTTTTTTTTTTTTGTCTTCAGTCATTTGACTGGTTTGATGCAGCTCTCCAAGATTCCCTATCTAGTGCTAGTCGTTTCATTTCAGTATACCCTCTACATCCTACATCCCCAACAATTTGTTTTACATACTCCAAACGTGGCCTGCCTACACAATTTTTCCCTTCTGCCTGTCCTTCCAATATTAAAGCGATTATTCCAGGATGCCTTAGTATGTGGCCTATAAGTCTGTCTCTTCTTTTAACTATATTTTTCCAAATGCTACTTTCTTCATCTATTTGCCGCAATACCTCTTCATTTGTCACTTTATCCACCCATCTGATTTTTAACGTTCTCCTATAGCACCGCATTTCTAAAGCTTCTAATCTTTTCTTCTCAGATACTCCGATCGTCCAAGTTTCACTTCCATATAAAGCGACACTCCAAACATACACTTTCAAAAATCTTTTCCTGACATTTAAATTCATTTTTGATGTAAACAAATTATATTTCTTACTGAAGGCTCGTTTAGCTTGTGCTATTCGGCATTTTATATCGCTCCTGCTTCGTCCATCTTTAGCAATTTTACTTCCCAAATAACAAAATTCTTCTACCTCCATAATCTTTTCTCCTCCTATAAGATCCCCTAAGATCCAAATATTTCTACTACCACGTAAGATAGATCATCGAAAAGATCTCAATAAGGGCTTATTACTGCAGTTAAGAAAAAGTCCAAATTCAAATGTTTTTGGCATTGTGATTTTTTTGAACGCTTTTGGTTCAATCGATTGCAATCAAATATGGAGGTGCACAACTAGATATTATAACAGTCCTAAATCCAAAATTTCAACACTCTACGGCTAATCGTTTTAAAGTTATTTGAGATATATACGAAAGTACAGACGTCGAGCCGGAACTAGTCAAAATGGATTCAGGGATGGTCAAAATGGATATTTCCGTTGAAATCTGGAAAACAAAATTTTTTTCGTTCTATAAGAAATTTAAATTAGTATAAATGTAATAGATGAAATAATTAAAAATAACTATTAGGCTCTACATACAAGCATTAAGTTTAAACTCCCTCATCACTGTGACTCGCTGAATAAGCGCGTAAAAAAAAAAAAAGTTAACTTCAGATTGAGGTAATGTTGTCTGTTGTCGACCTCAAATTGAGTGTAACTGAAGAATGACTCAACCGATCTTCATAAAATTTGCACATGCCCGACTTCAATACACTACTAAAACATATGTATCAGAATAACGTATTTATCATAGATAAATTTCACTGAAATTTATATATTAGTTTTGGATATTTTCGAAACACATTTTATATATGAATGATATTCCTCATATCTCAAAACGTAAAGAAAATTCATTATCATCCCTCAACCCTACCGTGCGACCGAAAATGATATCTCAAATTCTGTTTATGTTGTCTGTTGTCGACCTTAAATTAAGCCTAACTCAGGAACTCATACCAGTAGTAAATTAAATTACATACTTCAGAATCAGTCTATTATTACAATATTTTTATGTTATTTTATTTTAATTAATCTTTTCGATTATTATTATTATTATTTATCATCGCTCTTTATTGTAGAGCTTTCTTAGCACTACCAACACAACTATTACTTTAGAAGAGATAAAAAAAAAATCTTGCACAGTTCACGCAAGAAGACCGTCTTTTCGTTAATGTAATTTGGTTTCGATATTTTAATTTTTTTTTTTAATTCGGTTTAATATTGCTAACAATAAATACCGCAGATAAAGAAACGTCAATGTTCTAACTAGCAGCATCATTACAAACCACGCTTCTAACTCGTGCCACTCAAATTTTTACGATCTTAAATAGAGCGTAACTCAAGAACGACTCAACCACTCTTCATCAAATTTTCACACGTACAACTACATATATACTATTACAGCATATCTAAATTTCAATGAAATTCATCCAATAGTTTTTGTAGATTTTCGTGCCACGAACTTTATATATATATATATATATATATACCGAACTGGCAGAAAATCCCGCAAGACCGTATTACTTGGAAACATCCAGAAGTGGGGATCGATAACGGCAGAAACGATGTTTTTTTTTTGTCTTCAGTCATTTGACTGGTTTGATGCAGCTCTCCAAGATTCCCTATCTAGTGCTAGTGGTTTCATTTCAGTATACCCTCTACATCCTACATCCCCAACAATTTGTTTTACATACTCCAAACGTGGCCTGCCTACACAATTTTTTCCTTCTACCTCTCCTTCCAATATTAAAGCGACTATTCCAGGATGCCTTAGTATGTGGCCTATAAGTCTGTCTCTTCTTTTAACTATATTTTTCCAAATGCTACTTTCTTCATCTATTTGCCGCAATACCTCTTCATTTGTCACTTTATCCACCCATCTGATTTTTAACATTCTCCTATAGCACCGCATTTCAAAAGCTTCTAATCTTTTCTTCTCAGATACTCCGATTGTCCAAGTTTCACTTCCATATAAAGCGACACTCCAAACATACACTTTCAAAAATCTTTTCCTGACATTTAAATTAATTTTTGATGTAAACAAATTATATTTCTTACTGAAGGCTCGTTTAGCTTGTGCTATTCGGCATTTTATATCGCCCCTGCTTCGTCCATCTTTAGTAATTTTACTTCCCAAATAACAAAATTCTTCTACCTCCATAATCTTTTCTCCTCCTATTTTCACATTCAGTGGTCCATCTTTGTTATTTCTACTACATTTCATTACTTTTGTGTTGTTCTTTTTTATTTTCATGCGATAATTTTTGCGTAGGACTTCATCTATGCCGTTCATTGTTTCTTCTAAATCCTTTTTACTCTCGGCTAGAATTACTATATCATCAGCAAATCGTAGCATCTTTATCTTTTCACCTTGTACTGTTACTCCGAATCTAAATTGTTCTTTAACATCATTAACTGCTAGTTCCATGTAAAGATTAAAAAGTAACGGCGATAGGGAACATCCTTGTCGGACTGCCTTTCTTAGAAACGATGATGATATATATATAAGGAAATTACGTTCTAAGTGATGTATTACGTACGTTCGTTCTCTTCAACCTCAAAAATAATTCAATTTCAACGAAAGTAATACCGAACCTTTTTTCGAAAAATCAGTAAAAAGTATCAAAAATATAAATTCATAATAATTTAGTAAATATTGAAGATCAGGGAAATAGTTTCTTCGTATTCTGCCGGTAGGTAGCTTTAGGATCGCATAACTCTGGTAATATTAATCACATACGGCAACAGTTGTTTGATATTAAAAGACGACACAACACCGTTTATTTTTAGAAAGGTTATGATTACGAGTATATGAGTTTCTTATTTAAAAGTTATTCCGTTTTGAAAGCGAGCGTAAATAAAAAATAAATAAGATACATTTTGAAATTCTAGTACAAAAAAATCGAAGAATGCGGCTTTGACCGCAAAAACTTTGTAACGTTTACGGACGTGATGCATAATTAGTACGTGCGGCACAAATTTGGTTCAAGCGTCAAAAAGGAATCGTTCGTCCGATCAAACGATCGATTCTAACCTCTTCTGTCAACAACAGATAATTTATTTCAAGCGATCAAATAAAGCGACCAGATTTTTTTTTTTTTTGCTCGATGGATTAATTCACCGCATAAGAGTGAATGAAGCTTGCGCGAGGGAATATGAAAATGGAAATTTTGTAGCGTATGAAAAATGCCACGCCTGACTACGATTTGAACCCGGGAATTCCGGATGAAAGGCTGAGATGCTACCGCTCCGCCACGGGCATTAGCAGAATCGATTAATACGAAATATGTCGTCTTCCATCCCAAAAATTTTGGTGACCAGTCAAAAGTTGAGAGAGCTTGATCGTCAAGTTTTAATGCATCATTCGTGCAATTATAATATTTCTTCGCTAGGCTACCGTTTGTTTCGTTCTCTACAAAACTCTTTTAACCGTAAAAGAGTGGCTTTAAAAGAGGCCTTTTTATCGCATTTTTTCATTCAGAAAAAAACAAGTTTTACGGTGACGGGATTATGATTTTACTTCAAAAACGGCAAAAACCGGTTAATCAAAACGGTATACGTTTGGTTAAATAAACTTCATTTGAAATAAAGAACACCTTGTTTTACTATTCTATTAAAATACAAAGAAATTTTTTCCCATCCCCAACCTTTAATCTGAAAAATAAACATCAAACTTTAAAAAATCAAACAAATCTTATTTTTTAATTTTACTCCTCGCTTATTCGTTCAAAAAAAAATGTTTATTTTTTTCTCAGATACATAACATTTGCCGTAATAAATAACATGATTTCAGAAATTCTTTTGGATTTCTCCGTTTGACTGATTTTAGAAACCTAATTGGATTTCCATTTTAAAAGCGATTCCAAAAGCTAGCCTACCACATAGTCGCTGAAGAAAACAGACTTATTTTGCAGTAAAATCACTACAGAAAATAGAATCCCATACTCGTCGCACAATCACTCTCCACACAAAACCGCATGTAATGGAATGGAATGGAATGCAAAGTTGGCAGGAGTCTATTACTCCCTACTTTATCGCAGAACCTGGACAGAGTCCCTTGCTGCTGGATCATTCTAATCGGGCTTGTTTTTTAAAAGGGTTATTTTTTAATCTCGGATCTAATTTTTCAAGTTTTGTCTATTATTATTTTAGTGAATTTAAGACGGATTTAATTGCATTCCAATCCGTTGTTAAACCAGCGTTATCGAACCCATTTCATGGGCCGATCGCGGAAGGCTAGGCTTATAAAGCCTGTCCTCCCGACGTAATTCCCCTTCAGACCGTCCACTGAAGTCCTTTCGGTGCTAACTCTTTAATAGGCTAGCAGGAATACGCCACAACGGGGCACTAGCTATAAGGAGGGAGCAATGCGTTCCCTTTTCTGGAGGAGTCGCAATTGCTGGGTTATTTTGTCTTACTGTAAGTTTTGAAATAGGAGAGGTTGTGTAGAAGCTCTTCATCCGCTTCTGGTATGGCTGCCCTTCAGGACGCATCTCTGCTGGGCTCTGTTCCGGACTCCAGTCCGTGATGTTGAGGCGAGTGGTTGGTCTTCCTTCTTCTTCTCCCTCTTCTTCTTCCGAAGACCTCTTCGTTCTTCTTTGGCCTGCACTTTCCAAGAATTGGTAGTAACCGAAGTTACATACCATTAACCCGCATGTAATATATTTATTCTACAATATATATCTCAGTACCCTCAATTAGACTGAGAACGGTCTGATGTACATCTGTACGGACAAAAATTGAGAAGAGGGATCAAGGGTAACGGGAAAGATTGTAAGATGAAAAAATAGTACCTGTTGTTGGAGGAACTGTACGTGATAGAATTAAGCGCAAGCCGGAGGAAAATTCTGAGCTCCTTCCCAGTAAATTTTAACGAGAAAACTCTTACTTAATAATACTGAGCTGTCGTAAATACGTGCCGTAAGAAAAATTATTTTCTTACAGAAATTCAAAGCCACGGGAGAAAAAATGCAAGGATAATAAAACAAGGTTGTCCGATCCTATAATTTTATTGCTTGTCGAAGAATTCTACCGACCTTAAAAAACGTACGGAAGTCTATAAAGGAACTAAAATAGTGGATATGTAAAACGATGAATATTATTTAATATTTAACTACCCGATTAAAAAATTGATGAATAACTATTATCCAATTTTCTTAATAAAAATAAAATAGATATTGAACATTTCAGTTGATTTTCTATCATTTTTTTCGTGTATAAATACTTTCGAAGTATTTATCTACCTTTCAAACGAATGACAAAATACATGCACGGTATTGAAATTTTCAGTTTTTAATTAATATACTTTTTACTTTATCGGTTATACATACAGTATACCCAAGGAAAGTATGATAATCGGGTCGAATTTTGCGCGTTGGGTTTTTTGCAAATCTTAATGTTCATGATCCCTTTACCCAAAACACAAGTTTAACATGCACATATACAGAGCGTTAGGAAAGTTGCTGTGAACTGGAATTGTAGAAGTGTACTGACGAAACTTAATTATTACTTTGTATTTTTATTTCATTATTTTACAGAAACAGATATTACGATAACTGGAATACTAAATGGTGTTAAAAATGATATCCTCCAATATCAATGCAACACTGCATACGTTTCAATTTGTTTTCAACACTTTAACCAGCTGATGTACTGGAACGTCTCGTACGTATACTATTATTGCGATTTTTAGTTTATCAATCGTGCGCGGTCAGCTGCGGTACACTGCTTATTTCGCTGCTCCCGATAAAAAGTAATCTGTGGGAGTCGAATCGGGCGATCGTGCAGTTCACAAACCCCTCGAAATGATTTGTACACCGAAGAAATTTCTCTGTTACCTGTTAGCCGTGCGCGCTGTGGCGCCAACTAGTTGGAACCAACCGTGACTGACTTCCACTTCTGTTGACTGACTAATAAATTTTTATTGAAGAACCTTACTTTAAAAAAAGACTGGATCCACAATGCGCGTGCGTTCTAATCCGACGACCGACCACGAATCCAATTTTCGCTTCGTATAAATAATTTTCGTGTAATACATGAGAGTTAGTTCTTGGCCAGTCGTGTATTTTGTCAATTGATATACCCTCCCGGATGAAACTACGTAAAGTACGTAGTTTTCGAGGATACCTACGGAATTTTGGTCGATAAAACCTTTAAACGTTGATAATAATTTAGCCTTTTGGCATGACGTTTCAGTTCTCGAACACATTACTTTGTAGAGGAAAAGTTTAAATTCTTTTCTTGCAGCACGATGTTCGTTAGCAAGTACGATTCGTTTCTGCTGTGTTAACTTACGCGTTAAGTTTGACGGGCTTTCGGCCATACCATCCGAAATATCAAGCATTCCGTCCGTTTTGATCAGCGTCATCAATAGAGCAGAAATTTTTATTGCGGTAAGGCACATGTTAAGAAAGTTTTCAGAAAACTTGTCTTCAAAATATTTGCAAACATGCCACTTCACGAAACACGTGCTCAACGAGAAAAATGCGTTCCTCAATCGAAAGAACCGTTAAGTTTCTCGCAACGATTGATGCCGATAAACGAAACAACACGAAACGAAACGAAGCGCGTTCGATCACAACTAAACAAAGACGTCTTGGTTTATTACCGAACAGTCCCCATCGAACCAACACACAGTGATGCCAATCCTCCAAAAGCTGGCCAAAAGTCCCTAAAATAAGATAGCAATTTTGGGACTTTTTAGGGCCCACGTAGTTAAGTTGGTACCTGTAGTTGACGAAATTAGCATCTATAAGGTCCGAAGTAAGCACGAGCTGACGCTGACGCGTTAGCGTCAGCAAGCTCTCGTAAACGTTAAATATTGAGTGATTTGTTTAAACAAATTATTATTGTTTATTGCTAAATTGCGATGAAAAACTGTTTATGCATGTCAGTGTATCGAGGTTTTTCGTGAAAAGGAGTATTCAAGGTTAGTATTAAATTGGTTTTTGGGCGGAATTTTTATCTCTTGACATTATTTATATAATGTTTAAACAATTATAACGATTGTTTATATTTTTAATCGAATAACAATTAGAGTAACTCAAAAGTCCCACAAGATCCGGCTTTGTAAAAACTTGTGCGAGTCAAAGAATCATTTCTCTTTGATTCCACGTTATAGCAAGCGCCCATCATTGTCCGTTATGCTTAAAATGCACTTTGAAATTTATTGTGATTTAATTCAACTTAATTCGATTCTAATCAATAATATCGGAAAGCAGTTTCTGATCCTGCCATATGGGCATGATCATCTGCCAATAGGGCATATTTCTGAAGAAGCACAAGAGTCGTGCAACAAATTTATAAAAAAATATCGCCAGGATTTCGCTCGAAAAACAAGTCGAGCTAAAAACATGGAAGATGTTTTTTGCACGCTGTTTGTTTCTTCAGATCCGGTAATATCGAGTGTTCGCGATCGCCAAGCAAACCGATGAGATTCTGTTGATCGAGAAGCAAAAGCACTGCTTGAACTGCCTACAGCAAGTAGCAGGGTAACCTCTGAAAAAGATATGGGTAGTTCTTCATCTGACAGCAGCTCAGATGAGTCCTATCATTCTTTAGATGATGAATATTAATTGTAATCATATTAGTTTTAATTAGTTAAATTGATATTAGTTTTAAGATATTATTTTATAAAGCGATTTATATGAATTCACTATTTAGTTAACAAGGTTACTGCCTCTTAAGAGGCAGTAACCTTAAAGAAAGAGCTCTTGTGAGAATAAAAATAATTTTTTTTTTCAAAAAGCAAACATTAAGACCTTTCCATGATAGAATTTTTCTTTCTTCATCTTTCATTCAGAATAGTATGCACTTCTATTTCTCAAATTGCTATTTATTTTTTCCTGATAATGAAGTCGAATTACTATTGTGGGAAAAAAATTCCTTTAATCCAAGTTATTGTCCAAAATTAAATCAATTTTGGAATTTTATATTCATTTTTCAATTTTTTTGTCGCCATTTTAGATCCGTAATTATATTTCTTTTTTCCCAAGTAAATTTCAAAAAAAAAAATGTCAAATTTGGATTCAGCATTCTGAAAACCCCTTTGATACAATTTTTGCTACGAAATCACATTAATTTTTGGATATTTGATTCATTTCTACATTTGCTTGGGGGCTATTTTGTATCCGCCATCTTGTTTTTGAGTTTTTTTCAAATAAATTTTGAAAAAAATGTCATATTTGGATTCAGCATCCTCAAAAACATATTTTCACCGAGGAATCATTATTTTTTTCAATGTATAAAGCATGTATTTGACTTTTGACCATGTTTTTGGCGATTGGCACCACTGTGCAACAGGGCAACCAACCTAACGCCGAATGAACAGAATGCACTAATAATTCTCTAAAGCATACTGCACAGTGACTTTCCAAACGCTCTGTATATTTATATATCTATATATACATAGATCTACGTACATATGTACAAAATTTTGTAGCTCAAATATCTCCGGATTACTAGATTGATTTCACTGAAATTTAGATATCTTGTAGTAATGTATCTGAAATTGCGAATGGAAAAATTGGATGATGATTGATCGCGTCGTTCTTGAATTACGATAAATTTAGGGTCGAAAAAATTTTAACGGAATAAGTTAGAATGTTGACGTTTCGTTATCTGCGTTATCTACTGTTAGCAATATTAAACCGAATTAAAAAAATATTAAAAAATTAAAACCAAATTAAATTAACGGAAAAGTCGTTCTTCTAGCGCATTTCTGTGTAACATTTTATTTTAATTTGATGTAAAGTAACAGCTGTTTCGGTAGCGTTAAGGAAGTAATAACACGGCGATGACAAATAATAATAGAAAAGCTAGTTAAAGTGAAATAACATAAAAATATTGTACTAGTAAAACGATTCTGAAATATAATTTAATCGACTACTGCGAGGACTGCACGTACGTTAAAAATCAATTTCTTAAGAGGCAAAAAACATTAAAAAACACCTAGCAGAATATTTTAATATGAAAATAAATACAAGACGATTACAACAAAAAATTATTTGAATGGAAAAACATAAAAGACCACTGTAAAATTCAACTCGGTGGAGTAAAACTTAAGATAAAAAAATTTTTTCGCATTAAAAAAAGTAATAAAGTAAAAATAGAAAAAGTAAAAGAAAATTAAATTAATGAAGAAACGTGCCTAGAAGCAAAATAATTATTTTACAGCAACGTCTGTGTTATAATACTTAGTCGGTGCTGATTAAACTATTTTTTGTAATATTTTTTAGGTTTTTAAAAATACGTTCAAGACCGTTACCTTACATTTAAAAAACTGTATATTTTACTCTTAATATATTAAATTATACTATTCCGGATACAAAATAAATTTATTTAAGACTGTAATAAATGAATTTATAACTAACATAAGTATCAAGCGCAAGGGATATCGGTTATTATTTAGTCATAAAACTGAATAATACCTGTTATCAAAAATTAATCATAAAAAGAACGAAGAAGGAAGAAATCCCTGGAAATTAATCAACTAAAAACTTCTCTTCATATTCGGTATTAAATAATGAATGCTGCTTAATAACAACTAATTTTTTCCTTTATCAAGGACTATAAATCTACTGATTATTCTACCTGCAAGTCCTTTTATAAAATAATTTATAAAGATTCCAACACTTTATAATGTCGTCATTAATCAAAGAAGTAATCTAAAAGATGAGAAAATTAACTGAATTACAACTATAAAATAAATTTCATTACTGTAATATTTTTAAAAAACTAATAATAAAAAAGAAAAAGGGTTTAAAAATGTTGGCAGTAGATACAATTAATACCATCATTATTATATGTATAGTAATTAACATGTTCCACGGTAATATTTAATTATAAAATATTTTTTTAAATTAAATTAATTACAAATTGTCGGTATTTTCATCGCATTAACCAATTTTCACTCTTTTTTTTTTATCTTAACGGCAATCAAACGAGTACGAATAACCTTTATAAATTTACGTACAACTCGTAAGGAATTTTTATTTTAACGAAATACCCGGTAATCCATAATTAAATAACTAATAGATACTGTGATAGTATGAAAAAAAAATACGTATAGTACGAGCATGATATTGTAAAAAGATGTTTTCTTATAATATTGCAAATGTTTTTAAAAACATTTACGCTTGAGAATACGTCAAGTTTAAACGTAAACTAAAGATATTGCTGTAATCTATTAATTAAATATTATTAAACCCATTAGTAAACCGTACAACGCATGCGATTAGACCAAACTACTCAACGGTTCTTCTGCCTCCCCGAGCAAATATACTAACTTAACTAAACATTAACTAAAGTTAACGTAGTCCTGGTACAACAATTATACACACACGTCAATTAATAACATGAAAGAGGTTGTAATGAGACTTAATTGAAGATAGTAACGATCAATTAAGATGAATACCCGTCATTTTTAATTGATAATTAACGAAAACAAGAAATTTTATTTATAAAAAGAAAATAAAATAGCTTAATACATTCACAAAATATTTAGAAAAAGGTATGTATTTATAATAAATCAAACGGAATTATAATTTTTTTTTGTCTTCAGTCATTTGACTGTTTTGATGCAGCTCTCCAAGATTCCATATCTAGTGCTAGTCGTTTCATTTCAGTATACCCTCTACATCCTACATCCCTAACAATTTGTTTTACATATTCCAAACGTGGTCTGCCAACACAATTTTTTCCTTCTACCTGTCCTTCCAATATTAAAGCGACTATTCCAGGATGCCTTAGTATGTGGCCTTAGTGTATTTAACTATATTTTTCCAAACGCTTCATTCTTCATCTATTTTCCGCAATACCTCTTCATTTGTCACTTTATCCACCCATCTGATTTTTAACATTCTCCTATAGCACCGCATTTCAAAAGCTTCTAATCTTTTCTTCTCACATACTCCGATCGTCCAAGTTTCACTTCCATATAAAGCGACACTCCAAACATATACTTTCAAAAATCTTTTCCTGACATTTAAATTAATTTTTGATGTAATCAAATTATATTTCTGACTGAAGGCTCATTTCGCCTATGCTTTTCGGCATTCTATATCGCTCCTGCTTCGTCCATCTTTAGTAATTATACTTCCCAAATAACAAAATTTTTCTACCTCCATAATCTTTTCTCCTCCTATTTTCACATTCAACGGCATAGATGAGGTCCTACGCAAGAACTATCGCGTGAAAATAAACAAGAAGAAAACAAAATTAATGAAATGTAGTAGAAATAACAAAGATGGACCGCTGAATGTGAAAATAGGAGGAGAAAAGATTATGGAGGTAGAAAAATTTTGTTATTTGGGAAGTAGAATTACTAAAGATGGACGAAGCAGGAGCGATATAAAATGCCGAATAGCACAAGCTAAACGAGCTAAATGAGTTTGGAATATGTAAAGCAAATTGTTAGGGATGTAGGATGTAGAGGGTATACTGAAATGAAACGACTAGCACTAGATAGGGAATCTTGGAGAGCTGCATCAAACCAGTCAAATGACTGAAGACAAAAAAAAATTATTATAATTAATGGATAGCTGAGGAATAAATAATAACTCATTTCTAAGATCCCAGGATTTCTAGGATCTTACTGTGGGACATCTAGGATCCGTACCTCCCTACGTAGAATTATATTTTTTTTATTTTTTCCTAACGTGTATATTGCGATCTGCTCAGCTCGAACAATAAGCAACCCCCCACCCCACCCTCGGCACAATCAAATGCGGATGATGTGTATGGCGTATAAATCTGAAGTCTTACATAGGCTCAAATCGGCCATTAACGAGACGTGTGGTTAATTGAACCGCAACAAAGTACACCGGTATTCGCTGTCTAATACTCAAATCCGTATAAAAGCGGCTAGCTTTTACTAGAATTTGAACCTTAGAACCTATTATTTCAAAAATCAGCTTTTAACCGATCGCCAGACGAATTAATCGCTAGACCGGCCTGGTGGGCAATTTTAGAATAGCTTTTTCTATTACAAATTCTTCAAATAATTTTTTTAAATTTATACTTAAAAATACTTTGAATATTATCTCCCGTCTTACGACATAAAAACTAGTAATAAGTAATTAAGAAAACCAAATTAAAAAATCTTCAAACAGTCTACGTAATCGTATAAGTTTTCGTTTGAAAGATTTTCCGCACCTATAATCTGAAAGAAATTTACTTCAGGGACGCTACAAGATCCTTTCTCTATAAATTTTAATTACTGTAACCGAAACATTTCATAATGAGTATGACTTCAATATAAAACAGATGAATACAGAACCTCTTCCTTTTTTTGAAAGCGGTAAAAATTAATCATCGAGTAAAACAATCCCGAAATTATAATCAAAGAATGTAATAAACAAATAAATATCGTCTGTAATACAGAGTAAATTGATAGCTTTTATTACTCGTTTTATTTTTACATCCTTGTAAGAAGTAAAGTAAGTATTGTGATCGCGAAACGTTTCGGTTTTCAGATTTCAACGGAAATATCCACTTTGATCATCCCTGAATCCATTTTGATTAATTATGGCACTTTTTGGATTTTTTTTTCACATTTTTTGTCTATACGTGCGTACAAATGTGTTGCATAAGTTAAAAACGATTAGCCGTAGGATGTTAAATTTTAACCCACCGGGTTGGTCTAGTGGTGAACGCGTCTTCCCAAATCAGCTGATTTGGAAGTCGAGAGTTCCAGCGTTCAAGTCCTAGAAAAGCCAGTTATTTTTACGCGATTTGAATACTAGATCGTGGATACCGGTTTTCTTTGGTGGTTGGGTTTCAATTAACCACACATCTCAGGAATGGTCGAACTGAGACTGTACAAGACTACACTTCATTTACACTCATACATATCATTTTCATTCATCCTCTGAAGAATTATCTAAACGGTGGTTACCGGAGGCTAAACAGGAAAAAGAAAAGAAAGGATGTTAAATTTTGGATTTAACACTGTAGTTGTGCACCTCCCTTTTTGATTGCAATCAAAATTAAAATTTTAATTAATGAAATATTTGGATGTTAAAGAGAAGGCGCATCGGTTCGAATCAGACTTCATCTCCTTTTGTATTTGTGACTCTTTTTTTATTTATTTTCTTTAACTTCTCTTTTTCTTTTCACTTAAATATATTGGTTTAGTAATTATTAACCCGTAATTGTAAAACAAAATTTGCAATAAATAATAATTCAAAGTAATAAAAAAAAAAATTAACTGCGAAATAAAATTTTATGTACTTTTAAAAATGCGAAAATGTAATTTAATAGACAATGCATATGTGTATATGTAAAAATCTGATTATTTTAATTAAAAATTATAATTTAGAATCGTATTATTTTTGGATTTTGTAGTTTAATTTTATTTAATTATTTTAAAATTTGAGGTTAATTTTATCGACATTAAAATTAACTACAGAGCGACTGAAAAATAGACCCTCACAAGAACAATAAACACACTGAGGCATACATGCCCGATCTTTAATAAATTGAAAAATATTCTTATCTTTAATTTAGTTCATTACTCATCTGATATTGTCGGACAGTATTCTAAATCGGAGTCGATCATCATTTCGTTTATTTCTTTTTTGTTGTCGATCATTTAATCGCTCTTTGATTTGATATAATGCTTCTGTACTTAATTTGTGTACACATTTTCTAATTTTCAAATTTTATCTGTCTATAAAGACAGATAAAATTTGAAAACTAGGAATATAAATTCCTCAATTAATATTCCTCTCTTAATTTTTTTATTCTTTCATGATCTTAACATTTTCTTTCTCTTTATATTTATCATGTCTTATTTTTTTTTAATTTCAAGCATTTTAAAAAAATTAGGGTTCAAATACAGAGATAGAAGAACAATTGCTAACATGTACAGGAACCAAACAGCAACAATAACAATTGAAGAACATAAGAAAGAAGCCGTAATAAGAAAGGGAGTCCGACAAGGATGTTCCCTAACTCCGTTACTTTTTAATCTTTACATGGAACTAGCAGTTAATCATGTTAAAGAACAATTTAGATTCGGAGTAACAGTACAAGGTGAAAAGATAAAGATGCTACGATTTGCCGATGATATAGTAATTCTAGCCGAGAGTAAAAAGGATTTAGAAGAAACAATGAACGGCATAGATGAAGTCCTACGCAAGAACTATCGCGTGAAAATAAACAAGAACAAAACAAAAGTTTAATTTTGTTATTTGGGAAGTAGAATTACTAAAGATGGACGAAGCAGGAGCGATATAAAATGCCGAATAGCACAAGCTAAACGAGCCTTCAGTAAGAAATATATTTTGTTTACATCAAAAATTAATTTAAATGTCAGGAAAAGATTTTTGGATGTGTATGTTTGGAGTGTCGCTTTATATGGAAGTGAAACTTGGACGATCGGAGTATCTGAGAAGAAAAGATTAGAAGCTTTTGAAATGCGGTGCTATAGGAGAATGTTAAAAATCAGATGGGTGGTTAAAGTGACAAATGAAGATTGCGGCAAATCTATAAAGAAAGAAACATTTGGAAAATTATAGTTAAAAGAAGAAACAAACTCACAGGCCACATATTATGGCATCCTGGTATAGTCGCTTTAATATTGGAAGGACAGGTAGAAGGGAAAAATTGTGTAGGCAGGCCACGTTTGGAGTATGTAAAACAAATTGTTGGGGATGTAGGATGTAGAGGGTATACTGAAATGAAACGACTAGCACTAGATAGGGAATCTTGGAGAGCTGCATCAAACCAGTCAAATGACTGAAGACAAAAAAAAAAAAAAAAAAAAATTTTTTTTATTCTTCCCATGTTCGTAACATTTTTTTCCTCTTCATATTCATCTTCTTGTCGTTTTTTGACATTTATTTCTTTATGTTATCTTTTTTTTTTTCTGTGTGACTGTTACTTTTTCATTTTTGATTATTCACCAAATAATCCAATAATAAAAACTGAATATTTTACACCGTAAAGTCAAAATGTATCCGTATACATTTTACAGGATACAATCCGGTATACAGGATACAAATGTATCCTGTATACCGGTTACAATTGTAACCGGTATACAGGAGTTCACTAAACGGAACAGTTTAATTATTATTAATGTTTATTAATACGACACTCCACAAATTTGAAACTTTTGTTAATCAGCAACTCCCGAAGATACGAATTCGTATTACGATATCAGTATTTATCGTAATACGAGTAATAAAGGGACTTTTACTCTATGCTAATATTTCATGTAAGATTTTTGAATTAATAACTGTATAAATATTTGATGTAAATAAAAACTAATATTTCAGCAATTACGTAACTGTCCACTACATTAAAGGATTGGAGGATTGTATCTCACTTTCAAATGAAATAAATTTAAATGAAGTGCAGCAAAAAATATGTATATGTAATTAAATAGGCGTACAAGGAAGTCATATGGTGCTACATTAGATTTTAGTATATATAGATAAATACTGGAAATTTAAATCCTACCTCCAATAGTAGAATTTACATCTGCGAATCAAGAAAACCGCATACATTTTAATGAGTTTTAAAGATAACAAAAGTATACTTAAAAAAATACTGTAAATTATTATAAGTAGAATAAATAGAGACGTTTATATAGGAGATAAGTAAACAGTGTTTGTAAAGGCTTTAAAACGTATAATAATGTAGATAGCAAAGCGAAGCCCCGGTTTATCCGCATTTTAGATCTCCTTAAGCATAATCTTATATTCAAATCAATATATACAGTATAAGGTAGATATCGGGATCAATAGAAGAAGTAAAAGAAGACGAGAAATAAAGCGTAGAATAAGAAGAAAA
Organism: Lycorma delicatula; assembly: GCF_047948215.1. Lineage (NCBI taxonomy): Eukaryota > Metazoa > Arthropoda > Insecta > Hemiptera > Fulgoridae > Lycorma > Lycorma delicatula. The sequence continues at coordinate 15,009,329 of NC_134460.1, read as the reverse complement.
AGCGAAGAAGCACCGGCCTTAATGAACTCGGGAAACGAAGCAGCTGAAAGGAAACATGCATTTTTTATCTTTAGATAGTTTCTACAGTCCACACTCAGACAAGATTTGTAACCGAATGCATAATTCAACACAGTCATTCCCTCCACTCTTTTCCATCGACACCGATCGTTTTACCCATCGTTCTCTCACGTGTATTCCCTCTTTATCTTTTTTGTCGTTTTTATTCTTTTTTTTTTTTTTTTTACGAAAGTTCTTTTCAACTCAGCAGAATATTCATTTCTGAATTTACCATACAATTAAATTTGCATTTATGATAAGTACTTTTATTTTTTAACCTTTTTTACATCTGAATAACTGTAATCAATAAAAAGACTATCGGATCAAGAGATTCGGAAAAAGGTTTTAAAAACACAAAGGAAAATAAAATTTGTGAATTTTATTAGAACTATGCCGAACTACAAAAGAAATTTGAATAAAGTCATCAGTATTGTATATTTTTCAAGACAAAATGCGAATTTAACAAACGGTATAAACTGATAAAGTCGTACGGATATGATGAAAATGGCGTACGCTCGTAAGTTTTTTAGGTACGATCGACTGAACGGCAAACGATCCGGTAATTCTGCACCTGTATCTACAGGTGTCCCATATAAAACGCAAACCATCAATCACTCATCCATGAAATTTCAATAGTAAAGCTTACTCCCCTACTCGTTACTGAAATGGACTCGTCCAAGACCTGAACATCGCGGCGACGCAGTAAAACACTACCGATAGTAGCAACAATGCAATCATAACGTTCAGTGTATCGCTAGAGACAAGATGGTGTTTTCGCTAGATGAACGTGCTTTCATTGAGTCGTACTTCAGTACGAAATCAGCGGTTGCAGTGCAAGATTTGTTTCGCCATAAGTACGCAGATACACCAGCTCCTAACAAAACATCAGTAATAAGATTAGTTGCAAAATTTAGAGAGACCGGTTCTGTTAATAACAAGGAACACAAAAGATCTGCGTCAATGTTGAATACAGATACAGTCGCTGAAATCAAAGACCGATTACTCGCCTCGCCAAATAAGTCGATCAGACGTTTGTCTGCTGAAATTAATTTGTCTAAATCGACTGTTCATCGGGTGACCAAACGATTACAATTACGACCTTATCGCATTCAAACGGTTCATCGACTTCTTGAGCCCGACAAAGAAAAACGGCTACAATATTGTCAACGGTTCCGACGATTTCTGCGTGAAGGAATTAACGTTATGGATTCGTTATTTTTCACAGATGAAGCGCGGTTTCATTTGGATGGCTACGTAAACAGCCAAAACAGTAGAATTTGGAGCGCTGAAAATCCCCACGTTTATCACGAAAAACAATTACACCCGCAGAAGTTAGGCGTGTGGTGTGCGATATCGCGGAAGAAAATAATCGGTCCTATTTTTTTCGAGTACACCATTAATGCAGAACGATATCAGGATATTTTATTTCAGTTCATCTCACTCTTGAAAGAGGAAGACAGACACTGCAACATGACGGTGCGACATCGCACTACGCAGGTTCAACTTCTGATTTCGTCGAGGAATTCTTTGGTAATTGTGTTATCGGTCGAGGCTTGTGACCAACAAGATCTCCAGATTTGACTGCGGCGGATTTTTTTCTACGGGGTTATCTCAAAGAAAAAGCCTACAGCAACAAACCACGAACACTTGAACGATTGAAAGTCAATATTGAACAAGCTGTATTAAATATCCAACCGCAAACTTTGAAAAAAGTTGCAAGAAACGCTGTAAAAAGAATTGAAACTTGTATTCAAGAAGATGGCGGCCACTTCCAACATTTACTTTAAATGTAAGGTAATGGATGGTAATAATAAAAATTACATTTACATTTACACATGACTTTTTATTATTTCAATATCTACCAATATAAGGTTGGGTTGCGTTTTATATTGGACACCCTGTATTAAACTAAATCGAGCCCTGTGATAGTCAGTCTTAATCGCATTACCGCAATCTGCCTACCATCCACTAGTTAATCCTAACTCCATCACTGTTAATACAATATCTGACGAGTGCTGCGACAGCTATCTGCTTGGTGAGCCACAGCTGTCCTCAAACTACCCGCAGATTCAACCGAGGATCAGATTTAGTGCCGTTCATAACGGCTCAGGAGTACCCGGCCACCAATCTAAGTCCAACATTTTCTCGGAAATCACCGAGAAACAACGGATTTCTTTCAGGAGGACCCGGCTGACGTAGGTTACCCGCCGCCCAGCCGATTCTCCATTTTAAATAGAACGTTTCGGTCGATGTGCGAAGAATACTGGACCAAGCCTGATCTGGATCCAACCTCTATGAGGGATCAGAACCCGGGTCTGATCTGCAGAAGCTCAAAATAAAGTTTACCGTCCACAAAACCGGTTTAAAACATGAAAAGGTCGGGGAGAGTAAAACTCAATCGGTTGACGTAGACAATTTTGGGTAACGAAAAACCGCCCGTCGTCTCAGATACTTCCATCGAATTTTCATATTTGGACGCTATCCTATAACCTAGTCGCAAGCTTCTCGGTTTATGATTCTGCATAAAACTGACCAGAATGTAAAAGTTAGTAATGTTTTTTTAGCATATCATTCTGCAATCTACATCCGAAATAAATTAACCGACAGCAAAAAGAGTGCGGCTACCATTGCATTATACGTTAAACATACGCAAATGAAATATAAATGGTATTTTACATTTTCTACAGAACAACCGACCACAACATTACTTTTCTTTTTTCTGTTTAGCCTTCCGAACCACAGTAAGGTATTACTTCAGAGGATGATACGTATGAATGTACATGAATTGTAGTTTTGTTCGGTGTCAGGTCGACCGTTCTTAAGAAGTGCGGTTAATTGAAACCCGACCGCCAAAATACACCGGTATCCACGATCTAGTTTATTCACGTATTCCGTATAAAAGTGCCTTTACTAGAACTCTCGACTTCGAAATCAGATGATTTGGGAAGACGAGTAATCACAATACTGCCGCTTACGTAATGCTGAAATCCTTTACTATCAGCCGTAACAATCTCTATTCTACTTAATTATAGGGTACATAACTGTTGGGTATCCGTAAATCTATTTAATCTATCACCTTAAATATGAACGCACATTTTTCTACAACTTGAATTACAATACCTGACTGTACCTTATTTTGTTCAAAATTTATTAGAAATAAAGTAAACGTGTTAATTACCGTAATGGTTGAAGGACAACTTGATGTCAGAGGCAAATAAAGGCAACTCTTCCGGCAAAGAAAAAAGCAACCCGTACCAGAATTACCAAAGAAAGTAAGCAGTGAAGTAGTTTCAAGTCGTATACTCCACTGAACCGAACATTCGGTTGCATAACGGCAGGATATAATCACCAAAATACAAAAGTGATATTCAATCCTACAAACGGCACCTTCACTCCATTCATCATTGAGACTGGGTGTATGATTAACATCATTACTATCAAAGAAAGCAAACTATGGTTATTGCCGATTGTATCTCGATGTTTCACACCCGCAACAGTCGTAAATAATTATTTAAAAAAACTGTAACCGACATAAAAATGCACTAAAAGATATTAAATAATTTCGTCCAAATATTTGACTAATTTCTTGGATACATTTTTGAATCGGCGCCAAAATACATGATCATAGTTGACGTGGTAATTGAATGAACCTATATATGGCGAATATAAAAATACGTAATAATCGCAAACGGAAAAGCGATCAAAATTCCACTGATGTAGTATCTGTTTTGAGTTTTACACATATATAGTATTTTAGAGCAAAAATATGTTATATATAGAAATCAATTTTGTAGAAGCAGGCGCTGATACAAAAATGTGTCTAAGGAATTAATCAAGCGATTGGACAAAAACCCACCGAGTTTATCTAGTGGTGAACTCGTCATCGCATATCAGCTGATTTCGAAGTATAGAGTTCTAGTAAAGGCGGTTACTTCTATACGGATTTGAATACTAGATGGTGGATACCGGTGTTCTTTGTTGGTCGGGTTTCAATTAACCACACATCTCAGGAATGGTCGAACTGAGACTCTACAAGACTACACTTCATTTACATTCATACATATCATCCTCTGAAGTAATACCTTACGGTGGTTCCGAAGGCTAAACAGAAAAAAGTATTTGGACGAAATTATTTCTTACTTTTTAGCTCATTTGAGTCGGCTCCATTTTTTTTTTCTTTTTAATAATTATTTCATAATTTTCTATATAGGCCTCCGACGAAATGCGCAGCTCGCATGAGAAAATTTAGGCTAAATAAAACGGAAGTTAACAGCAAACCTCGACTGAAAAAACTTAAAAAAGACGCAGCAAAACGTTGAAAAATTCAAAGTCCATGTACTTTCAGATAAAAACTTTACAGATAAAAAAAGATGCGTGAATATATGCACTCTAAATTGAGAAATGAGAAACTACCATTACAAACCGTAACTATACGGTTATGGTACTTAATGGTAATCGGATGAATTTAGTATTCTTCTATTCGGTTGAAATTTCTTCAATCATATCATCCTATTTAATGAAATTCAAAGAAATTAAAATCTGTGGTCGGTGCAACGCACTGTTAAAGATAATCGCAACTGGATCGCGCGGGAACTCTTTGTTCGCGCGCAATCGTTTTGGAATAAGATTAAATTGATGAGCGGGTGACACTTGGTTTCAATGAATCCAAGGATACAATTCATTTACCAAGGATGTAAAGCAGCAAATTAATGTAATTTCTTCAGTGGGAAACAAACGATACAACCTTTGTTCTGATTTTACATTTTTTGATTAGACATCGTTTCTATTCAGTAGAAAAGGAAATAAATAATATCGATACCAAAAGATGAATAAATCTTTCTATTATTCGATCGGTAACCTGTTATAAAAATAATAAATATTTTGTGATAAATACAGCATTACTTATTCACTATATTTAATTTATTCAGCCAACTCAATATTACACCGACAGGTGACCATATGACAGGTAGGTGAGTTTTTGTCAAACTTGGGGAATCCGCGAGTGTGACTTTTGAAAAGTTGAAACAGGCCTATGGGGAACATTGCGTATCGACAGCGCAAGTTTTTCGCTGACACAATCACTTTCGGAAGGCCCAGAACACGTCTAAGATCAACCTCGCTCAGGGAGACCAACTTCAAAATCTGACGAAAACGTTGAGCATGTGAGGGTTCTTGTGAGATTAAACCGTAGTTTAACAATAAGGATGATTAGTGAACGGTTAGACTTAAACGCTTTCACCGTACATCAAATTTTGACAGACGATTTGGACTTGCAAAAGGTTTGTGCGAAACTGGTGTCGAAAAACCTCACAACGGAACAGAAGGACAATCGAAGAAACGTGTGAGTTGATCTTCTTGAGAGGATTGACAAGACCCACCGGGTTGGTCTAGAGGTTAACGCGTCTTCCCAAATCAGCTGATTTGGAAGTTGAGAGTTACAGCGTTCAAGTCCTAGTAAAGCCAGTTATTTTTACACGGATTTGAATACTAGATCGTGGATACCGGTGTTCTTTGGCGGTCGGGTTTCAATTAACCACACATCTCAGGAACGGTCGAACTGAGAATGTACAAGAATACACTTCATTTACACTCATACATATCATCCTCATTCATCCTCTGAAGAATTATCTAAACGGTAGTTACCGGGGGCTGAACAGAAAAAGAAAGAAGAGAGGATTGAAAACGACCAAGAATTCTTCAATCGTGGGATCACAGGTGATGAATACGTGAACGATCCTGTGTACGATCCTGAAATAAAGCGGCAAAGCGAAGAGTGGCACACTTTGTAATCTCCTCGACCGAAAAAATGATGAATGAGCTAATCAAAGATCAAAACAGCGCTGATTTGCTTTTTTGGCAGTAGGGGTATCGTGCATAAAAAATTTGTTCCTCCAGGACACACTGTCAACCAAGTGTTTTACAAAGGTGTCCTTGAAAACTCAGGAAAAGAGCGATTCGCGTGAGACCGGACATCGCAGACAAGTGGATGCTTCATCATGACAATGCCCAGTGTCACACGGCCATTTCCATCAGGGATTTTTGACCTTAAAACGCATTCCTACGGTTCCTCAACCCCCTATTCACCTGATTTAAGTCCTTGAGATCTTTTCCTTTTCCCGAAGTTGAAAAATGTCTTAAAAGGACGTCATTTTGGAACTCTGGAGAACATTCAAAAGACTGTGTTAAAAGCTTTACCAGTTGAAGACTTCCAGCGCTGCTACCAGGATTGGGAACAACGACTCCGCCGGTGTACAGCTGCCCACTGGAACTACTTTGAAGGGGATAATATTGTTGTTTGAAAAAAATAAAAACTTTGGTAAGTAAAAAGTCAGTCACATTGTTTTTCTTACGCACCTCGTACTGTTATAGTTTTTTGATTAAATTTAGTCTTTACACGAAGCCCAAAAAGGAGTGTAATATATTTATGGTGTATGTATGTATGTTCGATCTACCGTAGCAACTCAACTCAACAGTTGAACCAATTTAGATGTGTGAGCCTGCATTGGAATTCTTACGTTACCGGGAATGTCATAGGCTACATATATATATATATGTGTGTGTGTGTTTAAATAAATGTAGACATTTGAATAAACGTTTTTATACATAGTATTTCACGAGAAATCTGCAATACAATGCCTATTCCACTTATCAAAAGAATGAAAAAAGATCATATAAACATAGATCTGGAAACGCTTCGTTAGCGAGTTACGGCTAGCAAAATGTTCGCCTGGATCTCTGCTCCCTCAGTAAAATGAGGTCGTACTGTAATTTTTCGGACGTTAATCTAGAAGCGAAATTAATAATGGTTTTTCACCTGAAAAATTCAATAAAAAAGTTTCCACAACTGTATCCCCTTTAGTTTTTAAGATATCTGACTTAAAACCCAAAATTAGGATTCCAAAAAACAACATTTTATTGTTTAGCTTAAAATAGCTTTCTTAAATAAGTAATAAATGAATAAACGTTTTCTACAAAACGTGTAGAGAAATCAATTCTTAAGAAAAGTGTTGTAACTAACGTCAATCAACAGTGAACACAAAGTTTTCAAATTCGCTTTTATTGAAAACCAAACAACTAATCATAACTAGCTGATATAAACAATTCAAGAAACAATCATATTGGAATGTCATCAATCCGCACGCAACCTCAGAATCAAAATACTAATATCGGTTTTCGATAAATATCTGGTGCGGTGTAGTAGGAAATACTGTGATCGGACTTTGCGTTCTTAATCGTCAACTGTGTGGAGAGGTATATCTAAATTTTCTTCAAAATAAAATACCTATACTTTTAGAGGATGTTCTTCTACTGGTAATGCCAAGAGTTATGTATTTCAAACATGACGGAACCCTAGTTCATTTTGATCGACGTGTATCTCAGCATTATAATGAAACATTATAATGAAACTGTTGGTCCTCCTGTTGGAGGACCAACAGCGTGGCCAGCCAGGTCCCTTGATTTGAACCCGTTAGATTTCTTCGTACGGGAGACATGAAGTAATTACTGTATGCTCAGAATTCGAATGATGAAAAATCCATGAACGTGAACTTTTACAAAGAATCACAGTTGCCGCCCAAAAATATAAAAAACAGCCCACGAATGTTAGAGGAGGCAGATGCGTCCTTAAATCGTCACGCTGAACTGTGTATTGCCAATGGAGGTAGACATTTTGAGCAGCTAATGTAATAGTCACTGTAAGTTTATCAAATTAAACAACTTAAACGAAAAATACTGTGGAATATTTAAATCAACATTTGGTTAAAATTTTTTTGAGGTAAATAGACCTGCAATTTAAATTTTTGTTTGCAGTGTTCAGTTTTCATAACTGTTTAGCTGTGTTTGGTTTTCAATAAAAACGAATTTCAAAACATTGTGTTCACTGATCATAGACGTTGATTACATCACTTTTTTAACAATTAAATTCTCTATAAGTTTTGTAATTAATTTAAATGTCAGGAAAAGATTTTTGAAAGTGTATGTTTGGAGTGTCGCTTTATATGGAAGTGAAACTTGGACAATCGGAGTATCTGAGAAGAAAAGATTAGAAGCTTTTGAAATGTGGTGCTATAGGAGAATGTTAAAAATCAGATGGGTGGATAAAGTGACAAATGAAGAGGTATTGCGGCAAATAGGTGAAGAAAGAAGCATTTGGAAAAATATAGTTAAAAGAAGAGACAGACTTATAGGCCACATACTAAGGCATCCTGGAATAGTCGCTTTAATATTGGAAGGACAGGTAGAAGGGAAAAATTGTGTAGGCAGGCCACGTTTGGAGTATGTAAAACAAATTGTTGGGGATGTAGGATGTAGAGGGTATACTGAAATGAAACGACTAGCACTAGATAGGGAATCTTGGAGAGCTGCATCAAACCAGTCAAATGACTGAAGACAAAAAAAAAAAATAAGTTTTGTAGAAAATACTTATTGATTTGTTCCTTATTTAAGAAAGTTATTTTAAACTAAACATTAAAAAGTTTTTTTTTAGATCCCTAATTTTGAGTAAGTCAGATATCTTAAAAACTAAAGGAGTTACAGTTGACGGACCTATTCATTGAATTTTTACAGGTCAAAAACCATAGGAAACCATTAATTTCGCTTCTAGATTAACGTCCAAAAAATTTCAGTGCAACCTCATTTCACTGGAAGAGCTAAGATTTAGGCGAAATCTTTCGCTAGCCGTAACTCGCTAACAAAGTGTTTCCAAATCTATGAACGTTTTTCATTATTTGATAAGCGGAATACGCCTGTAAAGTACTAATGATTCCTCGTGAAACACTTTCTATACAAAATTGTCATCCGCACGTTCTTTAATTATCCTATATTAAAGAGCAATTTTTTTTTTTGCAGTCGGGGTTTTTAAATATATTTATCTCTTTTGTTTTATTGCGTGCATAATTACCGGATGAGCAATTTAAAACCGAACCGCTACAGAAAAAACAATGTAGCGACATATAATATTTTATGAATGAAATTAAAAAAATTAAAGTAAAAATTCTGTATTTATATGAGAAAAAGTTTTCATAGTTACCATATACTGTATTTTTATAAAAGATATTCAATGTAAGCGCCCTGTACGGCCGTGGACCTTTTTTTGCTAGTGTTCATATTGATAGTCATCTGACACAAAACGTTGATGTCATTACCGTCTATATCTTGTTGAATGTTAGCCTTCTGTTGATAGATATTTTGGGGATATAATTCACAAACTCTATCCTTAAAAAAATCCCAAAGATAATAATCTCAACTAAATAAATCTGGAGATCGTGGAGGCTCTGCAGTTGACTCCTCTCTGCTGACCGTTTCTTCTTCTGTAAAAGCTGAAAAAGTATGAAACAACAACACTGCTCCAAAGCACGAACAGTTTTCAACTGACGACAGCGGACGAGAATAGTAACATACACGACCGACGGTGACGCTAGTAATAGCAGTGACGGTAGAAGTGTTAAACTCACATTCAAATAAATGCATTTTATGATAAAACTGAATTCGGATTCGATTTTTTACAAGTATATTTTATCTTATCTTTTTTCTTGTCGAAACAAATGTGTAAATACGTGTTGAAATTTGTATAAAGAAAAAACTTGAAATGTAAAAGTTGACTGTATCGATTTATTGCGATAGACAGTTCATTCGGGACAAACCATTACAAAACATTTCGCGTCACAAAAGAAAATCTTGTCGTTACGAACCGCTGAAGAAAAAAAAATTGAGTTTTATAGTGTACAATTATATACAATACTGTACAATTCGGAGTAACAGTACAAGGTGAAAAGATAAAGATGCTACGATTTGCTGATGATATAGTAATTCTAGCCGAGAGTAAAAAGGATTTAGAAGAAACAATGAACGGCATAGATGAAGTCCTACGCAATTACTATCGCATGAAAATAAACAAGAAGAAAACAAAAGTAATGAAATGTAGTAGAAATAACAAAGATGGACCGCTGAATGTGAAAATAGGAGGAGAAAAGATTATGGAGGTAGAAGAATTTTGTTATTTGGGAAGTAAAATTACTAAAGATGGACGAAGCAGGAGCGATATAAAATGCCGAATAGCACAAGCTAAACGAGCCTTCAGTAAGAAATATAATTTGTTTACATCAAAAATGAATTTAAATCTCAGGAAAAGATTTTTGAAAGTGTATGTTTGGAGTGTCGCTTTATATGGAAGTGAAACTTGGACGATCGGAGTATCTGAGAAGAAAAGATTAGAAGCTTTTGAAATGCGGTGCTATAGGAGAATGTTAAAAATCAGACGGGTGGATAAAGTGACAAATGAAGAGGTATTGCGGCAAATAGATGAAGAAAGAAGCATTTGGAAAAATATAGTTAAAAGAAGAGACAGACTTATAGGCCACATACTAAGGCATCCTGGAATAGTCGCTTTAATATTGGAAAGACAGGTAGAAGGGAAAAATTGTGTAGGCAGGCCACGCTTGGAGTATGTAAAACAAATTGTTAGGGATGCAGGATGTAGAGGGTATACTGAAATGAAACGACTAGCACTAGATAGGGAATCTTGGAGAGCTGCATCAAACCAGTCAAATGACTGAAGACAAAAAAAAAAAAAAAAAAATTACTAAAATTGGATATCTTAATAGACGGTTCGAAAATCTTTTTATAAGATTAGTCAAATTTTTTCTCATCTTTTCGTCTTAAAATCTCTTCACTTCGTACTTTATCGACGGATAAAATGATAGATTACACAGGTTTTAGTAAAACGGTCTACACGAGCAACCATTTAGTCAAATTATTTACCTAAATTACTGAAAAGTTATTAAAAATCTTCCAATCTTACCATTTCATGATATTTAGGTTTGTTTTGACGTTTTATTAAATAAAAATAAACAATGTTAAAACAGACATATGAAGTATCGCTATTAATAGTTAACGTATCCTGTTACCTGTAAGATTGATAGATGGAATGACTATTTGGTTATCAAACTAAGAAGGGTCTGAACTATGAAAACTCGCACGCTAACTGAAAATTACAAATAGTTGATAATTGAAAACGAATAAATAATTATGCATCTATTTTATACACACTTTTTATAAACGTTTTCCGACGATGGTGTAAATGCAGAATGCCGGTTACTTTCCCGTCTGTACCTCTGTAGCTTCTGCTGCAGCCGCATAGCTACTAAAAAAAGCGAAAGTATCGTCCAAAGATACGCTAAAAAGTTTGGGTATCAAAGATTTTGCAAATTTCGACGTTTCGATTTTTTTTTTTTTTTTTTTGGCGCACAATGAATGAATCTTTATTAGCGCCCGGAAGCGATGCTACTATTTTGACAAACCGTTCGTATCACTAACGTAAACTACATAACAGTAATATAAAATAAATAATATTAAAAGTTTAGAACTTTTACGTACAATTTACTCACAAGCGGCGAGTCAATGTGGCAAGAGCCGCATTGTGGGAGTTCCTTGAGCGGCTGCTTTGTTCAACCGATATCAATAGTTTGGGAAAAGACTTCTACAGCGCTGCTGCAGGAAGCTAACCGAGAAATATGACTGGCTACCAGCCAGATTAAGGCTCCAAGCGCTTTAATGGTGGACAGGTACTCTTGCTGGCATTCAGCGGTCTAGGCTTGGCAGCGAATTGCCGTCTTTGACTAGATTAATTAATTATTGATAGTCATATATATTTTAGTAGTTGACGGGGTGCGCCTACCCATTTTAGTGATATATGACAAGTGTGCGGTGGGACATGCAAGCGAGTGGTATATGGTACCACGCTTATTCCGCTCGCGCTTTTAGGTTAGCTCGAGCTATTTAGGACGCTGGTCGCTAAATTGTTTCGTGGCATAGTAGCCGTTTGTGACAGACATTCGGTCTTATGCTTAAGGGCGACCGAATGGGGTGGGGGCGGGAGAAATGCCAAGCAAACTAATTCCTTTACGTACAGTTCAAAATTAATCGATATCTTTTTGTTAAATATATGAAGGAAAAAAATGTTTCGACGTACCAAAAAAAATATTTATATTTTGCGATAGCTCCAACCGCGCTATCGCAATTTTTTACCGTGAAATTTTATATCTGTTTTAGTGTAGTTCACTTACTCTCACGGTATGCTACATTTATTAAATTTAATAAGAGTAATATAATTATACTTATCGGACAACTGACTTATAGAATGACCTAAAAAGGCATAATTTTTGGAAAACAATGTTTTGTTTTTGCTTTCGTGGTAAAGAATTGCACAGGCTTAATTTGTAACGTTTTGAAATTATACAAACATTTAAAATCGATATTTCTATCACGGTTTGTCCGATTAGCACTATCTCATATATTAATTGAAATGTATTGACTGGTAGTTTCTTACAATTCACTACGTCAAATGAATGTTATCGACGCCAAATTTATATTTATTGTTTTGGAAGAAAAATATAAATTGCTGTAACGGATAAAATACAATAAAAGTTTTAAAAGTAATTTTTCGTCATGAAAAAGAGTAAGAATAATTTTCAAAGATTTCTCGATTTTTAAAATAAATAAATTAATCACTGTAAATCCCACAATCAAGTGCTGCATAATTAACAAATTTTATATTTTAAATTAAGCCTAAATAACTTTTAACCTATATAACCTATAACCTATTTAACCTTATAACCTATATAACTTAAGGCATATATATTACGTAATAGATACACTACTATTTATTTAATTTATAATTTTGTTCAACCATATGTATAAAATATTTGGAAACAAGAAATAAATATCAAAAATTAAAAAAACACTGCTCTTTAATGTAGGATAATTAAAGAGCGTGCATGTGACAATTTTGTTTACAGTATAATTTGTTTAAATATTATATATATCTTTATATATATATATTTCTTGTGTGCGTGTGTATGTCGCTGAACTCCTCCTAAACGGCTGGACTGATTTTGATGAAATTTTTTGTGTGTGTTCAAGGGGATTCGAGAATGATTTAGATTCACAATTTGGTCCACTGGAAATAGATTTATTTTTAATTAATTTTTTATTTATAAGTAGTTGTTGATTTTAGAATGTTTTACATTGGATCCGGCAGACTGCGCTACCATCGCAGTATCGAATATTCAATAATATTCTATTTTAATTTTAGTTTGGCCCGACAGTTGGTGCTGCGATCAAATTGAGAAAAATATTTCATAATTTTGTGTTATTATTGTGTTACAAAAAATCGCGAGAAAACAATTTTTTTTAAATAAGAGGCTAATAAATCAGATGGAAATGTAAACAAAGGAAAACCAATCAGATCAATGCAAGATGGCCGCTGTCAAACACAACGACCAATCACAAAGAGCCCGTATGGCCGTTGACAATGTAAACAAAATCACAACTGATTAAGTAACAAGTAGGCAGCACTGCGATCGCGTTTAGAATTGTGCGCGTATTGAGAAATATTATATTATATTATTATTTATTGAAATAACGTTTTAAAGTGTAATTAAAAAATATACATTGTGCAAATTTGTAAGGTACAGTATTGAAGTGAAATTTTAAAAAAAATTTATTTATGTGTTGTTGATCTTGGGATGGTTAAGGTTCACAATTGGGTCCGGTAGGCAGAGCTGCGATCGCGTTTTAGAAGTTTTTTTTAATTTTTGGTTTATCAATCAAACCCGGTAGTTTGTGCTATGATCATTTTCTAGGAATTTTTTTTATTTTGTTGCTTTTTCGCATATCAGTTACTTGCGTCGTAGCTTAGTGTTGTTCTTACATGAAAATTCGTATTTTTAACGAACTACTGTGTTTAGAGAATAGTTTGAATTAAATCCGATAGGTAGTGCTGTTCTGACAATTGGATTTATTTACATTCTGAATTTTATAAGGTTCCGTAATGTTTTGTAAGTTTCTTAATGTTCAGTATTAATTGTAATGATTTTGAAGCCACAACACTTTTCGTTAAAAAATTATTTCCCATTGAATACTGTGATTAGAGAGTGGTGTGAATTAAATCCGATAGGTAGTGCTGTTATTTTGCAATTTGGATTTATTTACATTCTGACTTTTATAAAGTGAAAGGTTAAATTTTGTTAAATTGCTAATGTTCAGTTTTTAAGGTTTTATGAAACCTTCAATTGTTGTCATTTAATCTGTATGTATACTCAGATCTAGCAATAGCGAAGCATTGCCGAGTCTGTTAGAATTGCGCGCTTATTGAGAATATTATATTATTATTTATTGAAATAACGTATTAAAGTTTAATTAAAAAACGTACATTGTGCAAATTTGTAAGGTGCATTATTGAAGTGAGTATTTTACATGATTTTTCATGAATTTTAATGACGTATACACGTGCATTCAATAACAATCAACTTAACTTACAAATTTAAATTGTCAGTTCTCATTTGATTCTATGCAACTTATGAAGTATTGAACGGCTCTTTGAAAATAAAAATTTAAGTTTGTAAAATAAATTATAACATTTATAAAATTAAAATATAAGTTACTAAAAATATAGTTTAAAGTATATTTAAAAAATTGAATTTATAATGTTTTAGCTGATTAATTTTATAATAAGTTTTCTAAAATTATTTTTAATTTACAATTATCTAAAATTTGGTAAAATAGATGTTAAAATAAAGAATGAGAAAAATGATAAAAATTTCTACTAAAATTTTAACTACATTGCTTTTTTACAGTGCTTTAATTTTTTTATTAATCGATTAATTAAGCTGTTACATGGTTATGAAACATCAAAATTATTAAATAAAAATTTTAAAAAAATATGTAGGAGGTACTTTTTTAGAATGATGTTAAGTGAAAATTAGTAGTAATGTGGATGAAAATTTATTAATTACACTAATTATTAATTTTACGACGTTTCGATTTTTTAATTCAATTTTCATCGGACATCTCAATATTTGGTGAAAATAAATATTAACCATACTATACATAAATAATCAATAAACCCATTACAATAATACAACAATCACAAACTGATAATATCATACTAATAGTCATTTTATTGAAATTTAGAACACATTCCTACTAATTTTAACTTAATTAAGTTACTTATATTTATGTGTGTGCATTTATTACAGAATAATGCCGCGTCAGGACAACGTCTGTCGGGCCCGCTAGTATATTTATATAACCTATGCCACTCCAAGTAAGGTAAGGATTCCAACACGGGATCATCTGTCTAAGTCTGATCAACCGTTGAGCTGCTTCGATGAAAAAACTTACACGCTAAATACATTAACTACTTTTTGGGTGAAAAACATTTCAAGAACTAATGCAATTTTATTGATCTCATTAACATAAAAGAAAATATACGCAGATCACACTAATAAATGACTTTTCATAAATAAAAGACGTGACAATTTAAAAGATTGATTATGTAAATTACGCCTTATGTACTTGAAAAGTTATTTGATTTATAGGTGTTAATAATAATGGTCAACAATCATTTAAAATTCGATAATGATAGTAGAGAAATTTCATCTAAATTATTTTTCATTTCAATTTTACTAAAACTGAAACAATTATTATTTATATCCAAATAACAGTGATATCCGAGATCGAGAGTGTACCTGATGCGTGCAAAGGTTAGCCTTCAACTTATTAATACACCGTTTGAATTTTGAAAATCGAACGATCGTTTGCAAAGATATTAGAGGAACACCCCACTGCACCTCCCAAAACAGCGCCCCAGGGGCAACCCGTTTGTTACCAGTCGACAGTGATGATCGGTCTAGACTCGCAGAGGTGCTCGTATCACTTAACCACTTTGGCTTAACACGCAGTCCCCATGGGACCCGTTACTAATGGGCCCACGTGCGCATTATTATAAAACGGAATTTTTTTAAATTTAATTAATGTTATTTTATTTAACGTAAATTCAATACTATTATTTTTATAATTCATTATAATCATTCAGTTCAAACCCAGGTCACAAACTGTTAAGAAGCTCACAGTTCACAGTTTATCTATTCATTAAATTTCTGTTTCAATGGAAAATGTCAACTACTATATAAATACATATATAACGTATGACACTCCCGGTAACGTAAGGATTCCAACGCGGGATCATACATCTAAATCGGTTCGGTCGTTGAGCTGCTACGGTAAAACAAATATACATACACACGTACACCCTTAATACATTATACCCCTGTTTGGGCAGCCGTGTAAACACAAAAATTTTTAAATTATAAAATAATTGCGTATTATTTTATACGCCCTTTTTTATACACGCCTGATGATGGGGTAAGTGCCGAAAGCGCTCTAGTTACTTTCCCAGCTGTAGCTCTATTTGCTTCTGCATAACTACTAAAAAAAGGTAAATAATGGCGCGATTGTCCAACATTTTATGAATTAGGGCTTTGTAAATTTCACATTTCAAGTCGAAAGAACACAATTACTATTTTCCTTTCTGTTTTACTTAGTTTCATTAGTAATCATACAAAAATGTACAGTATATATATTTTTAATACCTAATTTTTAGATCTTTATTTAACATCATACGATTTCTTTTTCGCATTAAAAGTTTTTTCCTTGAACCAGGAAAATGCTTTTGATTAAATATTACTTCGTTTAATTTGTTGAAAAGTTTATTTAATTTGATTTGACAAATTAAATAAACTTTTTACTTCAGTATTCCCAATCTTCACATTTAATCAAGAAAGTTTCTTTTTCTTACTCTATTTATTTTCGGACTGAATTTCTTTTATTGGAATAAGTTCTGCTTCATATAACGTCTTCTAACTGACTAAAAGGTTTCTGCCAAAAAAAATGTCATCGACCAATCCTCAGTACCTATTTTACTTCTACTTCGCCTCAAATTATTCTTTAAACGCCACGACTACGGGTAGATCCTTGTATAGATTTCTACAGGAATTGGGGGATGGTACGCCTCTAGTTCGTTTTTAAGGGCAACGGGAGCCCAAGTGCTCTCCAACCACGTCAATTTGAACTAATATTTGTTTCCATACCGCCTGGTAACCGATGAACTGTGCGTCTGCGGTAAGGTCAAGTCGAACGAACACATGATGTTCAACCGCCCAGCTCTTGGATGAGCCAGAACTCAGGCCACCCTGGAACTTAGAGGTTCCAGGGAACCTCAAAGGGAAAAATTGGTCACTCATAAGTCAGTGTGGCGTGAGCCGCATTGTCGGAGCAGCTAATTGCTGTCCTTGACACATCGTGGCTTATGCCGACGATGGGCTGCTGCTGGTTGAGGGTAATTCGCGTGCTGAGATCGAGCTTAGAGCGGCACAGGCATGTAGGGTTTTGCGATTGTGGAGTCTTCAGCATAAGATGGTTTTCAGTGCGGAGAAAACCACTATGATGTTTCTGAAGGGCCGTTTAGCTGCAACTCGCCATCCGCGGGTTGTGATGGACGGTCGTTCAATTAGGTATGTCACCCTTCAAAAGTATCTGGGTGTTATCCTTGATGAGAGGCTTCTCTTCAAGGAGCACCTCCAGTATGTGGCGAAGAAGGCAGTTGATGCTTTCTTCGGAGTCCGAAGAGTGGTCCATCCCGATTGGGGGTTGAATTTCCGTACCATGCGGATTCTTTATAAAGGCGTCTGTGAGGCCATTATGTTGTACGCTGCGCCCGTCTGGGCTCATCGTTTGCGGCACCAATGTTATAGGGACATTCTATTGCGAGCCCAGCGTCTTCTTTTATTAGCGGTTGTCGGTGGTTACAGGACTGTCTCGCGAGAGGCAGTAACTGTGATTGCAGGCATCAAACCAGCGGATATTTCGGCTACGGAACGTAGCCAGCGGTATGTTGCTAAGAAGGCTGGCCTTCTTACTACTGGGCGTATGCGTGAGATCGAAGACCAAGGTTTTGACTCTTGGCAAGATAGGTGGAATGCTTCTGTAACTGGTCGTTATGCGCATGGTATATTCCCCGATGTTAGGGAGTTGCGAGCTATTAGCTGGGTATCCCCCAATCGGCATACCACTCAGTTCCTTTCAGGACATGGTGCTTTTAGGGAGAAATTGGCTAAGTTTAGGTTGGTTGATTCCGGCTTCTGTCCGGACTGTAGGGTCGATGAAACTGTGGACCATGTCCTCTACATATGTCCCCGGTACGAAGCTGAACGTACCAGAGTTAGTAGGGAACTCGAGGGAGTAAACTCAGTTTTGGATCTACGAGTCAACTGGAGGACTCGTAGTGAATGGAAAATAGTTGCTGGCTTCCTTCGCTTCCTCGCCCTGAGCAGGACCGCCGAAGGAATTTAGTAGGTGTTAGGAACCTGGGTGGCTAGGGACCGCCTGGGCAGTTGACTGGCCGAAGGTAGGCGCTTAGGCAGCGTGCCTCGGTTAGAAGTATTTGTGGTATGCATTGAATCAGGCTGTCGGCGGAGTTGCGGCCGTTGTCGGTGGGCCGGACTATTCTTGCCCGGCGGGTGCGGTTGCGCTCCGACGAGGGCGTTTTGAGCTGAAATCACTGTCGGCGGGGCTTCTCTGGGTGCTGCTCAGGCGGTACGTAGGGGAGTCTCGGCGGCAATAGCGAAAGATGGTGAATGTCACGCGGGACTCCGCGATGGCGCTGTGCGGGGGTAGGCGTTAAGTCTCCTCTCCCGGGCAGACCGGAGCGGAGTCAGATAGTAACTCATTTAGAGTATTAAGCGGGGTTCTTAAGGGAACTAGGTCTAAATTTCGATGTACAAACTTTAGTGGGAAGTTTATTATGAGGTTATTAGTGCGGATCTGAGACATTCAGAAAGTGGCTCTTTATAGTAGGATCTAGGCGCGGGGTCTTCTTTCCGCGGTTAGGTTTCCTAGCTTAGTTCTTGAGGGCGACGTGGTAGCTGCAGGTGTCCGTTGTCTTCATTCTGAAGGCATAAACACATAAATCTATCTCGGGGTGAACTTTTACCGATGTAGATGTCCCTCGGAGCATCTGCATCGGTGGCATCTCAGCGGGGCCTAGACTGAAAGCTGTGTGGCACAATCAGTTTGAGGGCGAGAAGAAGTCCTCCGTT
Source organism: Lycorma delicatula (assembly GCF_047948215.1). Taxonomy (NCBI): domain Eukaryota; kingdom Metazoa; phylum Arthropoda; class Insecta; order Hemiptera; family Fulgoridae; genus Lycorma; species Lycorma delicatula. The sequence continues at coordinate 14,990,337 of NC_134460.1, read as the reverse complement.
AAAGCCACTGCTGGCTAGGAACGGAGGGGGTGGTGTAGCGACCGGACACGCTACGAGGTGGGTTCTTCTTCCCTCGGGGGGGGAATCGAGATGTCCTTGACACAATACTTTTATTTAGTAACAAGTCATATATTTTAGTATGTAGAAGGGGTAACGCCTACCCATTTTAGTAGTATATGACTAGTGAGCGTTGGGACACGCAAGCGACTGGTGTAGGGCACCACCCTTATTCCGCTCACTAAGTTAGGTAAACTGTAGGAGCTGATTTAGGATATTGGTCGCTAAACCGTGTTGAGGCACAGTACCCGTTTGCGGCACGGACATTCGTTCTTATGCTCTTGGGCGACGGAATGGAATGGTGGTGGGAGAAACGCCAGACAAACCAATGTGTTATCAAATGTTATCGATCAAATTTTATTATACGGAAAAATAAAAGCGGTATTCTCTTTAACTTTCAGTACCTGAACGCTTACATCATATTTTTTTAACACAAGTATCATTTATTTCCTTTATTATGTTAAGTTCTTTTCAAACAACTTATCTATTATTTCCAACTTTTAATTTTTTTGTTAAACGTTTCACCTGCCATGTTAGCAGCAGCTCCTGCTAACTGCTTGTAAAATTCTATAAACTATTATCAAAATTCCTTTGATATAATTAAAAATAGATCTCGATTAAGAAAATATGATGATGTTTTATATAATTTCGATTTCCATCATACACGATACAATTTCCGTAAAAAAAATTAATTTCTGTTTTTTTTTTTGTACCTGGTTGTACATAACACACATTTAATTAGTTTATTTACGAAATAGATTAAATAAAACAAAATTTCGCACCGTATTGCAGAATGAACTTTTTTTTACACGGAGTTATCTTATTAAAAATATAATATTACGATTTCATAATACTATAGATATCGTACAATCCAGGGAAAAGATATGTATGTATAACGTCAATAATAATCAACATACAGCGCAGATGATCAATAAATACATTAGGAAGAATATAAGTAAAAAATGCGTGCAATTATTTTTTCTTCTTTTCGATAATTTTTTTCTCTTTTTTTCATCTGACCTCTTATTTTAACTTCCACCTTCACTCTGTGAATAACTGCTTTGTAATGGAGGCACTAATTAGACTTTCCCAGCTACGAGGCGGCAGCAGGAAATTTAATAAATATAGTGAAACCAACCGCTTGGCTGCGGTACAACTACTGTAAAATGGTGGTACGCGAGTATCACTATAAACATCAACAAATTATTATTCCAACATTATCCTTACTTTAACCAAAACTTTTGCCGCAACTCCCTAACAGTTATTTTATAATTCGTATATATATATACAGCCTACGTATGAACCCCTTTAAAAGGTATTTTATATAACATTTTAAAGGAATTTATTATTTGGTTACAACAAAAATCATTTAATATTATATATAAAACCGAATGTTTGTCTGTTTGTTCTCACACCACGCGAGAACCAACCGACCGATCGCTTTCAAATTTGCAGCCTACATCTGTTATCACAGGGAAGGTTTTAAACCATAGACCGAGGCCCTAGCCCTATCAAGGGTGAAGCTGTGAATTAAAGATATCCATTAAAGAAAAAAAATTCATTATTGTATTTCTGCCACCACGGCTAAGAAATAAGTATTGAATATTTCGTCGTCAAAGGTGTGTGTGTACTTTAGTTACCGTTGTTACTGCTATGTTACTATTTCAGGTTTCTACAAGGCCTGAATACTTTTATTGCTATTTATCAATATTATTTTCACAACCATAAGGGTAACGAACGCTGCGGGAAACCAGGAGGTGAAGCTCTCTGGGTAGACGGGAATGGCGACTGAAGAAAGCTCTGCGGTCCAGGAATAGCCGCGGTGACCCCGGAGAGCCCCTGTATCGACTCCGGAGTTCGCCTGGTCTTACGTTTATGTTTTGGTCGAATTAGAGTAGTTATCCGTAACAAGCTTTTATAATATTTAACCACATTAACTGGAATGCTTTTAATTTCCTTATTAAATGCGCTTTGGCTAGTATAATGTAAATGTTTGCTTTTACACTCCGTATTATTGGCTTTTCTTTTATTGTTTAATTAATAAAATTAAAAAACTTAACTGATATTTAAACACATCAAAATTATTACTTTTTTTAATGAAAGAACGGGTATCAACAGCTAAGAACGGTGAAAATTGGTAACGTACGAAAAGATGCCATGCTTGACCGGATTCTAATCAAGGAACTTCACACGAAACGCCAGAACGCAACCTACTCATCCACGGAGGTAATCTAAAATGATTACTCATGAGGAAATCATCGTACAAAAACGGATACCTTGTTTATAAACACAAATACCTTTTCTATGATTATAATTTAATATATTTTAAATGCTTCTTTTTTATTTAATCGTTTTTTTTTTTAGGTACTGATTAAAAGAATATATTATAACATGTTGTAAATGTTGATTCCACCGTAGAACAAAGATTGTTTTGATGAAAACTATTAATCAATAATTTCCAGAACGACACTGTACCTAATGGATTCATATATTACGTGGTTTTAAAAAAAATCTTATGTGGAAATCACATGACTTCCTTATACGCCTACTAAGTTACATATACACTTTACTTACACTTATACTTTATTTAAACTTTTTTTCATTTGAAAGTGAAATACGATCCTCAAATTCTTTAACAGAGAACTGCACCACACTGCATTGTGGTGGAAATGCAATGTGATGACACACTGCATTGTGCCACCACAATGTGATGCACTGTGGTGGACACCACATTGAATCGCATTTTTTGTGGTGTCCGTATCAGCAGTTTACAAATTAATTTTTTTCACGTCGTTCAAGTAGTTATGTGGTGTAAGTGAGAACGTGTCGGATGCGTAACCATGTATACATGGTTATGTTCGAATCCGACTTGATAAACAAAGATATTTTTTAACTTTTTTTTAATTTAAATATATTGATTTATTAGTTATTATTAACCTCTGAATGTAAAAACGTTTGAATTAAAATGAAAAGTACATAAAAATTTGTTTCTCTAATAACTTGTGATTTTTTTCATATTTTTTTGTTACTATTGAATTATTATTTATTGTTAAGACCTTTTTTACAATCGGAGGTTAATAACTATTAATAAATCAATATAATTAAATTTAAAAAAATATATATATATTATTTAAAATTATTTGAAATCGGATTTGAACACAACGGTTCAAATCCGACTTCATATACAGAAAAAATACACAAAATTATAATTGGTTATAACTACAACCACGGAAAATAAGTACCACTTATGTTACATCGTTGAAAAGCTACCAACGAGGGCTTATTATTGCAGATAAGAAAAAGTTCAAATTCGAAGTGTTTCAAAGTTTAAAACGCGCTTTATTTAGAGGTCTGAGTGTATACACATTTTTGGCTCAGTCGATTGCAATCAATACAGAAGGTGCACAACTAGATGTTACAACAGTCCTGAATATAAAATCTCAACATTCTACGACTAACCTTTTTGAGATACGAGATACATACGTACGTACAGATGTCAAGCCGAAACTAGTCAAAATGGATTCAGGGATAAACAAAATGGATATCTTCGTTGAAATCTGAAAACCGAAATTTTTCGCGATTACAGTACTATCTTTACTTCGTAAAAAAAGTAAAAACAATAAAGCAACTGTGTTATTTTCATTTTCTAATGCTAATAATCATTAATTTAAAATAAACATTTAACTAATTGTAAATAAATCTCGATCAAAAATCTGATATATTCTGTGGATTTTAACATAAAAAAGGTTAATTCTAAATATTCCATAGAGTATTGTAAACTATAACTGAATATTATAATGTATGATTGTTCATTTATTTCGCATTAAGAAATTATAAATAAGATACGTTAAGGATAAGATTGTTTTTGACAACAGTAAACAACGGGATGAAGAAAGACACATTTTCGTAGATATCAATTTGAGAAAAAACCGAATTCTATAGATATATTCGTTATTACTATCAACGGTTGACGTATATATCTGAATTTCTAAGTATGATTTCCCGAATGTCTCCATGAATTTTTTGAGTGGAGCGTTAAGTTTTGCAATACGTCTACGAAGCACAGCATTAATGTAAGCTTACGCTACCCCTTACTGGTTCTAACCGGTACGAGAAAATTACGAAGTTATTGAGATTTTTTGAAGGTTTAATTTTTTTTAATTATTAGTATTCTGACCGGTACGATATTATTCCCTACTTTTTTCTATTCTTCGGCAATTTCGCATTTTTCAACGTTATTTATGCATGCACGGTTATATTTTCATTCATTTCATTCTTCCTGCACAAACATATTTTACTAACTTTTTTTGTCTTTTTGTCTGGTTAACCAGTCATTTGACTGGTTTGATGCAGCTCTCCAAGATTCCCTATCTAGTGCTACTCGTTTCATTTCAGTATACCCTCTACATCCTACATCCCTAACAATTTGTTTTACATATTCCAAACGTGGCCTGCCAACACAATTTTTTCCGTCTACCTGTCCTTCCAATATTAAAGCGACTATTCCAGGATGCCTTAGTATGTGGCCTATAAGTCTGTCTCTTCTTTTAACTACATTTTTCCAAACGCTTCTTTGTTCATCTATTTGCCGCAATACCTCTTCATTTGTCACTTTATCCACCCATCTGATTTTTAACATTCTCCTATAGCACCGCATTTCAAAAGCTTCTAATCTTTTCCTCTCAGATACTCCGATCGTCCAAGTTTCACTTCCATATAAACCGACACTCCAAACATATGTTAAGTTAAGTTTAGTAACTTAACTTAACTCTAAATATATTCAAAGCCAACCGATGTACCGAAGAGATGACCTCTTCGGTACATAATACCCAAAAATTATCACTCCTTTCCTTTCTTTCCAAACCTCTTCATTTTGTACTTTACTACATAATTTTAAACATCAATCTGTAATAACACATTTTAAAAACCTCTCATTTTTTCACCACACCCATACATTTGTAAGAATGTTTTTGTAATTATTGGCTCCATATTAGGTACTAATAAACTTATTTTAATATAACTTTTTTTATATCATTTATGCCGGTTTGCTATCAATACGTATTTAATTTCGTCCATCCTTCGAAAATTTTCACAAGTGATAAGTGACGTGACAAAATGGAGGTCGACCACGCCCAGTTCAATAGGGCGACTGTAAGTACGTCAAAAATGAGCCCGCCCCCGAACCTTGTGACATCACAAGATGGTGAACGAGCACGCCCACTTGCGGCCCCACAATGGTAGGCCGTCTTGGATAACGTTATTTGAGACGACAGTACTCCTATGAATTTTACCTCCCCCCCATACTCACTACTTAAACAAATAAATTATACAAGTACCTGAAGGATGATTCTGGTGATTGTAGGCGCTGCATCGGGAGGTTTTGCCTGCGACAAGGGTCGCGGACCGACCTGCTGATTATTTGCAGATCGGGAGGTGTGAAGATTTAGACGTACCTCGAGCGTAATCCTAGTGGTTGTGTCCGCTGCACCGGCTGGCGGTGTTTGCGTGCGTGCGTGCGTCGACGGAGCAGCAGCGCAGAATGTTGACGGTGCGAGTTGTGGCGCGCAAGTTGGAGGAAGAGCCGGCGAACATAGTCTGATATGCGGCGTTGCGCGGGAAAAGCGCTACGCCCTATCAACCAATTCCCGTCGCTCAGATTGCCGGCGCATGCGCAGGCAGAGGAGGGGAAACGACGGATGACAATCTTATCTGTTACAAGAAGTGAACATGTTTATCCTGTTCGACGGGACGTGATAACAAAGTAGATTTAATTGCGTATTTATCGTTACGCCTACACACACTTTGGGCTGGATGCGTGTGGTTGATAATTCGAAGGAAAGAGGATGTGATAACAGGGTTAGAGATAATTGGCGAACTGATAAATAATATTATTTTACGTTTGACTACTACTGAATAATAATTATTGGTTTGCCTAAGATTGCATGCGTGTTGCAAAGCAGCGCGCGAGACGATGTTACAAGTGCATGTGTTGGTGAGAGACTGGCGCGGTTAGGTGATGAACGCAAACTAATCTTACCTTCCACAAATTTTGTTATCGAAGCAGACTGTTTTGCTACATTATATAAAGCCTTCACAACACTGAATCATTACTTTACCAATCATTACATTGAACAGTGAACACTGCGTTGTCGTAAATAATTAATTAATTACGGTATAATTAAATGACTCACAAATAAAAAAAGACAATATTAAAAAAAATGATATAAATAACAAATCACTTCTTATATCACCACCTGCAACAAACAAAGAAAAGAAAATTACCATTTTTGAAAAAAAAGTTACTTTACGTAAACGATATATTTTAATTTTTTTTAGACATCACCATTCAAAAAAATGGCTAACCGGTAGTTATCAATGCAATAAACAATAATGTCGTCCGTCTTCGATGGACAGGTCCCATCGAATACGGACTTTGATGAACTAGACCTTCATTCAACCCTTCTGCGGTACCAGAAGAATATGCTGGAATGTTTGAAAGAAAGCAGGCATTTTGACGAAACCATAAAATGGTAACTACAAAAATGATTTATTTTAAATTACTATTCTTTTTGTGTATGCTGATATTTTAACAATTTCTTTTTCAGCTATAATGAAAAAATGTCAATTTATATTTGCAAATGTACTAATATTAGTATTTTTCTACAAGTACGTTGCTGCAACCGTTGAACTGATGAAGCTGACACGTCTGGAAGACGGTGTAGACGACATTAACGAATATATATATGCATAATAAAACTAGAACGGTGATAAATTTGGATTACAACATTGACGTCGGCAAAGTTATGGATAGAATCGGTGGAAAAAATCGTAGACACCAACAAAGTTCATCAACAACGGCAGCGAGTGGGTAATGCACAAAATCATTTACACTGATTTAAATATTGATCGTTATCGACCTCTACACGTGCCTCTAGCACATTCATACAAACACCGAAAAAACGCAAGACGAAAGGCAATAATTAATGGAAAGAATCCGCATGATCAAAAATGTATCCTCTGGTTCATATTAGCATACCTACACAATCAAACCGTACGTCACCAACATCAGGTTTGGCATGCAAGGTATGAACATGAAATTAACATAACCGGGATATTATATACAGTAAAGGTAAAAGACATTTATTACTTCGAAGTGTTAATCCCACAATAAGCATCAATGTCTATGGTTATGAGGAAGATAACGATCATGTGTACCCAGTTCGTGTTACCGAAAACCGCGATCGTACTCACTGCATACACCAATTGCTGCTTGCAGGGGAGGCGAGATAAATTCCATTATTGTTTTATAAATACTAAAGACGTAAAAAACGGGTTATCCCGTCTCCTTTCGGGTCTCACAAAGGCTCATTGCTGCAGTCAATACCGTCCGTACTGCTTGCACCGCTTCAGTTCATCGGATACACTTGTTGGCAAACAAAATTTAGACAAAAATTTGTTGAAATTGTAGCGACACGGTAAAACGATAAATGAATTGCTTTTGCGGTGGATAAATTCCTCGGTCACGCCGATAGATTGCACATGATTACCGAAAAACCGATGGTGATGACACCCGAAGACACTGAAACATTTAACAGGGCTACCGAGTGTTTTCTGTCATTTTGGGTTTAATGACGATCGAGTACGTCATCACTCGCATACCTTCACGGTTTTTTTGGTAACAAGTTAATATAAACTGTAAGCGCATCGAGCATATTCCAGTATTTTTTCATAACTCCGCGGATACGATAGCCACCACATAGTTCAAGCTTTGAATAAATACAAGAACGATGCAAAAATAAACTGCATCGCCAACAAATCCGAACGATTACAGTCACTGTCCATCGGTTAGTTGCGGTTCTTGGACTCTACAGATTCTTTCATAACTTGAAAAACTTGTAGATAATCTGGCAAAAGACTTTCTGGATAATGACGCCGTATTTAAAATACTTTTTTTAGGGCGAAAAACGGTTGGATGTTATCAAAGTAATTAAGGTTGTTACATAAAATTAAAACTTAAAACTACTATCACAGGAAACAAAATCCGGAATGGGTGTAAAAGGCCCATTCTCGGATAACAAAAACACTAACATGTAACTTAAAACTACGTTAAAAACTATCATATTAAAAATAAATAAAACTTAAAACTAAAAAAGGACATAAAACTTAAAACTATTATGTTTGAAGTCTTACAACTAATATCACAAAAATCTTACAACTAATATCACAGACGAATTTAAAAAACAAAAAAAAAATGAATATATATATATACATAAAAAAAAATTCCGATAGGGAGTGTAAAAGGAAGTAGTTCTCTGTCGATTGCGGATAGGACACACGAGGGTCACACACGACTACCTGTTTACAAGAGTACCTCTATGCGCACGATGCAACTGCCGTGTAACTGTGCGCCACATACTCGTGAACTGCATATGTTATGCGGCATTGCGTCGTAAATTTAAACTACCCAGAAACATCCATGGTATCTTGTGTAATGATAAAGAGGTTTTAAACCGGATGATTCTGTTTTTGCGTAGTATAGGGTTAATACAAAAAATTTAATTACTCTAGTCCTATGTATTGTTTTTGTTATCCGAGTAGCGAGCCTTTTAAAATATTTTGCTTCCCGCTATCCGAGAAAAGGGATTGTTTAATCCGTAAAGGCGTCTATCCCCATGAATACATAACCGATGTACGCAAGTTTTTCGAAACCCATTTTCCATCACAGTCGGCATTCTATAGTACGCTAAGACAGAACATTACAGATGAAGAGTACGCCTATGCTCAAAATATGTGGAAAACGTTTGACTGCAAGACGTTAGGCGATTACCACGATATTTACCTTCTTAGCGATATATTACTGTTGGCAGACATCTGAGAATTTTCGAAGAACGTCTATGCATACTACAGTTTTCACCCGTCACTTTTTTCTACCCCCCCACCATACTTTGTCAGGAATGCCATGTTAAAATTTACCCGCCAAAAACTCGAACTGCTGACTGATATCGATATGCATCTGTTTGTTGCAAAAGGCACAAGAGGTGATTTGGCGATGATTTAAAGTAGGTACCCAAAGGCGAAAAAAACCAATTATTCCAGACTAGTATAGCCCATCAAACCCCACCTTCTGGGTCCAATACCTTGATTGCAATAATTTATATAGGACAGCCATGGTTCAGCCCTTTCGCCATACGAATTTCAGGTGGTGAATGAAGAGGAGATTGACAGTCTCGATATTAACACTTTAGACGTTTGTGGTGAAAAAGGTTAAATCATGGAAGTAAATCTTGAGTATCCAAAAAAATTACACGATCGTCACAAGGACTATCCGCTTGCACCCGAATGTTCAATATCAAAAAGACATGCTATCTCCTTATTTGAAAAATATACAGGTGTGCAGTGAAAAAACTGACAACATTGTATGACAAAAACGTTACGTATTACATTACAGGAACCTTAAGTAGTACACCCGACTTGAATTCAGAGTGAAAAAATTCAGTTTTGGAATTCTCCCGGTCGCCTTGGCTAAACCCTTAGATCGAATTCAATACTGAAAAACGTGCACAAGCAAGAGACAGTTCTGAAAAGAACTTTTCTAAGTTGATGAATAACGCGTCCTTTTTCGAAGGACGCAAGTCCTTAGAAAACGTACGAAACAGAATAGACTTCCAACTGGTTACTAACGAACGTAAACTGGATAAGTTGATTGCAAAACCAAGAGTTAAGGCTTGCTATGTTTATAACACTGAGGTCGTCGGGGTAAGTTTGAAGAAAACGGAAATATTTCTTAATCGCGCGATGTACGTTGAATTCACCATTCAATTTACTGGACATTAGTAAAATGATTATGTACGAATTCCATTATAATTATTCAAGAGGACTTTTGGAACAGTAATTGAAAGTATAATGATATATGGATTTGAGGCATGAGTTTTGGGTGTGAAAGTATGTAGGAGATCGATGACTACGGGAATGGACTTTTGGTGTAGGTACTTAGGATTTTACTACAAAAAAACAGTGTAAAGTAATTTTTAAATTACGGACGCTATAAAAAAAGTTAAATAAACTAAAAAAGCCGGTTTTTTTAATCTAAAAAGCAGCTTAATCGGTGTAAACAAATACGAGTAGAATATCATATAAAGGGCTATCACACAGGTTGTATAAATTGATACGTCTATGCGTAAAATAGAAGCCCACCGGGCTGATCTATTTCTTAGCTCGTCATCGCAAATCAGCTGATTTCGAGGTCGACCGTTCTACGATTCAAATCCTAGTCAAGGCAGTTAATTTTATACGGAATTGAATACTAGATCGTGGACACCGGTATTCTTAGGTGATCGGGTTTCAATTAACCACACATTTCAGGAAAGGTCGACCTGACACTGTACAAGACTAAATTTCATTTACATTCATATATATCATCCTCTGAGGGTAATATTTTACGATGGTGCTAAAGGCTAAACAGAAAAAGAGAGGCGTAAAAAAGGACGGCCACGAACGAGATGGTAGTAGATTGAGGTCTGTTTGAAGATGATTAGAACGATTAAAAAAAATCAAGGAGGCTACAAAGCGATAATCATACGTGCAGTTACGTTACACAAAAATCTACTCTTTCGCTAGAGTAAGTTATGTATATACCGTAGATTATTTTGAAGTAAAATTTAAAACGTAATTCGAGTAATTTTATTGATATAATTATCTTAATTACATTAAAGTATACATTTAAATCGTCTTTTCTCCGTTCTCTCTTTTATAAGCCTTCTTACCTACTTAAAATTTGCAAACGCGATACTATGATAATTTTATACTCACTATTATTTACCCGAAAAAATGTACAACGAATAAATTAACTATGGATTATTATGTCACTAAATATGAGTCTTGTTGATTCGTATAAGCGGATCAAATCAGATATTATTATTACTATAATAACTAGATTAATAATCTTTTTAAATTCATAAAGCGTATTAATTTGTTTATAATCACGATCGGAGGAGGAATTATAGTGTCTCTGATTTTCATGCACGATTTCGGGTTCGTATCCGGAAGGAAATCCGATCATAAAATCACTCCCGGATGGAAAAATGAAAACGTTTTAAATCATCGGAATTTATGCGATATTTGTAGTATTTAAATATCAATTATTAAATTACGAGTATCATTTTAAAAAGAAAGCGAGGGGATAACATATATTCACGGAACGAGAATTCTGCAGTATATTAAGTAAAAAAGAAAATATACAAAGAAATAAAGAGTAAATTGAACGACAAAATAAACTGCCGTCGTTGCAATGAAGACTAGGCGGTTGAAATTTTCTTTGTACGTGACAAGAATGATGTCAAAAGGAACCGGATTTTCAAAGACAGTAGAAAAATTATACACAACAAGGAGCATGAATACCGGTATACCAAGAATAATGGGATAAGACGACGCGTTAAGACATCCTAAGGATTGTAAACACAATTTTTCGGACGCTAAATAAATTCTACGAAAAATAATACGATCAAACCACCGGTCGGTACACCTATACCGAATGGATTGTAGAAATGTCTGAGATAAAGGTAAATTTTCGATTCACAACGATTAAAAGTTATCAATTACTACGGTAAGCGATTTTATTTTTAAATTATTAAATATTAAATGGCAGTTTCAAATTAAACTTTTACCGAAGAATTTTCACGGCAAATTATCTGTTCCTTGATTACCGGTATCTCTATTATTAATTGAGCCGCCATAAAATATTACGAAACTATTTAAGGATGTGTTCGAATATAAATCGGTCAACATCGCGTTTATACGTTCATTTGTGTGGTATCGTGTTATCGTTTTTTATAAACTTTTTGTATCAGTAAAACTGAAATACGTTCAAATCTTGGTTTTTGTGTTACCTGTAAAATTTGGATATTTTGTTTTACCAAGATGTTTGTACTTACCGTTCGTGTATATTGTTACTACGAGATGATTTATAAAATTTGATTTTTTTAAATTGTGCGCAGACTGTATGTTTTATCGTATCGGGAGAATACACATCCGATATAAAAACATTTTTTGTACAAGTGTCTCACAGAAACTGAAAATCCTGAAATACAGATATTTATAATATAAAAACCGGAAAAGAGTTCCATAATTCGAGTACGCCAGGAAAGTTAAACTCTAGCTTCGTCCTCGACAGACTAAGTGGAAATTAAAGTATATAAGCGTGCAAGTAAAGAACTAAAATACTGCTCTACCTTTCAGTAAAATTTTCGGGTACGCGACTGATTGTGACTGTACCATCTCACCCTCTTATTAAAATTAAATGGCATCAACGATCGATTTGTAAGTATCTCAAGATATCAAGCGAAACAGAAAATATGATGTAAAACCAAATGACTTCTTTGTACGCCTATTAAATTACATATACACTTTTTTTTTAAATGAAAAGTACATAAAATTTTATTTCATTAATAACTTCTGTTAATTTCTCAAACAATTTTTTTCATTATAGAATTATTGTTTATCGTAAAAACGTTTTTATAATCAGAGGTTAAGAATAATAAATAAATCTAAATTAAATTAAAGAAAAGTTAAAAACAAAAATATTAAGTCTGATTCGAACCGATATACCTTCCCCTTGTAAGATCCAAACATTTCAATAATTAAAATTTTATTTGGCTAAAACTCTAGAACTAATGGAAATAAGTATCACTGATATATTGTTGAAAAGCTGTTAATGAGGGCTTATTACTGCGATTAAGAAAAAGTCGAAAATCCAAAGAAATTTGGATTTTGGGCTTTTTTGGACACTTTTGGTACAATCGATTGCAATCAAAAGGGGAGGTGCACAACTAAATGTTACAACAGACCTAAATCCAAAATTTCAACATCCTACGGCTAATCGTTTTTGAATTATGTGAGATACATACGTCACGCCGAAACTAGTCAAAATGGATTCAAGGATGTTCAAAATGGATATTTTCGTTGAAATCTGAAAACGGACATTTTTCGCAATCACAATACTTTACTTCGTACAAGGAAGTAAAAAGGCAAAAATTATATTTATCATCCAAATACCCATCACCGAATGAAATCTTCAAAATACATAGCCTAACTCGTGCGCTAACGTAATGGAATCATACGATTACTAAAAGTATGTCTGAGTTCAGAGACGAAAAATGGAGAATGAAAGATTTTTGCATCCACCTCTTTTGGAGAGGGAAGTTGAATAAGACCAAACACCATCAGACAGTGTCTTAGCTACCTAAAGAGCTATAAATTAAGTGAAAAATTTTACCTACTCTTAAAGAACATTTTGAAATACGAGACCAGCAAAGTCTCGTATCTCAAAATCTAAAGAAAAAGTTTCAATTTTTGTTTTAAAAATAGATTTAATATTTTTTTTAAACTTCACATTATTTTACAATTATTTAATATTATATTTAATTGAAAGTAAGATATACCTACAAAAAAGTGGCCAGTATGAAAATAGCTGATCTTAAGAAACGCAATGATAAATAAAAAATACATCTTGATAAAAGAATGAAAACAAACAATGTCAAGAGATTACTAATAACCAGAAACTAAACTACGGGAAGTGAAAATGTGTTATTAATTACCATAAGCTTTCCAAATAATTTCTTGACTTCTTGTACGAAATATATTATACATCGGAATATCATACTATCGTAACGCCGTAAGAAACTATTAAAAGCAATGATGCTGGCAAAACAAAACTTAAATCGTCAATGCCAACTATGTAATATTTTTTAAATCTTCTACGTCGTTTGAAAAACTTAAACTGGACCGACAGAAAAAATTTCTGTATAAAATAAAAAAGAATCATCGATTAGACTTAAACATACGTAGCAAAAATAATATATAGGTAAAAAAAACGCACAAGTCAATTTTTCACATCTATCTCCCTGGAGACATAGCAGCATTCCCTCGATATTTCTCCAACTCAGATTCAATTTACTCGTAAAAAATAAAAATGTAATACAATCAATCTGTCTAACACAAAAATAAGAAGTCAAATTTAATAAATTTAGTTTAAACTGTTTTCCTTTTACGTAAAACAATATATACGAGTATACAAGTATGTACATAAATATATACATTTATTATATTATATATATATATATATATAACTTTTAGCCAACTTTAAAAAGCAGGATGCATAAGACATTTTCACGGCATTTCTTTCTCTATTTTTCCTTAAACCATCATTTCTTTCTTGGTAACTTTCTTTTAAACATCGCTGTCTGATTTAAGCAGCGCGTTTCGTAGGCCTAACAATAATTTAATTATATATATATATATATATATATATATATATATATATATATATATATATAAAGTACTAGATACTACTAAAAATTGTGAAATAAAAAATTTAAAAAACAAAAATATAATCCAACTCCAACAAATAATACTACTAAAAAGTTATAAACAATTATATTTTTATTTATTAATACTAAAGTAAAAGTATTTACAACAAATAAAAATGTTTGAAGTCGGTGCCAGCCTACATGTTAAACAAAGTTACCAAAAGTTAGTACCTCAACCGACCGGTAGGCGGCTAAGCGGGATTTCCACATGTAATGCGGGATCTCAAGAACATATAAAAGAGAGCATCTCACCATTAAACCTCATTTTCAGTATCGCATTTTATTCTGATATTATATTTTTTGTAGATCTCATTTTATTGTAGTAAAACTTCTATTATCAATTTTTCATTGTTTGAAGTAGAATTTGCATTATACAAATTAAAGAAATTTGTTTTTTTTTGTTTTTGTTTAACTTGTGTTAAACATTTGTTGTAAATACTTTTATTTTAGGTAATAAAATAAAATATAATTATTTGTCACTTTTTAGTACTATTATTTTTTGAAGTCGGTTTTTACTTTTATTCTTTAAATTATTTCATTATAAAAAAACACATTCAAATATATGTATATACATAATCGTACAACCTCAGAATCTCAAACCGTCTTTTTTTACTAGCAGTATATTTTATTTCCACACACTGGCCACAAAAATAAAAAGGAAGCATTAGATTATCTACCTAAGTTTTATTAATTTTAATCTGAAGCAATTTGAATTTCCATTTTATTAAAAAAAACTAGCGTACACGTCTTTAACCTGGTTGTCCCCACCTCTATTTCAAATATTGATACAAATTCATAAAAATTTTCTTAAGAGATTGGGCTGAGAAAAATACGTATTTCACGTCGTAATAACGATAAATTTAACGAGGGGATTATTGTATTTGAACGCATTTAATAATTTTTGAAATTTGAAACACTACTTTTTTGAGATCCAGAGAATTTTGTGAGTTTGAAATGTAAGAATCACCATTTAAGTCGTACGTACACCAGAAAAAAGATAAATCGGTCCATTAATATTCGAATTTTGAATCTCCCCCATTCTGGGGTCCTGGGCACATACTACGAAATTTTTCATGGCCTACAATCCAACTTGGTTCCACCTTGCGAGTTTCATATAGTTTGGTAGAGCGATTCACATACGTTTCATACGCAGAACCGAATCGTATTCGTTATTATTCTTAAGTAATTTATTAATTTACAACCATCTATTTATCTATTTATCTATTTATTTATCTATTTATCTATTTACAACCATCTATTTTATCCTATTCAGAAAAAAATTATTAGTATGATATACAGACAGATTAAATATTAGGGAAGTTATTCAAATATATCAGCTATACAAGTAACAAGGACAAAAATGATTACATCACAAAACGTTTATACTTAATCGTTAACTTACGTAAACTATCACTTAAAATTAACCATACCAGGTTTGTCCCAAAAATAAGGGTACTGATTTTTTATTAATTTATCTATTGGACTTACCAGAAATTACAAGTTATCTTTTTCAAGAAATGACCATTGGGAAGTTACACAGCGGTTCCAACGTTTCTTTCACTGTTCATAGCATTACAGGAATTCATTTTAAGTGTGTGCAGCTCATCGTTCGCAGTTTTTTTTTATGTTTTCTATCGTCCCGAAACAATGACCTTGCAACTTCAATTTCAACTTAGGCAAGAGTAGAAATCACACGGAGCGAGATCTGGGCTGTAGCAAGGTTATGGAAGTAGGGGAGTGTTCTTATTCCCCAGAAATTCTCGAATTGAAAGTAAAGTATGAGCTGGCGCGTTATCGTAGTGCAACACCCAATCTTATGCATTGTCCTTTCGGACTCGCTGGACCCGTTTTCGAAGTCTTTATTATTTTAAATACCCAACTATTATTATTTTTAACAATATAGGAATGCTATTTGATTAAATTGCACGAACGGAAAAGATAAGATTACAAGTTTTCTTATAACAACTACTTAAATCTAACTCCGTACCTACATCTAATGTATTGCAGCCGGCTACCTAAAATTGGTTCTGTGCGCTTTAATTTTGCTTCCGACGTTTAATATGAATGTTTGGAATTTTCGGACTAACGAACGCGATGTCATTCTACCGGAAACCAGGACATGTCACAACGAACACGCTACACGTCTTTACGAAACCGACGGTGTAGTATTTGGCGGTCAAAAGTCGATACGGATGTCCGTACGTGGCTGAAGTAACTCGTACCTCAGCTTCGTGACTCTCATGCATGTTCTATACATAGCCAAACGTTTCGACGATCAAATGTTACTAGGCGTCACAGAATAGGGTAACAGTCCGAATACAGTAGTAGACTGGAATAATTTCATTAGAAAAATGTGTTTCAACTGTTCTGATCAACACAGGCAAGCTAAAATTGGGGGAAACGATACGGTCATCGAAATCAATCAGACGCTACTCTAAAGGTGTAAAAATCATGCCAGTCGCGTCTACCAAAAACAATGAATTTTGGCGGCATTTTTTTTCTGAAAACGGCCAATGTTGCGTCGTGAAAACTGCTTCAAACCCTCCTGAATGCTACCGAAGACAACGTTAATGACATGAGCATATTTTACTCGGATTCTTGCTTGACCACCGTACCGAATTCATGCGCCGGAAACGGAAAAGTTCCGCCGTTATATTGTGAATCATCGGTACCATTTTGTTGATCCTCAAAGAAATGTTCTCAAACCGTTGACACTAACGGGAGGTCACTCAAATTAAATTCTTCTAAAATGGCTCAAAAAAGTTTTATCTATAGAGCACTGATGGCGGTAAATTTTATAAAAAATATTTTTAAAAATGAAGGATTTTTTCCGAGAATTAAATTTTTGAATTTTTCTACAGATATCGAAGAAAATTGAGCTTTAGAAATATGAACATATTTATTAAGTTATTTAAAATTCCATAGCTTTTAACTGGATCAGATTTTAGGGATGGCAGACATTCAATATTATTTCCGATCGGTTTTTGTGTCATATCTCGAAAATCCGTCGATCTACAGAGCTGATATTCGGTATAAATATTTATCTAAATATAATCCAACCTTCGCCTGATTTTCAACCTTATCGGAGAAGCAGTCGCGATACCCTATTTTTTTGGTTATTTTTTTAATTTTTTATTAATTTACTAAAATAATAATTTTTTGCAACAAAATCGTGCTAAATTATTGAAATAAATAATTATCCCGACAAATAAACGTGTAAATCACAAAAACAACGGGGTTGAATGAGACTCGTACTTATAACATAACTTTTTGTAACTTTAATTTTCAAAATTGAAAATCCAACTGTATCCTAGCATTAATGTAGGTAACATGAGAACTTTTTAAAAAAGGAAGTTCCATCATCAAAGTTAGAAGATAACGATCATCTGCACCCAGTTCGTGTTACCGAAAACCGCTATCGTACTCACTGCATACACCAATTGCTGCTTGCAGGGGAGGCGAGATAAATTCCATTATTGTTTTATAAATACTAAAGACGGTAAAAACGGATTATCCCGTCTCCTTTCGGGTCTCACAAAGGCTCATTGCTGCAGTCAATAGCGTCCGTACTGCTTGCACCGCTTCAGTTCATCGGATCCACTTGTTGGCAAACAAAATTTAGACAAAAATTTGTTGAAATTGTAGCGACACGGTAAAACGATAAATGAATTGCTTTTGCGGTGGATGAATTCCTCGGTCACGCCGATAGATTGCACATGATTACCGAAAAATCGATGGTGATGACACCCGAAGACACTGAAACATTTAACAGGTCTACCGAGTGTTTTCTGTCATTTTGGGTTTAATGACGATCGAGTACGTCATCACTCGCATACCTTCACGGTTTTTTTGGTAACAAGTTAATATAAACTATAAGCGCATCGAGCATATTCCTGTATTTCTTCATAACTCCGCGGATACGATAGCCACCACATAGTTCAAGCTTTGAATAAATACAAGAACGATGCAAAAATAAACTGCATCGCCAACAAATCCGAGCGATTACAGTCACTGTCCATCGGTTAGTTGCGGTTCTTGGACTCTACAGATTCTTTCATAACTCGAAAAAAACTTGTAGATAATCTGGCAAAAGACTTTCTGGATAATGACGCCGTATTTAAAATACTTTTTTTAGGGCGAAAAACGGTAGGACGTTATCAAAGTAATTAAGGTTGTTACATAAAATTAAAACTTAAACTACTATCACAGGAAACAAAATCCGGAATGGGTGTAAAAGGCCCATTCTCGGATAACAAAAACACTAACATGTAACTTAAAACTACGTTAAAAACTATCATATTAAAAAATAAATAAAACTTCAAACTAAAAAAGGACATAAAACGTAAAACTATTATGTTTAAAGTCTTACAACTAATATCACAAAAATCTTACAACTATCACAGACGAATTTAAAAAATGAATATATATATATATATATATATATAAAAAAATTTCGATAGGGAGTGTAAAAGGAAGTAGTTCTCTGTCGATTGCGGATAGGACACACGAGTACCTGTTTACAAGAGGACAAGTACCTTTATGCGCACGATACAACTGCCGCGTAACTGTGCGCCACATACTCGTGGACTGCATATGTTATGCGGCATTGCGTCGTAAATTTAAACTAACCAGAAACATCCGTGGTATCTTGTGTAATGATAGAGGTTTTAAACTGGGTGTTTCTGTTTTTGCGTAGTATATGGTTAATACAAAAAATTTAATTACTCTAGTCCTATGTATTGTTTTTGCTATCCGAGTAGCGAGCCTTTTAAAATACTTTGCTTCCCGCTATCCGAGAAAAGGGATTGTTTAATCCGTAAAGGCGTCTATCCCCATGAATACATAACCGATGTACGCAAGTTTTTCGAAACCCATTTTCCATCACAGTCGGCATTCTATAGTACGCTAAGAGAGAACATTACAGATGAAGAGTACGCCTATGCTCAAAATATGTGGAAAACGTTTGACTGCAAGAGGTTAGGCGATTACCACGATATTTACCTTCTTAGCGATGTATTACTGTTGGCAGACATCTGAGAATTTTCGAAGAACGTCTATGCATACTACAGTTTTCACCCGTCACTTTTTTCTACCCCCCACTTTGTCAGGAATGCCATGTTAAAATTTACCCGCCAAAAACTCGAACTGCTGACTGATATCGATATGCATCTGTTTGTTGCAAAAGGCACAAGAGGTGATTTTGCGATGATTTAAAGTAGGTACCCAAAGGCGAAAAAAACCAATTATTCCAGAATAGTATGGCCCATTAAACCCCACCTCCTGGGTCCAATACCTTGATTGCAATAATTTATATAGGACAGCCATGGTTCAGCCCTTTCGCCATACCAATTTTTGATGGTGAATGAAGAGGTGATTGACAGTCTCGATATTAACACTATAGACGTTTGTGGTGAAAAAGGTTATATCATGGAAGTAAATCTTGAGTATCCAAAAGAATTACACGATCGTCACAAGGACTATCCGCTTGCACCCGAATGTTCAATATCAAAAAGACATGTTATCTCCTTATTTGAAAAATATACAGGTGTGCAGTGAAAAAACTGACAACATTGTATGACAAAAAACGTTACGTATTACATTACAGGAACCTTAAGTAGTACATCCGACTTGAATTCAGAGTGAAAAAATTCAGTTTTGGAATTCTCCCGGTCGCCTTGGCTAAACCCTTAGATCGAATTCAATACTGAAAAACGTGCACAAGCAAGAGACAGTTCTGAAAAGAACCTTTTTAAGTTGATGAATAACGCGTCCTTTTTCGAAGGACGCAAGTCCTTAGAAAACGTACGAAACAGAATAGACTTCCAACTGGTTACTAACGAACGTAAACTGGATAAGTTGATTGCAAAACCAAGAGTTAAGGCTTGCTATGTTTATAACATTGAGGTCGTCGAAAATAAGTTTGAAGAAAAACGGAAATATTTCTTAATCGCCCGATGTACGTTGAATTCACCATTCAATTTACTGGACATTAGTAAAATGATTATGTACAATTCCATTATAATTACATGGTAGAAAAGCACGGTCTCAGCATAAAGCTTCTAATGACCGATACGGATAGTCTAATGTATCACATCGTGACATAACGTTTCGACGATATTCTTCATGATATTGATAGGTTTCATACTTCGGATTATCCCCGCGGCGATCATATTTGTTTTAGTAAGACCAACAAGAAACGACATGGTAAATTCACAGATGAAATGAATGGAAAGCTATTCGTGAATTTGTTGGTCTTCTCGCCAAGATGTACAGCAAATAAGAAAAAGAATAAAACAAAGGGTATTCCTATAGTATCCATTGTTAAAGATCTCAGGCACGAACTTTACAGAAAAGGCTTTTTATTGATACCGTTAGTACATAAGTGCGCACGGCATCAGAAGCACTTACGCAATATCTATTCCATTAATCAGTCTAAGAAATCGCATTCACCGTACGACGACAGACGTTACATACTAGAAAACAAAATTGACACTACTCCATACGGTCATTTTAGCCTAAACAAAAAACTTAAACTACCATCATCTCTCAATATCAACAATCTTGAAAAAGTACTGCCGTCTCAAATAACGTCATCCAAGATGGCCTACAACGGTGGGGCCGCAAGTGGGCGAGCTCGACCACCATCTTTTCATGTCACTTTCAGTCGCTATACTGAACTGGGCGTGGTCGACCGCCATCTTGAATGACGTCTTTTGTGACGCTATACTCCTACTTCCGCATTAATAATATATTTTTGTTTTACACATATTTAAACATTTATTTGGTCTGTTACCTGTTGTTGTAACTTAGTAAATAATATATACGACTGTTGCCCCGAGTATAATTACGTTTCGTCGTTTAAAATTTATTAGATTGTAAAAATTACTTAAATTTTGAAAGTTCTAATAATCCATAATTTGATCGGTCAAGTCGTTGAATTTTTCATTCTAGTTTTCTTTGTAATTATTTATTTTTTTCATAATTATTACAATAGCGAGTACAAAATTGTCTTACTACCATCAAGTAACAAACGTTAGTATAATAGATAAGGAGGTTTATAAAAGAGAAAAAAAGGCGAATTAAATATTAAATTAGCTGTAACACGAGATTCAAGAGGAGGACTTTTGGAACAGTAATTGAAAGTATAATGATATATGGATTTGAGGCATGAGATATGGGTGTGAAAGTATGTAGGAGATCGATGACTACGGGAATGGACTTTTGGTGTAGGTACTTAGGATTTTACTACAAAAAAACAGTGTAAAGTAATTTTTAAATTACGGACGCTATAAAAAAAGTTAAATAAACTAAAAAAGCCGGTTTTTTTAATCCAAAAAGCAGCTTAATCGGTGTAAACAAATACGAGTAGAATATCACATAAAGGGCTATCACACAGGTTGTATAAATTGATACGTCTATGCGTAAAATAGAAGCCCACCGGGCTGATCTATTTCTTAGCTCGTCATCGCAAATCAGCTGATTTCGAGGTCGACAGCTCTAAGATTCAAATCCTAGTCAAGGCAGTTACTTTTATACGGAATTGAATACTAGATCGTGGACACCGGTATTCTTAGGTGATCGGGTTTCAATTAACCACACATTTCAGGAATGGTCGACCTGACACTGTACAAGACTAAATTTCATTTACATTCATATATATCATCCTCTGAAGGTAATATTTTACGGTGGTGCTAAAGGCTAAACAGAAAAAGAGAGGCGTAAAAAAGGACGACCACGAACGAGATGGTAGTAGATTGAGGTCTGTTTGAAGATGATTAGAACGATTAAAAAAATCAAGGAGGCTACAAAGCGATAATCATACGTGCAGTTACGTTACACAAAAATCTACTCTTTCGCTAGAGTAAGTTATGTATATACCGTAGATTATTTTGAAGTAAAATTTAAAACGTAATTCGAGTAATTTTATTGATATAATTATCTTAATTACATTAAAGTATACATTTAAATCGTCTTTTCTCCGTTCTCTCTTTTATAAGCCTTCTTACCTACTTAAAATTTGCAAACGCGATACTATGATAATTTTATACTCACTATTATTTACCCGAAAAAATGTACAACGAATAAATTAACTATGGATTATTATGTCACTAAATATGAGTCTTGTTGATTCGTATAAGCGGATCAAATCAGATATTATTATTACTATAATAACTAGATTAATAATCTTTTTAAATTCATAAAGCGTATTAATTTGTTTATAATCACGATCGGAGGAGGAATTATAGTGTCTCTGATTTTCATGCACGATTTCGGGTTCGTATCCGGAAGGAAATCCGATCATAAAATCACTCCCGGATGGAAAAATGAAAACGTTTTAAATCATCAGAATTTATGCGATATTTGTAGTATTTAAATATCAATTATTAAATTACGAGTATCATTTTAAAAAGAAAGCGAGGGGATAACATATATTCACGGAACGAGAATTCTGCAGTAAATTAAGTAAAAAAGAAAATATACAAAGAAATAAAGAGTAAATTGAACGACAAAATAAACTGCCGTCGTTGCAATGAAGACTAAGCGGTTGAAATTTTCTTTGTACGTGACAAGAATGATGTCAAAAGGAACCGGATTTTCAAAGACAGTAGAAAAATTATAAACAACAAGGAGCATGAATACCGGTATACCAAGAATAATGGGATAAGACGACGCGTTAAGACATCTTAAGGATTGTAAACATAATTTTTCGGACGCTAAATAAATTCTACGAAAAATAATACGATCAAACAACCGGTCGGTACACCTATACCGAATGGATTGTAAAAATGTCTGAGATAAAGATAAATTTTCGATTCACAACGATTAAAATTAAAATAAAAGTTATCAATTACTACGGTAAGCGATTTTATTTTTAAATTATTAAATATTAAATGGCAGTTTCAAATTAAACTTTTACCGAAGAATTTTCACGGCAAATTATCTGTTCCTTGATTACCGGTATCTCTATTATTAATTGAGCCGCCATAAAATATTACGAAACTATTTAAGGATGTGTTCGAATATAAATCGGTCAACATCGCGTTTATTACGTTCATTTGTGTGGTATCGTGTTATCGTTTTTTATAAACTTTTTGTATCAGTAAAACTGAAATACGTTCAAATCTTGGTTTTTGTGTTACCTGTAAAATTTGGATATTTTGTTTTACCAAGATGTTTGTACTTACCGTTCGTGTATATTGTTACTACGAGATGATTTATAAAATTTGATTTTTTTAAATTGTGCGCAGACTGTATGTTTTATCGTATCGGGAGAATACACATCCGATATAAAAACATTTTTTGTACAAGTGTCTCACAGAAACTGAAAATCCTGAAATACAGATATTTATAATATAAAAACCGGAAAAGAGTTCCATAATTCGAGTACGCCAGGAAAGTTAAACTCTAGCTTCGTCCTCGACAGACTAAGTGGAAATTAAAGTATATAAGCGTGCAAGTAAAGAACTAAAATACTGCTCTACCTTTCAGTAAAATTTTCGGGTACGCGACTGATTGTGACTGTACCATCTCACCCTCTTATTAAAATTAAATGGCATCAACGATCGATTTGTAAGTATCTCAAGATATCAAGCGAAACAGAAAATATGATGTAAAACCAAATGACTTCTTTGTACGCCTATTAAATTACATATACACTTTTTTTTTTAATGAAAAGTACATAAAATTTTATTTCATTAATAACTTCTGTTAATTTCTCAAACAATTTTTTTCATTATAGAATTATTGTTTATCGTAAAAACGTTTTTATAATCAGAGGTTAAGAATAATAAATAAATCTAAATTAAATTAAAGAAAAGTTAAAAACAAAAATATTAAGTCTGATTCGAACCGATATACCTTCCCCTTGTAAGATCCAAACATTTCAATAATTAAAATTTTATTTGGCTAAAACTCTAGAACTAATGGAAATAAGTATCACTGATATATTGTTGAAAAGCTGTTAATGAGGGCTTATTACTGCGATTAAGAAAAAGTCGAAAATCCAAAGAAATTTGGATTTTGGGCTTTTTTGGACACTTTTGGTACAATCGATTGCAATCAAAAGGGGAGGTGCACAACTAAATGTTACAACAGACCTAAATCCAAAATTTCAACATCCTACGGCTAATCGTTTTTGAATTATGTGAGATACATACGTCACGCCGAAACTAGTCAAAATGGATTCAAGGATGTTCAAAATGGATATTTTCGTTGAAATCTGAAAACGGACATTTTTCGCAATCACAATACTTTACTTCGTACAAGGAAGTAAAAAGGCAAAAATTATATTTATCATCCAAATACCCATCACCGAATGAAATCTTCAAAATACATAGCCTAACTCGTGCGCTAACGTAATGGAATCATACGATTACTAAAAGTATGTCTGAGTTCAGAGACGAAAAATGGAGAATGAAAGATTTTTGCATCCACCTCTTTTGGAGAGGGAAGTTGAATAAGACCAAACACCATCAGACAGTGTCTTAGCTACCTAAAGAGCTATAAATTAAGTGAAAAATTTTACCTACTCTTAAAGAACATTTTGAAATACGAGACCAGCAAAGTCTCGTATCTCAAAATCTAAAGAAAAAGTTTCAATTTTTGTTTTAAAAATAGATTTAATATTTTTTTTAAACTTCACATTATTTTACAATTATTTAATATTATATTTAATTGAAAGTAAGATATACCTACAAAAAAGTGGCCAGTATGAAAATAGCTGATCTTAAGAAACGCAATGATAAATAAAAAATACATCTTGATAAAAGAATGAAAACAAACAATGTCAAGAGATTACTAATAACCAGAAACTAAACTACGTGAAGTGAAAATGTGTTATTAATTACCATAAGCTTTCCAAATAATTTCTTGACTTCTTGTACGAAATATATTATACATCGGAATATCAGACTATCGTAACGCCGTAAGAAACTATTAAAAGCAATGATGCTGGCAAAACAAAACTTAAATCGTCAATGCCAACTATGTAATATTTTTTAAATCTTCTACGTCGTTTGAAAAACTTAAACTGGACCGACAGAAAAAATTCCTGTATAAAATAAAAAAGAATCATCGATTAGACTTAAACATACGTAGCAAAAATAATATATAGGTAAAAAAAACGCACAAGTCAATTTTTCACATCTATCTCCCTGGAGACATAGCAGCATTCCCTCGATATTTCTCCAACTCAGATTCAATTTACTCGTAAAAAATAAAAATGTAATACAATCAATCTGTCTAACACAAAAATAAGAAGTCAAATTTAATAAATTTAGTTTAAACTGTTTTCCTTTTACGTAAAACAATATATACGAGTATACAAGTATGTACATAAATATATACATTTATTATATTATATATATATATATATATAACTTTTAGCCAACTTTAAAAAGCAGGATGCATAAGACATTTTCACGGCATTTCTTTCTCTATTTTTCCTTAAACCATCATTTCTTTCTTGGTAACTTTCTTTTAAACATCGCTGTCTGATTTAAGCAGCGCGTTTCGTAGGCCTAACAATAATTTAATTATATATATATATATATATATAAAGTACTAGATACTACTAAAAATTGTGAAATAAAAAATTTAAAAAACAAAAATATAATCCAACTCCAACAAATAATACTACTAAAAAGTTATAAACAATTATATTTTTATTTATTAATACTAAAGTAAAAGTATTTACAACAAATAAAAATGTTTGAAGTCGGTGCCAGCCCACATGTTAAACAAAGTTACCAAAAGTTAGTACCTCAACCGACCGGTAGGCGGCTAAACGGGATTTCCACATGTAATGCGGGATCTCAAGAACATATAAAAGAGAGCATCTCACCATTAAACCTCATTTTCAGTATCGCATTTTATTCTGATATTATATTTTTTGTAGATCTCATTTTATTGTAGTAAAACTTCTATTATCAATTTTTCATTGTTTGAAGTAGAATTTGCATTATACAAATTAAAGAAATTTGTTTTTTTTTGTTTTTGTTTAACTTGTGTTAAACATTTGTTGTAAATACTTTTATTTTAGGTAATAAAATAAAATATAATTATTTGTCACTTTTTAGTACTATTATTTTTTGAAGTCGGTTTTTACTTTTATTCTTTAAATTATTTCATTATAAAAAAACACATTCAAATATATGTATATACATAATCGTACAACCTCAGAATCTCAAACCGTCTTTTTTACTAGCAGTATATTTTATTTCCACACACTGGCCACAAAAATAAAAAGAAAGCATTAGATTATGTACCCAAGTTTTATTAATTTTAATCTGAAGCTATTTGAATTTCCATTTTATTTAAAAAAATTAGCGTACACGTCTTTAACCTGGTTGTCCCCACCTCTATTTCAAATAATGATACAAATTCATAAAAATTTTCTTAAGAGATTGGGCTGAGAAAAATACGTATTTCACGTCGTAATAACAATAAATTTAATGAGGAGATTATTGTATTTGAACGCATTGAATAATTTTTGAAATTTGAAACACTACTTTTTTGAGATCCAGAGAATTTTGTAAGTTTGAAATGTAAGAATCACCATTTAAGTCGTACTTACACCAGAAAAAAGATAAATCGGCCATTAATTTTCGAATTTTGAATCTCCCCCATTCTGGGGTCCTGGGCACATACTCCGAAATTTTTCATGGCCTACAATCCAACTTGGTTCCACCTTGCGAGTTTCATATAGTTTGGTTGAGCGATTCACATACGTTTCATACGCAGAACCGAATCGTATTCTTTATTATTATTAAGTAATTTATTAATTTACGTGTTTTTCAACCATCTATTTTATCCTATTCAGAAAAAAATTATTAGTATGATATACAGACAGATTAAATATTAGGGAAGTTATTCAAATATATCAGCTATACAAGTAACAAGGACAAAAATGATTACATCAGAAAACGTTTATACTTAATCGTTAACTTACGTAAACTATCACTTAAAATTAACCATACCAGGTTTGTCCCAAAAATAAGGGTACTGATTTTTTATTTAATTATCAAACCCTCCTGAATGTTACCGAAGACAACGTTAATGACATGAGCATATTTTACTCGGATTCTTGCTTGACCAGCGTACCGAATTGATGCGCCGGAAACGGAAAAGTTCCGCCGTTATATTCTGAATCATCGGTACCATTTTGTTGATCCTCAAAGAAATGTTCTCAAACCGTTGACACTAACGGGAGGTCACTCAAATTAATTCTTTTAAATTGGCTCAAAAAAGTTTTATCTATAGAGCACTGATGGCTGTAAATTTTATAAAAAATATTTTTGAAAATGAAGGATTTTTTCCGAGAATTAAATTTTTGAATTTTTCTACAGATATCGAAGAAAATTGAGCTTAAGAAATATGAACATATTTATTAAGTTATTTAAAATTCCACAGCTTTTAACTGGATCAGATTTTAGGGATGGCAGATATTCAATATTATTTCCGATCGGTTTTTGTGTCATATCTCGAAAATCCGTCGATCAACAGAGCTGATATTCGGTATAAATATTTATCTAAATATAATCCAACCTTCGCCTGTTTTTCAACCCCATCGGAGAAGCAGTCGCGATACCCTATTTTTTTTGTTTTTTTTTAATTTTTTATTTATTTTTCTAAAATAATAATTTTTTGCAACAAAATCGTGCTAAATTATTGAAATAAATAATTATCCCGACAAATAAACGTGTAAATCACAAAAACAACGGGGTTGAATGAGACTCGTACTTAAAACATAACTTTTTGTAACTTTCATTTTCAAAATTGAAAATCCAACTGTATCCTAGCATTAATGTAGGTAACATGAGAACTTTTTAAAAAAGGAAGTTCCATGATCAAAGTTAGAAGACAACGGTCATCTGCACCCAGTTCGTGTTACCGAAAACCGCTATCGTACTCACTGCATACACCAATTGCTGCTTGCAGGGGAGGCGAGATAAATTCCATTATTGTTTTATAAATACTAAAGACGGTAAAAACGGATTATCCCGTCTCCTTTCAGGTCTCACAAAGGCTCATTGCTGCAGTCAATACCGTCCGTACTGCTTGCACCGCTTCAGTTCATCGGATCCACTTGTTGGCAAACAAAATTTAGACAAAAATTTGTTGAAATTGTAGCGACACGGTAAAACGATAAATGAATTGCTTTTGCGGTGGATGAATTCCTCGGTCACGCCGATAGATTGCACATGATTACCGAAAAACCGATGGTGATGACACCCGAAGACACTGAAACATTTAACAGGGCTACCGAGTGTTTTCTGTCATTTTGGGTTTAATGACGATCGAGTACGTCATCACTCGCATACCTTCACGGTTTTTTTGGTAACAAGTTAATATAAACTGTAAGCGCATCGAGCATATTCCAGTATTTTTTCATAACTCCGCAGATACGATAGCCACCACATAGTTCAAGCTTTGAATAAATACAAGAACGATGCAAAAATAAACTGCATCGCCAACAAATCCGAGCGATTACAGTCACTGTCCATCGGTTAGTTGCGGTTCTTGGACTCTACAGATTCTTTCATAACTGGAAAAACTTGTAGATAATCTGGCAAAAGACTTTCTGGATAATGACGCCGTATTTAAAATACTTTTTTTAGGGCGAAAAACGGTTGGACGTTATCAAACTAATTAAGGTTGTTACATAAAATTAAAACTTAAAACTACTATCACAGGAAACAAAATCCGGAATGGGTGTAAAAGGCCCATTCTCGGATAACAAAAACACTAACATGTAACTTAAAACTACGTTAAAAACTATCATATTAAAAATAAATAAAACTTAAAACTAAAAAAGGACATAAAACTTAAAACTATTATGTTTAAAGTCTTACAACTAATATCACAAAAATCTTACAACTATCACAGACGAATTTAAAAAATGAATATATATATAAAAAAATTCCGATAGGGAGTGTAAAAGGAAGTAGTTCTCTGTAGATTGCGGATAGGACACACGAGTACCTGTTTACAAGAGGACAATTACCTCTATGCGCACGATGCAACTGCCGCGTAACTGTGCGCCACATACTCGTGGACTGCATATGTTATGCGGCATTGCGTCGTAAATTTAAACTACCCAGAAACATCCGTGGTATCGTGTGTAATGATAGAGGTTTTAAACTGGATGTTTCTGTTTTTGCGTAGTATAGGGTTAATACAAAAAATTTAATTACTCTAGTCCTATGTATTGTTTTTGCTATCCGAGTAGCGAGCCTTTTAAAATACTTTGCTTCCCGCTATCCGAGAAAAGGGATTGTTTAATCCGTAAAGGCGTCTATCCCCATGAATACATAACCGATGTACGCAAGTTTTTCGAAACCCATTTTCCATCACAATCGGCATTCTATAGTACGCTAAGAGAGAACGTTACAGATGAAGAGTACGCCTATGCTCAAAATATGTGGAAAACGTTTGACTGCAAGACGTTAGGCGATTACCACGATATTTACCTTCTTAGCGATATATTACTGTTGGCAGACATCTGAGAATTTTCGAAGAACGTCTATGCATACTATAGTTTTCACCCGTCACTTTTTTCTACCCCCCCACCATACTTTGTCAGGAATGCCATGTTAAAATTTACCCGCCAAAAACTCGAACTGCTGATTGATATCGATATGCATCTGTTTGTTGCAAAAGACACAAGAAGGGGTTTGGCGATGATTTGAAGTAGGTACCCAAAGGCGAACAAACCAATTATTCCAGACTAGTATGGCCCATCAAACCCCACCTTCTGGGTCCAATACCTTGATTGCAATAATTTATATAGGACAGCCATGGTTCAGCCCTTTCGCCATACGAATTTCAGGTGGTGAATGAAGAGGAGATTGACAGTCTCGATATTAACACTTTAGACGTTTGTGGTGAAAAAGGTTAAATCATGGAAGTAAATCTTGAGTATCCAAAAAAATTAGACGATCGTCACAAGGACTATCCGCTTGCACCCGAATGTTCAATATCAAAAAGACATGTTATCTCCTTATTTGAAAAATATACAGGTGTGCAGTGAAAAAACTGACAACATTGTATGACAAAAACGTTACGTATTACATTACAGGAACCTTAAGTAGTACACCCGACTTGAATTCAGAGTGAAAAAATTCAGTTTTGGAATTCTCCCGGTCGCCTTGGCTAAACCCTTAGATCGAATTCAATACTGAAAAACGTGCACAAGCAAGAGACAGTTCTGAAAAGAACTTTTCTAAGTTGATGAATAACGCGTCCTTTTTCGAAGGACGCAAGTCCTTAGAAAACGTACGAAACAGAATAGACTTCCACCTGGTTACTAACGAACGTAAACTGGATAAGTTGATTGCAAAACCAAGAGTTAAGGCTTGCTATGTTTATAACACTGAGGTCGTCGGGGTAAGTTTGAAGAAAACGGAAATATTTCTTAATCGCCCGATGTACGTTGAATTCACCATTCAATTTACTGGACATTAGTAAAATGATTATGTACGAATTCCATTATAATTATTCAAGAGGACTTTTGGAACAGTAATTGAAAGTATAATGATATATGGATTTGAGGCATGAGTTTTGGGTGTGAAAGTATGTAGGAGATCGATGACTACGGGAATGGACTTTTGGTGTAGGTACTTAGGATTTTACTACAAAAAAACAGTGTAAAGTAATTTTTAAATTACGGACGCTATAAAAAAAGTTAAATAAACTAAAAAAGCCGGTTTTTTTAATCTAAAAAGCAGCTTAATCGGTGTAAACAAATACGAGTAGAATATCATATAAAGGGCTATCACACAGGTTGTATAAATTGATACGTCTATGCGTAAAATAGAAGCCCACCGGGCTGATCTATTTCTTAGCTCGTCATCGCAAATCAGCTGATTTCGAGGTCGACAGTTCTAAGATTCAAATCCTAGTCAAGGCAGTTAATTTTATACGGAATTGAATACTAGATCGTGGACACCGGTATTCTTAGGTGATCGGGTTTCAATTAACCACACATTTCAGGAAAGGTCGACCTGACACTGTACAAGACTAAATTTCATTTACATTCATATATATCATCCTCTGAAGGTAATATTTTACGGTGGTGCTAAAGGCTAAACAGAAAAAGAGAGGCGTAAAAAAGGACGGCCACGAACGAGATGGTAGTAGATTGAGGTCTGTTTGAAGATGATTAGAACGATTAAAAAAATCAAGGAGGCTACAAAGCGATAATCATACGTGCAGTTACGTTACACAAAAATCTACTCTTTCGCTAGAGTAAGTTATGTATATACCGTAGATTATTTTGAAGTAAAATTTAAAACGTAATTCGAGTAATTTTATTGATATAATTATCTTAATTACATTAAAGTATACATTTATATCGTCTTTTCTCCGTTCTCTCTTTTATAAGCCTTCTTACCTACTTAAAATTTGCAAACGCGATACTATGATAATTTTATACTCACTATTATTTACCCGAAAAAATGTACAACGAATAAATTAACTATGGATTATTATGTCACTAAATATGAGTCTTGTTGATTCGTATAAGCGGATCAAATCAGATATTATTTTTACTATAATAACTAGATTAATAATCTTTTTTAAATTCATAAAGCGTATTAATTTGTTTATAATCACGATCGGAGGAGGAATTATAGTGTCTCTGATTTTCATGCACGATTTCGGGTTCGTATCCGGAAGGAAATCCGATCATAAAATCACTCCCGGATGGAAAAATGAAAACGTTTTAAATCATCGGAATTTATGCGATATTTGTAGTATTTAAATATCAATTATTAAATTACGAGTATCATTTTAAAAAGAAAGCGAGGGGATAACATATATTCACGGAACGAGAATTCTGGAGTATATTAAGTAAAAAAGAAAATATACAAAGAAATAAAGAGTAAATTGAACGACAAAATAAACTGCCGTCGTTGCAATGAAGAATAGGCGGTTGAAATTTTCTTTGTACGTGACAAGAATGATGTCAAAAGGAACCGGATTTTAAAAAGACAGTAGAAAAATTGTAAACAACAAGGAGCATGAATACCGGTATACCAAGAATAATGGGATAAGACGACGCGTTAAGACATCTTAAGGATTGTAAACATAATTTTTCGGACGCTAAATAAATTCTACGAAAAATAATACGATCAAACAACCGGTCGGTACACCTATACCGAATGGATTGTAAAAATGTCTGAGATAAAGATAAATTTTCGATTCACAACGATTAAAATTAAAATAAAAGTTATCAATTACTACGGTAAGCGATTTTATTTTTAAATTATTAAATATTAAATGGCAGTTTCAAATTAAACTTTTACCGAAGAATTTTCACGGCAAATTATCTGTTCCTTGATTACCGGTATCTCTATTATTAATTGAGCCGCCATAAAATATTACGAAACTATTTAAGGATGTGTTCGAATATAAATCGGTCAACATCGCGTTTATTACGTTCATTTGTGTGGTATCGTGTTATCGTTTTTTATAAACTTTTTGTATCAGTAAAACTGAAATACGTTCAAATCTTGGTTTTTGTGTTACCTGTAAAATTTGGATATTTTTTTTTACCAAGATGTTTGTACTTACCGTTCGTGTATATTGTTACTACGAGATGATTTATAAAATTTGATTTTTTTAAATTGTGCGCAGACTGTATGTTTTATCGTATCGGGAGAATACACATCCGATATAAAAACATTTTTTGTACAAGTGTCTCACAGAAACTGAAAATCCTGAAATACAGATATTTATAATATAAAAACCGGAAAAGAGTTCCATAATTCGAGTACGCCAGGAAAGTTAAACTCTAGCTTCGTCCTCGACAGACTAAGTGGAAATTAAAGTATATAAGCGTGCAAGTAAAGAACTAAAATACTGCTCTACCTTTCAGTAAAATTTTCGGGTACGCGACTGATTGTGACTGTACCATCTCACCCTCTTATTAAAATTAAATGGCATCAACGATCGATTTGTAAGTATCTCAAGATATCAAGCGAAACAGAAAATATGATGTAAAACCAAATGACTTCTTTGTACGCCTATTAAATTACATATACACTTTTTTTTTAATGAAAAGTACATAAAATTTTATTTCATTAATAACTTCTGTTAATTTCTCAAACAATTTTTTTCATTATAGAATTATTGTTTATCGTAAAAACGTTTTTATAATCAGAGGTTAAGAATAATAAATAAATCTAAATTAAATTAAAGAAAAGTTAAAAACAAAAATATTAAGTCTGATTCGAACCGATATACCTTCCCCTTGTAAGATCCAAACATTTCAATAATTAAAATTTTATTTGGCTAAAACTCTAGAACTAATGGAAATAAGTATCACTGATATATTGTTGAAAAGCTGTTAATGAGGGCTTATTACTGCGATTAAGAAAAAGTCGAAAATCCAAAGAAATTTGGATTTTGGGCTTTTTTGGACACTTTTGGTACAATCGATTGCAATCAAAAGGGGAGGTGCACAACTAAATGTTACAACAGACCTAAATCCAAAATTTCAACATCCTACGGCTAATCGTTTTTGAATTATGTGAGATACATACGTCACGCCGAAACTAGTCAAAATGGATTCAAGGATGTTCAAAATGGATATTTTCGTTGAAATCTGAAAACGGACATTTTTCGCAATCACAGTACTTTACTTCGTACAAGGAAGTAAAATGGCAAAAATTATATTTATCATCCCCATACCCATCACCGAATGAAATCTTCAAAATACATAGCCTAACTCGTGCGCTAACGTAATGGAATCACACGATTACTAAAAGTATGTCTGAGTTCAGAGACGAAAAATGGAGAATTAAAGATTTTTGCATCCACCTCTTTTGGAGAGGGAAGTTGAATAAGACCAAACACCATCAGAAAGTGTCTTAGCTACCTAAGGAGCTTTAAATTAAGTGAAAAATTTTACGTACTCTTAAAGAATATTTTGAAATACAGACCAGCAAAGTCTCGTATCTCAAAATCTAAAAAAAAAGTTTAATTTTTGTGTTAAAAATAGATTTAATATTTTTTTAAACTTCACATTATTTTACAATTATTTAGTATTATATTTAATTGAAAGTAACATATACTTACAAAAAAGCGGCCAGTATGAAAATAGCTGATCTTAAGAAACGCAATGATAAATAAAAAATACATCTTGATAAAAGTATGAAAACAAACAATGTTAAGAGATTACTAATAACCAGAAACTAAACTACGTGAAGTGAAAATGTGTTATTAATTACCATAAGCTTTCCAAATAATTTCTTGACTTCTTGTACGAAATATATTATACATCGGAATATCAGACTATCGTAACGCCGTAAGAAACTATTAAAAGCAATGATGCTGGCAA